>NW_027478814.1:0-300000 GCF_051014685.1 Ptiloglossa arizonensis | reverse complement strand
TCAAACTCCCATATCTCGCGAACAGACTGACCTAACCCAAAAATTCCTATTGCATCTGAAAGTAGAAACTCGCCCGATTACAGCGGTATGTGTATTTTTTCCCTTGGCCATTTTGGTTAAGCGTTTGGAGCAGCAGAATTGTGAAAAATTTTTTGCCTTCTCTACCATTTCTTGGCTTCAAACTCCCATATCTCGCGAACGGATTGACCTAACCCAAAAATTCCTATTGCATCTGAAAGTAGAAACTCGCCCGATTACAACGGTATGTGTATTTTTTCCCTAGGCCATTCTGGTTAAGCGTTTGGAGCAGCAGAATTTTGAAAAATTTTTTGCCTTCTCTACCATCTCTTGGCTTCAAACTCCCATATCTCGCGAACGGATTGACCTAACCCAAAAATTCCTATTGCATCTGAAAGTAGAAACTCGCCCGATTACAACGGTATGTGTATTTTTTCCCTAGGCCATTCTGGTTAAGCGTTTGGAGCAGCAGAATTGTGAAAAATTTTTTGCCTTCTCTACCATTTCTTGACTTCAAACTCCCATATCTCGCGAACGGATTGACGTAACCCAAAAATTCCTATTGCATCTGAAATTAGAAACTCGCCCGATTACAACGGTATGTGTATTTTTTCCCTAGGCCATTCTGGTTAAGCGTTTGGAGCAGCAGAATTGCGAAAAATTTTTTGCCTTCTCAACCATTTCTTGGCTTCAAAGTCCCATATCTCGCGAACGGATTGACATAACCCAAAAATTCCTATTGCATCTGAAAGTAGAAACTCGCCCGATTACTACGGTATGTGTATTTTTTCCCTAGCCCATTCTGGTTAAGCGTTTGGAGCAGCAGAATTGTGAAAAATTTTTAGCCTTCTCTACCATTTCTTGGCTTCAAACTCCCATATCTCGCGAACAGACTGACCTAACCCAAAAATTCCTATTGCATCTGAAAGTAGAAACTCGCCCGATTACAGCGGTATGTGTATTTTTTCCCTTGGCCATTTTGGTTAAGCGTTTGGAGCAGCAGAATTGCGAAAAATTTTTTGCCTTCTCAACCATTTCTTGGCTTCAAACTCCCATATCTCGCGAACGGATTGACCGAACCCAAAAATTCCTATTTCATCTGAAAGTAGAAACTCGCCCGATTACAACGGTATGTTTATTTTTTCCCTAGGCCATTCTAGTTAAGCGTTTGGAGCAGCAGAATTGCGAAAAATTTTTTGGCTTCTCAACCATTTCTTGGCTTCAAACTCCCATATCTCGCGAACGGATTGACCTAACCCAAAAATTCCTATTGCATCTGAAAGTAGAAACTCACCCGATTACAACGGTATGTGTATTTTTCCCGAGGCCATTCTGGTTAAGCGTTTGGATCAGCAGAATTGCGAAAAATTGTATGCCTTCTCAACCATTTCTTGGCTTCAAACTCCCATATCTCGCGAACGGATTGACCTAACCCAAAAATTCCTATTGCATCTGAAAGTAGAAACTCGCCCGATTACAACGGTATGTGAATTTTTTCCCTAGGCCATTCTGGTTAAGCGTTCGGAGCAGCAGAATTGCGAAAAATTTTTTGCCTTCTCAACCATTTCTTGTCTTCAAATTCCCATATCTCGCGAACGGTTTGACCTAACCCAAAAATTCCTATTGCATCTGAAAGTAGAAACTCGCCCGATTACAACGGTATGTGTATTTTTTCCCTAGCCCATTCTGGTTAAGCGTTTGGAGCAGCAGAATTGTGAAAAATTTTTTGCCTTCTCTACCATTTCTTGGCTTCAAACTCCCATATCTCGCGAACGGATTGACCTAACCCATAAATTCCTATTGCATCTGAAAGTAGAAACTCGCACGATTACAACGGTATGTGTATTTTTTCCCTTGGCCATTTTGGTTAAGCGTTTGGAGCAGCAGAATTGTGAAAAATTTTTTGCCTTCTCTACCATTTCTTGGCTTCAAACTACCATATCTTGCGAACGGATTGACGTAACCCAAAAATTCCTATTGCATCTGAAAGTAGAAACTCGCCCGATTACAACGGTATGTGTATTTTTTCCCTAGGCCATTCTGGTTAAGCGTTTGGAGCAGCAGAATTGCGAAAAATTTTTTGCCTTCTCAACCATTTCTTGGCTTCAAAGTCCCATATCTCGCGAACGGATTGACCTAACCCAAAAATTCCTATTGCATCTGAAAGTAGAAACTCGCCCGATTACAACGGTATGTGTATTTTTTCCCTAGCCCATTCTGGTTAAGCGTTTGGAGCAGCAGAATTGTGAAAAATTTTTTGCCTTCTCTACCATTTCTTGGCTTGAAACTCCCATATCTCGCGAACAGACTGACCTAACCCAAAAATTCCTATTGCATCTGAAAGTAGAAACACGCCCGATTACAGCGGTATGTGTATTTTTTCCCTTGGCCATTCTAGTTAAGCGTTTGGAGCAGCAGAATTGCGAAAAATTTTTTGGCTTCTCAACCATTTCTTGGCTTCAAACTCCCATATCTCGCGAACTGATTGACCTAACCCAAAAATTCCTATTACATCTGAAAGTAGAATCTCGGCCGATTACAACGGTATGTGTATTTTTCCCGAGGCCATTCTGGTTAAGCGTTTGGATCAGCAGAATTGCGAAAAATTGTATGCCTTCTCAACCATTTCTTGGCTTCAAACTCCCATATCTCGCGAACAGACTGACCTAACCCAAAAATTCCTATTGCATGTGAAAGTAGAAACTCGCCCGATTACAGCGGTATGTGTATTTTTTCCCTTGGCCATTCTAGTTAAGCGTTTGGAGCAGCAGAATTGCGAAAAATTTTTTGGCTTCTCAACCATTTCTTGGCTTCAAACTCCCATATCTCGCGAACAGACTGACCTAACCCAAAAATTCCTATTGCATCTGAAAGTAGAAACTCGCCCGATTACAGCGGTATGTGTATTTTTTCCCTTGGCCATTCTAGTTAAGCGTTTGGAGCAGCAGAATTGCGAAAAATTTTTTGGCTTCTCAACCATTTCTTGGCTTCAAACTCCCATATCTCGCGAACGGATTGACCTAACCCAAAAATTCCTATTGCATCTGAAAGTAGAAACTCACCCGATTACAACGGTATGTGTATTTTTCCCGAGGCCATTCTGGTTAAGCGTTCGGAGCAGCAGAATTGCGAAAAATTTTTTGCCTTCTCAACCATTTCTTGTCTTCAAACTCCCATATCTCCCGAACAGACTGACCTAACCCAAAAATTCCTATTGCATCTGAAAGTAGAAACTCGCCCGATTACAACGGTATGTGAATTTTTTCCCTAGGCCATTCTGGCTAAGCGATCGGAGCAGCAGAATTGCGAAAAATTTTTTGCCTTCTCAACCATTTCTTGTCTTCAAACTCCCATCTCTCGCGAACGGATTGACCTAACCCAAAAATTCCTATTGCATCTGAAAGTAGAAACTCGCCCGATTACAACGGTATGTGTATTTTTTCCCTAGCCCGTTCTGGTTAAGCGTTTGGAGCAGCAGAATTGTGAAAAATTTTTTGCCTTCTCTACCATTTCTTGGCTTCAAACTCCCATATCTCGCGAACAGACTGACCTAACCCAAAAATTCCTATTGCATCTGAAAGTAGAAACTCGCCCGATTACAGCGGTATGTGTATTTTTTCCCTTGGCCATTTTGGTTAAGCGTTTGGAGCAGCAGAATTGTGAAAAATTTTTTGCCTTCTCGACCATTTCTTGGCTTCAAACTCCCATATCTCGCGAACGGATTGACCTAACCCAAAAATTCCTATTGCATCTGAAAGTAGAAACTCGCCCGATTACAACGGTATGTGTATTTTTTCCCTAGGCCATTCTGGTTAAGCGTTTGGAGCAGCAGAATTTTGAAAAATTTTTTGCCATCTCTACCATTTCTTGGCTTCAAACTCCCATATCTCGCGAACGGATTGACCTATCCCAAAAATTCCTATTGCATCTGAAAGTAGAAACTCGCCCGATTACAACGGTATGTGTATTTTTTCCCTAGGACATTCTGGTTAAGCGTTTGGAGCAGCAGAATTGTGAAAAATTTTTTGCCTTCTCTACCATTTCTTGGCTTCAAACTCCCATATCTCGCGAACGGATTGACCTAACCCAAAAATTCCTATTGCATCTGAAAGTAGAAACTCACCCGATTACAACGGTATGTGTATTTTTCCCGAGGCCATTCTGGTTAAGCGTTTGGATCAGCAGAATTGCGAAAAATTGTATGCCTTCTCAACCATTTCTTGGCTTCAAACTCCCATATCTCGCGAACGGATTGACCTAACCCAAAAATTCCTATTGCATCTGAAAGTAGAAACTCGCCCGATTACAACGGTATGTGAATTTTTTCCCTAGGCCATTCTGGCTAAGCGATCGGAGCAGCAGAATTGCGAAAAATTTTTTGCCTTCTCAACCATTTCTTGTCTTCAAACTCCCATCTCTCGCGAACGGATTGACCTAACCCAAAAATTCCTATTGCATCTGAAAGTAGAAACTCGCCCGATTACAACGGTATGTGTATTTTTTCCCTAGGCCATTCTGGTTAAGCGTTCGGAGCAGCAGAATTGCGAAAAATTTTTTGCCTTCTCAACCATTTCTTGTCTTCAAACTCCCATATCTCCCGAACAGACTGACCTAACCCAAAAATTCCTATTGCATCTGAAAGTAGAAACTCGCCCGATTACAACGGTATGTGAATTTTTTCCCTAGGCCATTCTGGCTAAGCGATCGGAGCAGCAGAATTGCGAAAAATTTTTTGCCTTCTCAACCATTTCTTGTCTTCAAACTCCCATCTCTCGCGAACGGATTGACCTAACCCAAAAATTCCTATTGCATCTGAAAGTAGAAACTCGCCCGATTACAACGGTATGTGTATTTTTTCCCTAGCCCGTTCTGGTTAAGCGTTTGGAGCAGCAGAATTGTGAAAAATTTTTTGCCTTCTCTACCATTTCTTGGCTTCAAACTCCCATATCTCGCGAACAGAGTGACCTAACCCAAAAGTTCCTATTGCATCTGAAAGTAGAAACTCGCCCGATTACAGCGGTATGTGTATTTTTTCCCTTGGCCATTTTGGTTAAGCGTTTGGAGCAGCAGAATTGTGAAAAATTTTTTGCCTTCTCGACCATTTCTTGGCTTCAAACTCCCATATCTCGCGAACGGATTGACCTAACCCAAAAATTCCTATTGCATCTGAAAGTAGAAACTCGCCCGATTACAACGGTATGTGTATTTTTTCCCTAGGCCATTCTGGTTAAGCGTTTGGAGCAGCAGAATTTTGAAAAATTTTTTGCCATCTCTACCATTTCTTGGCTTCAAACTCCCATATCTCGCGAACGGATTGACCTATCCCAAAAATTCCTATTGCATCTGAAAGTAGAAACTCGCCCGATTACAACGGTATGTGTATTTTTTCCCTAGGACATTCTGGTTAAGCGTTTGGAGCAGCAGAATTGTGAAAAATTTTTTGCCTTCTCTACCATTTCTTGGCTTCAAACTCCCATATCTCGCGAACGGATTGACCTAACCCAAAAATTCCTATTGCATCTGAAAGTAGAAACTCGCCCGATTACAACGGTATGTGTATTTTTTCCCTAGGCCATTCTGGTTAAGCGTTTGGAGCAGCAGAATTTTGAAAAATTTTTTGCCATCTCTACCATTTCTTGGCTTCAAACTCCCATATCTCGCGAACGGATTGACCTAACCCAAAAATTCCTATTGCATCTGAAAGTAGAAACTCGCCCGATTACAACGGTATGTGTATTTTTTCCCTAGGCCATTCTGGTTAAGCGTTTGGAGCAGCAGAATTGTGAAAAATTTTTTGCCTTCTCTACCATTTCTTGGCTTCAAACGCCCATATCTCGCGAACGGATTGACCTAACCCAAAAATTCCTATTGCATCTGAAAGTAGAAACTCGCCCGATTACAACGGTATGTGTATTTTTTCCCTTGGCCATTTTGGTTAAGCGTTTGGAGCAGCAGAATTGTGAAAAATTTTTTGCCTTCTCTACCATTTCTTGGCTTCAAACTACCATATCTCGCGAACGGATTGACGTAACCCAAAAATTCCTATTGCATCTGAAAGTAGAAACTCGCCCGATTACAACGGTATGTGTATTTTTTCCCTAGGCCATTCTGGTTAAGCGTTTGGAGCAGCAGAATTGCGAAAAATTTTTTGCCTTCTCAACCATTTCTTGGCTTCAAAGTCCCATATCTCGCGAACGGATTGACCTAACCCAAAAATTCCTATTGCATCTGAAAGTAGAAACTCGCCCGATTACAACGGTATGTGTATTTTTTCCCTAGCCCATTCTGGTTAAGCGCTTGGAGCAGCAGAATTGTGAAAAATTTTTTGCCTTCTCTACCATTTCTTGGCTTCAAACTCCCATATCTCGCGAACAGACTGACCTAACCCAAAAATTCCTATTGCATCTGAAAGTAGAAACTCGCCCGATTACAGCGGTATGTGTATTTTTTCCCTTGGCCATTCTAGTTAAGCGTTTGGAGCAGCAGAATTGCGAAAAATTTTTTGGCTTCTCAACCATTTCTTGGCTTCAAACTCCCATATCTCGCGAACGGATTGACCTAACCCAAAAATTCCTATTGCATCTGAAAGTAGAAACTCACCCGATTACAACGGTATGTGTATTTTTCCCGAGGCCATTCTGGTTAAGCGTTCGGAGCAGCAGAATTGCGAAAAATTTTTTGCCTTCTCAACCATTTCTTGTCTTCAAACTCCCATATCTCCCGAACAGACTGACCTAACCCAAAAATTCCTATTGCATCTGAAAGTAGAAACTCGCCCGATTACAACGGTATGTGAATTTTTTCCCTAGGCCATTCTGGCTAAGCGATCGGAGCAGCAGAATTGCGAAAAATTTTTTGCCTTCTCAACCATTTCTTGTCTTCAAACTCCCATCTCTCGCGAACGGATTGACCTAACCCAAAAATTCCTATTGCATCTGAAAGTAGAAACTCGCCCGATTACAACGGTATGTGTATTTTTTCCCTAGCCCGTTCTGGTTAAGCGTTTGGAGCAGCAGAATTGTGAAAAATTTTTTGCCTTCTCTACCATTTCTTGGCTTCAAACTCCCATATCTCGCGAACAGACTGACCTAACCCAAAAATTCCTATTGCATCTGAAAGTAGAAACTCGCCCGATTACAGCGGTATGTGTATTTTTTCCCTTGGCCATTTTGGTTAAGCGTTTGGAGCAGCAGAATTGCGAAAAAATTTTTGCCTTCTCAACCATTACTTGTCTTCAAACTCCCATATCTCGCGAACGGTTTGACATAACCCAAAAATTCCTATTGCATCTGAAAGTAGAAACTCGCCCGATTACAACGGTATGTGTATTTTTTCCCTAGCCCATTCTGGTTAAGCGTTTGGAGCAGCAGATTTGTGAAAAATTTTTTGCCTTCTCTACCATTTCTTGGCTTCAAACTCCCATATCTCGCGAACAGAGTGACCTAACCCAAAAGTTCCTATTGCATCTGAAAGTAGAAACTCGCCCGATTACAGCGGTATGTGTATTTTTTCCCTTGGCCATTTTGGTTAAGCGTTTGGAGCAGCAGAATTGTGAAAAATTTTTTGCCTTCTCGACCATTTCTTGGCTTCAAACTCCCATATCTCGCGAACGGATTGACCTATCCCAAAAATTCCTATTGCATCTGAAAGTAGAAACTCACCCGATTACAACGGTATGTGTATTTTTCCCGAGGCCATTCTGGTTAAGCGTTCGGAGCAGCAGAATTGCGAAAAATTTTTTGCCTTCTCAACCATTTCTTGTCTTCAAACTCCCATATCTCCCGAACAGACTGACCTAACCCAAAAATTCCTATTGCATCTGAAAGTAGAAACTCGCCCGATTACAACGGTATGTGAATTTTTTCCCTAGGCCATTCTGGCTAAGCGATCGGAGCAGCAGAATTGCGAAAAATTTTTTGCCTTCTCAACCATTTCTTGTCTTCAAACTCCCATCTCTCGCGAACGGATTGACCTAACCCAAAAATTCCTATTGCATCTGAAAGTAGAAACTCGCCCGATTACAACGGTATGTGTATTTTTTCCCTAGCCCGTTCTGGTTAAGCGTTTGGAGCAGCAGAATTGTGAAAAATTTTTTGCCTTCTCTACCATTTCTTGGCTTCAAACTCCCACATCTCGCGAACAGACTGACCTAACCCAAAAATTCCTATTGCATCTGAAAGTAGAAACTCGCCCGATTACAGCGGTATGTGTATTTTTTCCCTTGGCCATTTTGGTTAAGCGTTTGGAGCAGCAGAATTGCGAAAAAATTTTTGCCTTCTCAACCATTACTTGTCTTCAAACTCCCATATCTCGCGAACGGTTTGACATAACCCAAAAATTCCTATTGCATCTGAAAGTAGAAACTCGCCCGATTACAACGGTATGTGTATTTTTTCCCTAGCCCATTCTGGTTAAGCGTTTGGAGCAGCAGATTTGTGAAAAATTTTTTGCCTTCTCTACCATTTCTTGGCTTCAAACTCCCATATCTCGCGAACAGAGTGACCTAACCCAAAAGTTCCTATTGCATCTGAAAGTAGAAACTCGCCCGATTACAGCGGTATGTGTATTTTTTCCCTTGGCCATTTTGGTTAAGCGTTTGGAGCAGCAGAATTGTGAAAAATTTTTTGCCTTCTCGACCATTTCTTGGCTTCAAACTCCCATATCTCGCGAACGGATTGACCTAACCCAAAAATTCCTATTGCATCTGAAAGTAGAAACTCGCCCGATTACAACGGTATGTGTATTTTTTCCCTAGGCCATTCTGGTTAAGCGTTTGGAGCAGCAGAATTTTGAAAAATTTTTTGCCATCTCTACCATTTCTTGGCTTCAAACTCCCATATCTCGCGAACGGATTGACCTATCCCAAAAATTCCTATTGCATCTGAAAGTAGAAACTCGCCCGATTACAACGGTATGTGTATTTTTTCCCTAGGACATTCTGGTTAAGCGTTTGGAGCAGCAGAATTGTGAAAAATTTTTTGCCTTCTCTACCATTTCTTGGCTTCAAGCTCCCATATCTCGCGAACGGATTGACCTAACCCAAAAATTCCTATTGCATCTGAAAGTAGAAACTCGCCCGATTACAACGGTATGTGAATTTTTTCCCTAGGCCATTCTGGCTAAGCGATCGGAGCAGCAGAATTGCGAAAAATTTTTTGCCTTCTCAACCATTTCTTGTCTTCAAACTCCCATCTCTCGCGAACGGATTGACCTAACCCAAAAATTCCTATTGCATCTGAAAGTAGAAACTCGCCCGATTACAACGGTATGTGTATTTTTTCCCTAGCCCGTTCTGGTTAAGCGTTTGGAGCAGCAGAATTGTGAAAAATTTTTTGCCTTCTCTACCATTTCTTGGCTTCAAACTCCCATATCTCGCGAACAGACTGACCTAACCCAAAAATTCCTATTGCATCTGAAAGTAGAAACTCGCCCGATTACAGCGGTATGTGTATTTTTTCCCTTGGCCATTTTGGTTAAGCGTTTGGAGCAGCAGAATTGCGAAAAATTTTTTGCCTTCTCAACCATTACTTGTCTTCAAACTCCCATATCTCGCGAACGGTTTGACATAACCCAAAAATTCCTATTGCATCTGAAAGTAGAAACTCGCCCGATTACAACGGTATGTGTATTTTTCCCGAGGCCATTCTGGTTAAGCGTTTGGATCAGCAGAATTGCGAAAAATTGTATGCCTTCTCAACCATTTCTTGGCTTCAAACTCCCATATCTCGCGAACGGATTGACCTAAACCAAAAATTCCTATTGCATCTGAAAGTAGAAACTCGCCCGATTACAACGGTATGTGAATTTTTTCCCTAGGCCATTCTGGTTAAGCGTTCGGAGCAGCAGAATTGCGAAAAATTTTTTGCCTTCTCAACCATTTCTTGTCTTCAAACTCCCATCTCTCGCGAACGGATTGACCTAACCCAAAAATTCCTATTGCATCTGAAAGAAGAAACTCGCCCGATTACAACGGTATGTGTATTTTTTCCCTAGCCCGTTCTGGTTAAGCGTTTGGAGCAGCAGAATTGTGAAAAATTTTTTGTCTTCTCTACCATTTCTTAGCTTCAAACTCCCATATCTCGCGAACAGACTGACCTAACCCAAAAATTCCTATTGCATCTGAAAGTAGAAACTCGCCCGATTACAGCGGTATGTGTATTTTTTCCCTTGGCCATTTTGGTTAAGCGTTTGGAGCAGCAGAATTGTGAAAAATTTTTTGCCTTCTCTACCATTTCTTGGCTTCAAACTCCCATATCTCGCGAACGGATTGACCTAACCCAAAAATTCCTATTGCATCTGAAAGTAGAAACTCGCCCGATTACAACGGTATGTGTATTTTTTCCCTAGGCCATTCTGGTTAAGCGTTTGGAGCAGCAGAATTTTGAAAAATTTTTTGCCTTCTCTACCATCTCTTGGCTTCAAACTCCCATATCTCGCGAACGGATTGACCTAACCCAAAAATTCCTATTGCATCTGAAAGTAGAAACTCGCCCGATTACAACGGTATGTGTATTTTTTCCCTAGGCCATTCTGGTTAAGCGTTTGGAGCAGCAGAATTGTGAAAAATTTTTTGCCTTCTCTACCATTTCTTGACTTCAAACTCCCATATCTCGCGAACGGATTGACCGAACCCAAAAATTCCTATTTCATCTGAAAGTAGAAACTCGCCCGATTACAACGGTATGTTTATTTTTTCCCTAGGCCATTCTAGTTAAGCGTTTGGAGCAGCAGAATTGCGAAAAATTTTTTGGCTTCTCAACCATTTCTTGGCTTCAAACTCCCATATCTCGCGAACGGATTGACCTAACCCAAAAATTCCTATTGCATCTGAAAGTAGAAACTCACCCGATTACAACGGTATGTGTATTTTTCCCGAGGCCATTCTGGTTAAGCGTTTGGATCAGCAGAATTGCGAAAAATTGTATGCCTTCTCAACCATTTCTTGGCTTCAAACTCCCATATCTCGCGAACGGATTGACCTAACCCAAAAATTCCTATTGCATCTGAAAGTAGAAACTCGCCCGATTACAACGGTATGTGAATTTTTTCCCTAGGCCATTCTGGTTAAGCGTTCGGAGCAGCAGAATTGCGAAAAATTTTTTGCCTTCTCAACCATTTCTTGTCTTCAAACTCCCATCTCTCGCGAACGGATTGACCTAACCCGAAAATTCCTATTGCATCTGAAAGTAGAAACTCGCCCGATTACAACGGTATGTGTATTTTTTCCCTAGCCCGTTCTGGTTAAGCGTTTGGAGCAGCAGAATTGTGAAAAATTTTTTGCCTTCTCTACCATTTCTTGGCTTCAAACTCCCATATCTCGCGAACAGACTGACCTAACCCAAAAATTCCTATTGCATCTGAAAGTAGAAACTCGCCCGATTACAGCGGTATGTGTATTTTTTCCCTTGGCCATTTTGGTTAAGCGTTTGGAGCAGCAGAATTGCGAAAAATTTTTTGCCTTCTCAACCATTACTTGTCTTCAAATTCCCATATCTCGCGAACGGTTTGACCTAACCCAAAAATTCCTATTGCATCTGAAAGTAGAAACTCGCCCGATTACAACGGTATGTGTATTTTTTCCCTAGCCCATTCTGGTTAAGCGTTTGGAGCAGCAGAATTGTGAAAAATTTTTTGCCTTCTCTACCATTTCTTGGCTTCAAACTCCCATATCTCGCGAACGGATTGACCTAACCCATAAATTCCTATTGCATCTGAAAGTAGAAATTCGCACGATTACAACGGTATGTGTATTTTTTCCCTTGGCCATTTTGGTCAAGCGTTTGGAGCAGCAGAATTGTGAAAAATTTTTTGCCTTCTCTACCATTTCTTGGCTTCAAACTACCATATCTTGCGAACGGATTGACGTAACCCAAAAATTCCTATTGCATCTGAAAGTAGAAACTCGCCCGATTACAACGGTATGTGTATTTTTTCCCTAGGCCATTCTGGTTAAGCGTTTGGAGCAGCAGAATTGCGAAAAATTTTTTGCCTTCTCAACCATTTCTTGGCTTCAAAGTCCCATATCTCGCGAACGGATTGACCTAACCCAAAAATTCCTATTGCATCTGAAAGTAGAAACTCGCCCGATTACAACGGTATGTGTATTTTTTCCCTAGCCCATTCTGGTTAAGCGTTTGGAGCAGCAGAATTGTGAAAAATTTTTTGCCTTCTCGACCATTTCTTGGCTTCAAACTCCCATATCTCGCGAACGGATTGACCTAACCCAAAAATTCCTATTGCATCTGAAAGTAGAAACTCGCCCGATTACAACGGTATGTGTATTTTTTCCCTAGGCCATTCTGGTTAAGCGTTTGGAGCAGCAGAATTTTGAAAAATTTTTTGCCATCTCTACCATTTCTTGGCTTCAAACTCCCATATCTCGCGAACGGATTGACCTATCCCAAAAATTCCTATTGCATCTGAAAGTAGAAACTCGCCCGATTACAACGGTATGTGTATTTTTTCCCTAGGACATTCTGGTTAAGCGTTTGGAGCAGCAGAATTGTGAAAAATTTTTTGCCTTCTCTACCATTTCTTGGCTTCAAACTCCCATATCTCGCGAACGGATTGACCTAACCCAAAAATTCCTATTGCATCTGAAAGTAGAAACTCACCCGATTACAACGGTATGTGTATTTTTCCCGAGGCCATTCTGGTTAAGCGTTTGGATCAGCAGAATTGCGAAAAATTGTATGCCTTCTCAACCATTTCTTGGCTTCAAACTCCCATATCTCGCGAACGGATTGACCTAACCCAAAAATTCCTATTGCATCTGAAAGTAGAAACTCGCCCGACTACAACGGTATGTGAATTTTTTCCCTAGGCCATTCTGGCTAAGCGATCGGAGCAGCAGAATTGCGAAAAATTTTTTGCCTTCTCAACCATTTCTTGTCTTCAAACTCCCATCTCTCGCGAACGGATTGACCTAACCCAAAAATTCCTATTGCATCTGAAAGTAGAAACTCGCCCGATTACAACGGTATGTGTATTTTTTCCCTAGCCCGTTCTGGTTAAGCGTTTGGAGCAGCAGAATTGTGAAAAATTTTTTGCCTTCTCTACCATTTCTTGGCTTCAAACTCCCATATCTCGCGAACAGACTGACCTAACCCAAAAATTCCTATTGCATCTGAAAGTAGAAACTCGCCCGATTACAGCGGTATGTGTATTTTTTCCCTTGGCCATTTTGGTTAAGCGTTTGGAGCAGCAGAATTGCGAAAAATTTTTTGCCTTCTCAACCATTACTTGTCTTCAAACTCCCATATCTCGCGAACGGTTTGACATAACCCAAAAATTCCTATTGCATCTGAAAGTAGAAACTCGCCCGATTACAACGGTATGTGTATTTTTCCCGAGGCCATTCTGGTTAAGCGTTTGGATCAGCAGAATTGCGAAAAATTGTATGCCTTCTCAACCATTTCTTGGCTTCAAACTCCCATATCTCGCGAACGGATTGACCTAACCCAAAAATTCCTATTGCATCTGAAAGTAGAAACTCGCCCGATTACAACGGTATGTGAATTTTTTCCCTAGGCCATTCTGGTTAAGCGTTCGGAGCAGCAGAATTGCGAAAAATTTTTTGCCTTCTCAACCATTTCTTGTCTTCAAACTCCCATCTCTCGCGAACGGATTGACCTAACCCAAAAATTCCTATTGCATCTGAAAGAAGAAACTCGCCCGATTACAACGGTATGTGTATTTTTTCCCTAGCCCGTTCTGGTTAATCGTTTGGAGCAGCAGAATTGTGAAAAATTTTTTGTCTTCTCTACCATTTCTTAGCTTCAAACTCCCATATCTCGCGAACAGACTGACCTAACCCAAAAATTCCTATTGCATCTGAAAGTAGAAACTCGCCCGATTACAGCGGTATGTGTATTTTTTCCATTGGCCATTTTGGTTAAGCGTTTGGAGCAGCAGAATTGTGAAAAATTTTTTGCCTTCTCTACCATTTCTTGGCTTCAAACTCCCATATCTCGCGAACGGATTGACCTAACCCAAAAATTCCTATTGCATCTGAAAGTAGAAACTCGCCCGATTACAACGGTATGTGTATTTTTTCCCTAGGCCATTCTGGTTAAGCGTTTGGAGCAGCAGAATTTTGAAAAATTTTTTGCCTTCTCTACCATCTCTTGGCTTCAAACTCCCATATCTCGCGAACGGATTGACCTAACCCAAAAATTCCTATTGCATCTGAAAGTAGAAACTCGCCCGATTACAACGGTATGTGTATTTTTTCCCTAGGCCATTCTGGTTAAGCGTTTGGAGCAGCAGAATTGTGAAAAATTTTTTGCCTTCTCTACCATTTCTTGACTTCAAACTCCCATATCTCGCGAACGGATTGACGTAACCCAAAAATTCCTATTGCATCTGAAATTAGAAACTCGCCCGATTACAACGGTATGTGTATTTTTTCCCTAGGCCATTCTGGTTAAGCGTTTGGAGCAGCAGAATTGCGAAAAATTTTTTGCCTTCTCAACCATTTCTTGGCTTCAAAGTCCCATATCTCGCGAACGGATTGACCTAACCCAAAAATTCCTATTGCATCTGAAAGTAGAAACTCGCCCGATTACTACGGTATGTGTATTTTTTCCCTAGCCCATTCTGGTTAAGCGTTTGGAGCAGCAGAATTGTGAAAAATTTTTAGCCTTCTCTACCATTTCTTGGCTTCAAACTCCCATATCTCGCGAACAGACTGACCTAACCCAAAAATTCCTATTGCATCTGAAAGTAGAAACTCGCCCGATTACAGCGGTATGTGTATTTTTTCCCTTGGCCATTTTGGTTAAGCGTTTGGATCAGCAGAATTGCGAAAAATTGTATGCCTTCTCAACCATTTCTTGGCTTCAAACTCCCATATCTCGCGAACGGATTGACCTAACCCAAAAATTCCTATTGCATCTGAAAGTAGAAACTCGCCCGATTACAACGGTATGTGAATTTTTTCCCTAGGCCATTCTGGTTAAGCGTTCGGAGCAGCAGAATTGCGAAAAATTTTTTGCCTTCTCAACCATTTCTTGTCTTCAAACTCCCATCTCTAGCGAACGGATTGACCTAACCCGAAAATTCCTATTGCATCTGAAAGTAGAAACTCGCCCGATTACAACGGTATGTGTATTTTTTCCCTAGCCCGTTCTGGTTAAGCGTTTGGAGCAGCAGAATTGTGAAAAATTTTTTGCCTTCTCTACCATTTCTTGGCTTCAAACTCCCATATCTCGCGAACAGACTGACCTAACCCAAAAATTCCTATTGCATCTGAAAGTAGAAACTCGCCCGATTACAGCGGTATGTGTATTTTTTCCCTTGGCCATTTTGGTTAAGCGTTTGGAGCAGCAGAATTGCGAAAAATTTTTTGCCTTCTCAACCATTACTTGTCTTCAAATTCCCATATCTCGCGAACGGTTTGACCTAACCCAAAAATTCCTATTGCATCTGAAAGTAGAAACTCGCCCGATTACAACGGTATGTGTATTTTTTCCCTAGCCCATTCTTGTTAAGCGTTTGGAGCAGCAGAATTGTGAAAAATTTTTTGCCTTCTCTACCATTTCTTGGCTTCAAACTCCCATATCTCGCGAACGGATTGACCTAACCCATAAATTCCTATTGCATCTGAAAGTAGAAACTCGCACGATTACAACGGTATGTGTATTTTTTCCCTTGGCCATTTTGGTTAAGCGTTTGGAGCAGCAGAATTGTGAAAAATTTTTTGCCTTCTCTACCATTTCTTGGCTTCAAACTACCATATCTTGCGAACGGATTGACGTAACCCAAAAATTCCTATTGCATCTGAAAGTAGAAACTCGCCCGATTACAACGGTATGTGTATTTTTTCCCTAGGCCATTCTGGTTAAGCGTTTGGAGCAGCAGAATTGCGAAAAATTTTTTGCCTTCTCAACCATTTCTTGGCTTCAAAGTCCCATATCTCGCGAACGGATTGACCTAACCCAAAAATTCCTATTGCATCTGAAAGTAGAAACTCGCCCGATTACAACGGTATGTGTATTTTTTCCCTAGCCCATTCTGGTTAAGCGTTTGGAGCAGCAGAATTGTGAAAAATTTTTTGCCTTCTCTACCATTTCTTGGCTTGAAACTCCCATATCTCGCGAACAGACTGACCTAACCCAAAAATTCCTATTGCATCTGAAAGTAGAAACTCGCCCGATTACAGCGGTATGTGTATTTTTTCCCTTGGCCATTCTAGTTAAGCGTTTGGAGCAGCAGAATTGCGAAAAATTTTTTGGCTTCTCAACCATTTCTTGGCTTCAAACTCCCATATCTCGCGAACTGATTGACCTAACCCAAAAATTCCTATTACATCTGAAAGTAGAATCTCGCCCGATTACAACGGTATGTGTATTTTTCCCGAGGCCATTCTGGTTAAGCGTTTGGATCAGCAGAATTGCGAAAAATTGTATGCCTTCTCAACCATTTCTTGGCTTCAAACTCCCATATCTCGCGAACAGACTGACCTAACCCAAAAATTCCTATTGCATGTGAAAGTAGAAACTCGCCCGATTACAGCGGTATGTGTATTTTTTCCCTTGGCCATTCTAGTTAAGCGTTTGGAGCAGCAGAATTGCGAAAAATTTTTTGGCTTCTCAACCATTTCTTGGCTTCAAACTCCCATATCTCGCGAACGGATTGACCTAACCCAAAAATTCCTATTGCATCTGAAAGTAGAAACTCGCCCGATTACAACGGTATGTGTATTTTTTCCTTAGCCCGTTCTGGTTAAGCGTTTGGAGCAGCAGAATTGTGAAAAATTTTTTGCCTTCTCTACCATTTCTTGGCTTCAAACTCCCATATCTCGCGAACAGACTGACCTAACCCAAAAATTCCTATTGCATCTGAAAGTAGAAACTCGCCCGATTACAACGGTATGTGTATTTTTTCCCTAGGCCATTCTGGTTAAGCGTTTGGAGCAGCAGAATTTTGAAAAATTTTTTGCCTTCTCTACCATTTCTTGGCTTCAAACTACCATATCTCGCGAACGGATTGACGTAACCCAAAAATTCCTATTGCATCTGAAAGTAGAAGCTCGCCCGATTACAACGGTATGTGTATTTTTTCCCTAGGCCATTCTGGTTAAGCGTTTGGAGCAGCAGAATTGCGAAAAATTTTTTGCCTTCTCAACCATTTCTTGGCTTCAATGTCCCATATCTCGCGAACGGATTGACCTAACCCAAAAATTCCTATTGCATCTGAAAGTAGAAACTCGCCCGATTACTACGGTATGTGTATTTTTTCCCTAGCCCATTCTGGTTAAGCGTTTGGAGCAGCAGAATTGTGAAAAATTTTTAGCCTTCTCTACCATTTCTTGGCTTCAAACTCCCATATCTCGCGAACAGACTGACCTAACCCAAAAATTCCTATTGCATCTGAAAGTAGAAACTCGCCCGATTACAGCGGTATGTGTATTTTTTCCCTTGGCCATTTTGGTTAAGCGTTTGGATCAGCAGAATTGCGAAAAATTGTATGCCTTCTCAACCATTTCTTGGCTTCAAACTCCCATATCTCGCGAACGGATTGACCTAACCCAAAAATTCCTATTGCATCTGAAAGTAGAAACTCGCCCGATTACAACGGTATGTGAATTTTTTCCCTAGGCCATTCTGGTTAAGCGTTCGGAGCAGCAGAATTGCGAAAAATTTTTTGCCTTCTCAACCATTTCTTGTCTTCAAACTCCCATCTCTAGCGAACGGATTGACCTAACCCGAAAATTCCTATTGCATCTGAAAGTAGAAACTCGCCCGATTACAACGGTATGTGTATTTTTTCCCTAGCCCGTTCTGGTTAAGCGTTTGGAGCAGCAGAATTGTGAAAAATTTTTTGCCTTCTCTACCATTTCTTGGCTTCAAACTCCCATATCTCGCGAACAGACTGACCTAACCCAAAAATTCCTATTGCATCTGAAAGTAGAAACTCGCCCGATTACAGCGGTATGTGTATTTTTTCCCTTGGCCATTTTGGTTAAGCGTTTGGAGCAGCAGAATTGCGAAAAATTTTTTGCCTTCTCAACCATTACTTGTCTTCAAATTCCCATATCTCGCGAACGGTTTGACCTAACCCAAAAATTCCTATTGCATCTGAAAGTAGAAACTCGCCCGATTACAACGGTATGTGTATTTTTTCCCTAGCCCATTCTTGTTAAGCGTTTGGAGCAGCAGAATTGTGAAAAATTTTTTGCCTTCTCTACCATTTCTTGGCTTCAAACTCCCATATCTCGCGAACGGATTGACCTAACCCATAAATTCCTATTGCATCTGAAAGTAGAAACTCGCACGATTACAACGGTATGTGTATTTTTTCCCTTGGCCATTTTGGTTAAGCGTTTGGAGCAGCAGAATTGTGAAAAATTTTTTGCCTTCTCTACCATTTCTTGGCTTCAAACTACCATATCTTGCGAACGGATTGACGTAACCCAAAAATTCCTATTGCATCTGAAAGTAGAAACTCGCCCGATTACAACGGTATGTGTATTTTTTCCCTAGGCCATTCTGGTTAAGCGTTTGGAGCAGCAGAATTGCGAAAAATTTTTTGCCTTCTCAACCATTTCTTGGCTTCAAAGTCCCATATCTCGCGAACGGATTGACCTAACCCAAAAATTCCTATTGCATCTGAAAGTAGAAACTCGCCCGATTACAACGGTATGTGTATTTTTTCCCTAGCCCATTCTGGTTAAGCGTTTGGAGCAGCAGAATTGTGAAAAATTTTTTGCCTTCTCTACCATTTCTTGGCTTGAAACTCCCATATCTCGCGAACAGACTGACCTAACCCAAAAATTCCTATTGCATCTGAAAGTAGAAACTCGCCCGATTACAGCGGTATGTGTATTTTTTCCCTTGGCCATTCTAGTTAAGCGTTTGGAGCAGCAGAATTGCGAAAAATTTTTTGGCTTCTCAACCATTTCTTGGCTTCAAACTCCCATATCTCGCGAACTGATTGACCTAACCCAAAAATTCCTATTACATCTGAAAGTAGAATCTCGCCCGATTACAACGGTATGTGTATTTTTCCCGAGGCCATTCTGGTTAAGCGTTTGGATCAGCAGAATTGCGAAAAATTGTATGCCTTCTCAACCATTTCTTGGCTTCAAACTCCCATATCTCGCGAACAGACTGACCTAACCCAAAAATTCCTATTGCATGTGAAAGTAGAAACTCGCCCGATTACAGCGGTATGTGTATTTTTTCCCTTGGCCATTCTAGTTAAGCGTTTGGAGCAGCAGAATTGCGAAAAATTTTTTGGCTTCTCAACCATTTCTTGGCTTCAAACTCCCATATCTCGCGAACGGATTGACCTAACCCAAAAATTCCTATTGCATCTGAAAGTAGAAACTCGCCCGATTACAACGGTATGTGTATTTTTTCCTTAGCCCGTTCTGGTTAAGCGTTTGGAGCAGCAGAATTGTGAAAAATTTTTTGCCTTCTCTACCATTTCTTGGCTTCAAACTCCCATATCTCGCGAACAGACTGACCTAACCCAAAAATTCCTATTGCATCTGAAAGTAGAAACTCGCCCGATTACAACGGTATGTGTATTTTTTCCCTAGGCCATTCTGGTTAAGCGTTTGGAGCAGCAGAATTTTGAAAAATTTTTTGCCTTCTCTACCATTTCTTGGCTTCAAACTACCATATCTCGCGAACGGATTGACGTAACCCAAAAATTCCTATTGCATCTGAAAGTAGAAGCTCGCCCGATTACAACGGTATGTGTATTTTTTCCCTAGGCCATTCTGGTTAAGCGTTTGGAGCAGCAGAATTGCGAAAAATTTTTTGCCTTCTCAACCATTTCTTGGCTTCAATGTCCCATATCTCGCGAACGGATTGACCTAACCCAAAAATTCCTATTGCATCTGAAAGTAGAAACTCGCCCGACTACAACGGTATGTGTATTTTTTCCCTAGGCCATTCTGGTTAAGCGTTCGGAGCAGCAGAATTGCGAAAAATTTTTTGCCTTCTCAACCATTTCTTGTCTTCAAACTCCCATATCTCCCGAACAGACTGACCTAACCCAAAAATTCCTATTGCATCTGAAAGTAGAAACTCGCCCGATTACAACGGTATGTGAATTTTTTCCCTAGGCCATTCTGGCTAAGCGATCGGAGCAGCAGAATTGCGAAAAATTTTTTGCCTTCTCAACCATTTCTTGTCTTCAAACTCCCATCTCTCGCGAACGGATTGACCTAACCCAAAAATTCCTATTGCATCTGAAAGTAGAAACTCGCCCGATTACAACGGTATGTGTATTTTTTCCCTAGCCCGTTCTGGTTAAGCGTTTGGAGCAGCAGAATTGTGAAAAATTTTTTGCCTTCTCTACCATTTCTTGGCTTCAAACTCCCATATCTCGCGAACAGAGTGACCTAACCCAAAAGTTCCTATTGCATCTGAAAGTAGAAACTCGCCCGATTACAGCGGTATGTGTATTTTTTCCCTTGGCCATTTTGGTTAAGCGTTTGGAGCAGCAGAATTGTGAAAAATTTTTTGCCTTCTCGACCATTTCTTGGCTTCAAACTCCCATATCTCGCGAACGGATTGACCTAACCCAAAAATTCCTATTGCATCTGAAAGTAGAAACTCGCCCGATTACAACGGTATGTGTATTTTTTCCCTAGGCCATTCTGGTTAAGCGTTTGGAGCAGCAGAATTTTGAAAAATTTTTTGCCATCTCTACCATTTCTTGGCTTCAAACTCCCATATCTCGCGAACGGATTGACCTATCCCAAAAATTCCTATTGCATCTGAAAGTAGAAACTCGCCCGATTACAACGGTATGTGTATTTTTTCCCTAGGACATTCTGGTTAAGCGTTTGGAGCAGCAGAATTGTGAAAAATTTTTTGCCTTCTCTACCATTTCTTGGCTTCAAACTCCCATATCTCGCGAACGGATTGACCTAACCCAAAAATTCCTATTGCATCTGAAAGTAGAAACTCGCCCGATTACAACGGTATGTGTATTTTTTCCCTAGGCCATTCTGGTTAAGCGTTTGGAGCAGCAGAATTTTGAAAAATTTTTTGCCATCTCTACCATTTCTTGGCTTCAAACTCCCATATCTCGCGAACGGATTGACCTAACCCAAAAATTCCTATTGCATCTGAAAGTAGAAACTCGCCCGATTACAACGGTATGTGTATTTTTTCCCTAGGCCATTCTGGTTAAGCGTTTGGAGCAGCAGAATTGTGAAAAATTTTTTGCCTTCTCTACCATTTCTTGGCTTCAAACGCCCATATCTCGCGAACGGATTGACCTAACCCAAAAATTCCTATTGCATCTGAAAGTAGAAACTCGCCCGATTACAACGGTATGTGTATTTTTTCCCTTGGCCATTTTGGTTAAGCGTTTGGAGCAGCAGAATTGTGAAAAATTTTTTGCCTTCTCTACCATTTCTTGGCTTCAAACTACCATATCTCGCGAACGGATTGACGTAACCCAAAAATTCCTATTGCATCTGAAAGTAGAAACTCGCCCGATTACAACGGTATGTGTATTTTTTCCCTAGGCCATTCTGGTTAAGCGTTTGGAGCAGCAGAATTGCGAAAAATTTTTTGCCTTCTCAACCATTTCTTGGCTTCAAAGTCCCATATCTCGCGAACGGATTGACCTAACCCAAAAATTCCTATTGCATCTGAAAGTAGAAACTCGCCCGATTACAACGGTATGTGTATTTTTTCCCTAGCCCATTCTGGTTAAGCGCTTGGAGCAGCAGAATTGTGAAAAATTTTTTGCCTTCTCTACCATTTCTTGGCTTCAAACTCCCATATCTCGCGAACAGACTGACCTAACCCAAAAATTCCTATTGCATCTGAAAGTAGAAACTCGCCCGATTACAGCGGTATGTGTATTTTTTCCCTTGGCCATTCTAGTTAAGCGTTTGGAGCAGCAGAATTGCGAAAAATTTTTTGGCTTCTCAACCATTTCTTGGCTTCAAACTCCCATATCTCGCGAACGGATTGACCTAACCCAAAAATTCCTATTGCATCTGAAAGTAGAAACTCACCCGATTACAACGGTATGTGTATTTTTCCCGAGGCCATTCTGGTTAAGCGTTCGGAGCAGCAGAATTGCGAAAAATTTTTTGCCTTCTCAACCATTTCTTGTCTTCAAACTCCCATATCTCCCGAACAGACTGACCTAACCCAAAAATTCCTATTGCATCTGAAAGTAGAAACTCGCCCGATTACAACGGTATGTGAATTTTTTCCCTAGGCCATTCTGGCTAAGCGATCGGAGCAGCAGAATTGCGAAAAATTTTTTGCCTTCTCAACCATTTCTTGTCTTCAAACTCCCATCTCTCGCGAACGGATTGACCTAACCCAAAAATTCCTATTGCATCTGAAAGTAGAAACTCGCCCGATTACAACGGTATGTGTATTTTTTCCCTAGCCCGTTCTGGTTAAGCGTTTGGAGCAGCAGAATTGTGAAAAATTTTTTGCCTTCTCTACCATTTCTTGGCTTCAAACTCCCATATCTCGCGAACAGACTGACCTAACCCAAAAATTCCTATTGCATCTGAAAGTAGAAACTCGCCCGATTATAGCGGTATGTGTATTTTTTCCCTTGGCCATTTTGGTTAAGCGTTTGGAGCAGCAGAATTGCGAAAAAATTTTTGCCTTCTCAACCATTACTTGTCTTCAAACTCCCATATCTCGCGAACGGTTTGACATAACCCAAAAATTCCTATTGCATCTGAAAGTAGAAACTCGCCCGATTACAACGGTATGTGTATTTTTTCCCTAGCCCATTCTGGTTAAGCGTTTGGAGCAGCAGATTTGTGAAAAATTTTTTGCCTTCTCTACCATTTCTTGGCTTCAAACTCCCATATCTCGCGAACAGAGTGACCTAACCCAAAAGTTCCTATTGCATCTGAAAGTAGAAACTCGCCCGATTACAGCGGTATGTGTATTTTTTCCCTTGGCCATTTTGGTTAAGCGTTTGGAGCAGCAGAATTGTGAAAAATTTTTTGCCTTCTCGACCATTTCTTGGCTTCAAACTCCCATATCTCGCGAACGGATTGACCTAACCCAAAAATTCCTATTGCATCTGAAAGTAGAAACTCGCCCGATTACAACGGTATGTGTATTTTTTCCCTAGGCCATTCTGGTTAAGCGTTTGGAGCAGCAGAATTTTGAAAAATTTTTTGCCATCTCTACCATTTCTTGGCTTCAAACTCCCATATCTCGCGAACGGATTGACCTATCCCAAAAATTCCTATTGCATCTGAAAGTAGAAACTCGCCCGATTACAACGGTATGTGTATTTTTTCCCTAGGACATTCTGGTTAAGCGTTTGGAGCAGCAGAATTGTGAAAAATTTTTTGCCTTCTCTACCATTTCTTGGCTTCAAACTCCCATATCTCGCGAACGGATTGACCTAACCCAAAAATTCCTATTGCATCTGAAAGTAGAAACTCACCCGATTACAACGGTATGTGTATTTTTCCCGAGGCCATTCTGGTTAAGCGTTTGGATCAGCAGAATTGCGAAAAATTGTATGCCTTCTCAACCATTTCTTGGCTTCAAACTCCCATATCTCGCGAACGGATTGACCTAACCCAAAAATTCCTATTGCATCTGAAAGTAGAAACTCGCCCGATTACAACGGTATGTGAATTTTTTCCCTAGGCCATTCTGGCTAAGCGATCGGAGCAGCAGAATTGCGAAAAATTTTTTGCCTTCTCAACCATTTCTTGTCTTCAAACTCCCATCTCTCGCGAACGGATTGACCTAACCCAAAAATTCCTATTGCATCTGAAAGTAGAAACTCGCCCGATTACAACGGTATGTGTATTTTTTCCCTAGCCCGTTCTGGTTAAGCGTTTGGAGCAGCAGAATTGTGAAAAATTTTTTGCCTTCTCTACCATTTCTTGGCTTCAAACTCCCATATCTCGCGAACAGAGTGACCTAACCCAAAAGTTCCTATTGCATCTGAAAGTAGAAACTCGCCCGATTACAGCGGTATGTGTATTTTTTCCCTTGGCCATTTTGGTTAAGCGTTTGGAGCAGCAGAATTGTGAAAAATTTTTTGCCTTCTCGACCATTTCTTGGCTTCAAACTCCCATATCTCGCGAACGGATTGACCTAACCCAAAAATTCCTATTGCATCTGAAAGTAGAAACTCGCCCGATTACAACGGTATGTGTATTTTTTCCCTAGGCCATTCTGGTTAAGCGTTTGGAGCAGCAGAATTTTGAAAAATTTTTTGCCATCTCTACCATTTCTTGGCTTCAAACTCCCATATCTCGCGAACGGATTGACCTATCCCAAAAATTCCTATTGCATCTGAAAGTAGAAACTCGCCCGATTACAACGGTATGTGTATTTTTTCCCTAGGACATTCTGGTTAAGCGTTTGGAGCAGCAGAATTGTGAAAAATTTTTTGCCTTCTCTACCATTTCTTGGCTTCAAACTCCCATATCTCGCGAACGGATTGACCTAACCCAAAAATTCCTATTGCATCTGAAAGTAGAAACTCGCCCGATTACAACGGTATGTGTATTTTTTCCCTAGGCCATTCTGGTTAAGCGTTTGGAGCAGCAGAATTTTGAAAAATTTTTTGCCATCTCTACCATTTCTTGGCTTCAAACTCCCATATCTCGCGAACGGATTGACCTAACCCAAAAATTCCTATTGCATCTGAAAGTAGAAACTCGCCCGATTACAACGGTATGTGTATTTTTTCCCTAGGCCATTCTGGTTAAGCGTTTGGAGCAGCAGAATTGTGAAAAATTTTTTGCCTTCTCTACCATTTCTTGGCTTCAAACGCCCATATCTCGCGAACGGATTGACCTAACCCAAAAATTCCTATTGCATCTGAAAGTAGAAACTCGCCCGATTACAACGGTATGTGTATTTTTTCCCTTGGCCATTTTGGTTAAGCGTTTGGAGCAGCAGAATTGTGAAAAATTTTTTGCCTTCTCTACCATTTCTTGGCTTCAAACTACCATATCTCGCGAACGGATTGACGTAACCCAAAAATTCCTATTGCATCTGAAAGTAGAAACTCGCCCGATTACAACGGTATGTGTATTTTTTCCCTAGGCCATTCTGGTTAAGCGTTTGGAGCAGCAGAATTGCGAAAAATTTTTTGCCTTCTCAACCATTTCTTGGCTTCAAAGTCCCATATCTCGCGAACGGATTGACCTAACCCAAAAATTCCTATTGCATCTGAAAGTAGAAACTCGCCCGATTACAACGGTATGTGTATTTTTTCCCTAGCCCATTCTGGTTAAGCGCTTGGAGCAGCAGAATTGTGAAAAATTTTTTGCCTTCTCTACCATTTCTTGGCTTCAAACTCCCATATCTCGCGAACAGACTGACCTAACCCAAAAATTCCTATTGCATCTGAAAGTAGAAACTCGCCCGATTACAGCGGTATGTGTATTTTTTCCCTTGGCCATTCTAGTTAAGCGTTTGGAGCAGCAGAATTGCGAAAAATTTTTTGGCTTCTCAACCATTTCTTGGCTTCAAACTCCCATATCTCGCGAACGGATTGACCTAACCCAAAAATTCCTATTGCATCAGAAAGTAGAAACTCACCCGATTACAACGGTATGTGTATTTTTCCCGAGGCCATTCTGGTTAAGCGTTCGGAGCAGCAGAATTGCGAAAAATTTTTTGCCTTCTCAACCATTTCTTGTCTTCAAACTCCCATATCTCCCGAACAGACTGACCTAACCCAAAAATTCCTATTGCATCTGAAAGTAGAAACTCGCCCGATTACAACGGTATGTGAATTTTTTCCCTAGGCCATTCTGGCTAAGCGATCGGAGCAGCAGAATTGCGAAAAATTTTTTGCCTTCTCAACCATTTCTTGTCTTCAAACTCCCATCTCTCGCGAACGGATTGACCTAACCCAAAAATTCCTATTGCATCTGAAAGTAGAAACTCGCCCGATTACAACGGTATGTGTATTTTTTCCCTAGCCCGTTCTGGTTAAGCGTTTGGAGCAGCAGAATTGTGAAAAATTTTTTGCCTTCTCTACCATTTCTTGGCTTCAAACTCCCATATCTCGCGAACAGACTGACCTGACCCAAAAATTCCTATTGCATCTGAAAGTAGAAACTCGCCCGATTATAGCGGTATGTGTATTTTTTCCCTTGGCCATTTTGGTTAAGCGTTTGGAGCAGCAGAATTGCGAAAAAATTTTTGCCTTCTCAA
Source organism: Ptiloglossa arizonensis (assembly GCF_051014685.1). Lineage (NCBI taxonomy): Eukaryota > Metazoa > Arthropoda > Insecta > Hymenoptera > Colletidae > Ptiloglossa > Ptiloglossa arizonensis. Next base: position 273,832 of record NW_027478814.1, on the reverse strand, counting down.
CCATTACTTGTCTTCAAACTCCCATATCTCGCGAACGGTTTGACATAACCCAAAAATTCCTATTGCATCTGAAAGTAGAAACTCGCCCGATTACAACGGTATGTGTATTTTTTCCCTAGCCCATTCTGGTTAAGCGTTTGGAGCAGCAGATTTGTGAAAAATTTTTTGCCTTCTCTACCATTTCTTGGCTTCAAACTCCCATATCTCGCGAACAGAGTGACCTAACCCAAAAGTTCCTATTGCATCTGAAAGTAGAAACTCGCCCGATTACAGCGGTATGTGTATTTTTTCCCTTGGCCATTTTGGTTAAGCGTTTGGAGCAGCAGAATTGTGAAAAATTTTTTGCCTTCTCGACCATTTCTTGGCTTCAAACTCCCATATCTCGCGAACGGATTGACCTAACCCAAAAATTCCTATTGCATCTGAAAGTAGAAACTCGCCCGATTACAACGGTATGTGTATTTTTTCCCTAGGCCATTCTGGTTAAGCGTTTGGAGCAGCAGAATTTTGAAAAATTTTTTGCCATCTCTACCATTTCTTGGCTTCAAACTCCCATATCTCGCGAACGGATTGACCTATCCCAAAAATTCCTATTGCATCTGAAAGTAGAAACTCGCCCGATTACAACGGTATGTGTATTTTTTCCCTAGGACATTCTGGTTAAGCGTTTGGAGCAGCAGAATTGTGAAAAATTTTTTGCCTTCTCTACCATTTCTTGGCTTCAAACTCCCATATCTCGCGAACGGATTGACCTAACCCAAAAATTCCTATTGCATCTGAAAGTAGAAACTCACCCGATTACAACGGTATGTGTATTTTTCCCGAGGCCATTCTGGTTAAGCGTTTGGATCAGCAGAATTGCGAAAAATTGTATGCCTTCTCAACCATTTCTTGGCTTCAAACTCCCATATCTCGCGAACGGATTGACCTAACCCAAAAATTCCTATTGCATCTGAAAGTAGAAACTCGCCCGATTACAACGGTATGTGAATTTTTTCCCTAGGCCATTCTGGCTAAGCGATCGGAGCAGCAGAATTGCGAAAAATTTTTTGCCTTCTCAACCATTTCTTGTCTTCAAACTCCCATCTCTCGCGAACGGATTGACCTAACCCAAAAATTCCTATTGCATCTGAAAGTAGAAACTCGCCCGATTACAACGGTATGTGTATTTTTTCCCTAGCCCGTTCTGGTTAAGCGTTTGGAGCAGCAGAATTGTGAAAAATTTTTTGCCTTCTCTACCATTTCTTGGCTTCAAACTCCCATATCTCGCGAACAGACTGACCTAACCCAAAAATTCCTATTGCATCTGAAAGTAGAAACTCGCCCGATTACAGCGGTATGTGTATTTTTTCCCTTGGCCATTTTGGTTAAGCGTTTGGAGCAGCAGAATTGCGAAAAATTTTTTGCCTTCTCAACCATTACTTGTCTTCAAACTCCCATATCTCGCGAACGGTTTGACATAACCCAAAAATTCCTATTGCATCTGAAAGTAGAAACTCGCCCGATTACAACGGTATGTGTATTTTTTCCCTAGCCCATTCTGGTTAAGCGTTTGGAGCAGCAGAATTGTGAAAAATTTTTTGCCTTCTCTACCATTTCTTGGCTTCAAACTCCCATATCTCGCGAACAGAGTGACCTAACCTAAAAGTTCCTATTGCATCTGAAAGTAGAAACTCGCCCGATTACAGCGGTATGTGTATTTTTTCCCTTGGCCATTTTGGTTAAGCGTTTGGAGCAGCAGAATTGTGAAAAATTTTTTGCCTTCTCGACCATTTCTTGGCTTCAAACTCCCATATCTCGCGAACGGATTGACATAACCCAAAAATTCCTATTGCATCTGAAAGTAGAAACTCGCCCGATTACAACGGTATGTGTATTTTTTCCCTAGGCCATTCTGGTTAAGCGTTTGGAGCAGCAGAATTTTGAAAAATTTTTTGCCATCTCTACCATTTCTTGGCTTCAAACTCCCATATCTCGCGAACGGTTTGACATAACCCAAAAATTCCTATTGCATCTGAAAGTAGAAACTCGCCCGATTACAACGGTATGTGTATTTTTTCCCTAGCCCATTCTGGTTAAGCGTTTGGAGCAGCAGAATTGCGAAAAATTTTTTGCCTTCTCAACCATTAATTGTCTTCAAACTCCCATATCTCGCGAACGGTTTGACATAACCCAAAAATTCCTATTGCATCTGAAAGTAGAAACTCGCCCGATTACAACGGTATGTGTATTTTTTCCCTAGCCCATTCTGGTTAAGTGTTTGGAGCAGCAGAATTGTGAAAAATTTTTTGCCTTCTCTACCATTTCTTGGCTTCAGACTCCCATATCTCGCGAACAGACTGACCTAACCCAAAAATTCCTATTGCATCTGAAAGTAGAAACTCGCCCGATTACAGCGGTATGTGTATTTTTTCCCTTGGCCATTTTGGTTAAGCGTTTGGAGCAGCAGAATTGCGAAAAATTTTTTGCCTTCTCAATCATTACTTGTCTTCAAACTCCCATATCTCGCGAACGGTTTGACATAACCCAAAAATTCCTATTGCATCTGAAAGTAGAAACTCGCCCGATTACAACGGTATGTGTATTTTTTCCCTAGCCCATTCTGGTTAAGCGTTTGGAGCAGCAGAATTGTGAAAAATTTTTTGCCTTCTCTACCATTTCTTGGCTTCAAACTCCCATATCTCGCGAACAGAGTGACCTAACCTAAAAGTTCCTATTGCATCTGAAAGTAGAAACTCGCCCGATTACAGCGGTATGTGTATTTTTTCCCTTGGCCATTTTGGTTAAGCGTTTGGAGCAGCAGAATTGTGAAAAATTTTTTGCCTTCTCGACCATTTCTTGGCTTCAAACTCCCATATCTCGCGAACGGATTGACATAACCCAAAAATTCCTATTGCATCTGAAAGTAGAAACTCGCCCGATTACAACGGTATGTGTATTTTTTCCCTAGGCCATTCTGGTTAAGCGTTTGGAGCAGCAGAATTTTGAAAAATTTTTTGCCATCTCTACCATTTCTTGGCTTCAAACTCCCATATCTCGCGAACGGTTTGACATAACCCAAAAATTCCTATTGCATCTGAAAGTAGAAACTCGCCCGATTACAACGGTATGTGTATTTTTTCCCTAGCCCATTCTGGTTAAGCGTTTGGAGCAGCAGAATTGCGAAAAATTTTTTGCCTTCTCAACCATTAATTGTCTTCAAACTCCCATATCTCGCGAACGGTTTGACATAACCCAAAAATTCCTATTGCATCTGAAAGTAGAAACTCGCCCGATTACAACGGTATGTGTATTTTTTCCCTAGCCCATTCTGGTTAAGTGTTTGGAGCAGCAGAATTGTGAAAAATTTTTTGCCTTCTCTACCATTTCTTGGCTTCAAACTCCCATATCTCGCGAACAGAGTGACCTAATCCAAAAGTTCCTATTGCATCTGAAAGTAGAAACTCGCCCGATTACAGCGGTATGTGTATTTTTTCCCTTGGCCATTTTGGTTAAGCGTTTGGAGCAGCACAATTGTGAAAAATTTTTTGCCTTCTCGACCATTTCTTGGCTTCAAACTCCCATATCTCGCGAACGGATTGACATAACCCAAAAATTCCTATTGCATCTGAAAGTAGAAACTCGCCCGATTACAACGGTATGTGTATTTTTTCCCTAGGCCATTCTGGTTAAGCGTTTGGAGCAGCAGAATTTTGAAAAATTTTTTGCCATCTCTACCATTTCTTGGCTTCAAACTCCCATATCTCGCGAACGGATTGACCTAACCCAAAAATTCCTATTGCATCTGAAAGTAGAAACTCGCCCGATTACAACGGTATGTGTATTTTTTCCCTAGGCCATTCTGGTTAAGCGTTTGGAGCAGCAGAATTGTGAAAAATTTTTTGCCTTCTCTACCATTTCTTGGCTTCAAACTCCCATATCTCGCGAACGGATTGACCTAACCCAAAAATTCCTATTGCATCTGAAAGTAGAAACTCGCCCGATTACAACGGTATGTGTATTTTTTCCCTTGGCCATTTTGGTTAAGTGTTTGGAGCAGCAGAATTGTGAAAAATTTTTTGCCTTCTCTACCATTTCTTGGCTTCAAACTCCCATATCTCGCGAACAGAGTGACCTAATCCAAAAGTTCCTATTGCATCTGAAAGTAGAAACTCGCCCGATTACAGCGGTATGTGTATTTTTTCCCTTGGCCATTTTGGTTAAGCGTTTGGAGCAGCAGAATTGTGAAAAATTTTTTGCCTTCTCGACCATTTCTTGGCTTCAAACTCCCATATCTCGCGAACGGATTGACATAACCCAAAAATTCCTATTGCATCTGAAAGTAGAAACTCGCCCGATTACAACGGTATGTGTATTTTTTCCCTAGGCCATTCTGGTTAAGCGTTTGGAGCAGCAGAATTGTGAAAAATTTTTTGCCTTCTCTACCATTTCTTGGCTTCAAACTCCCATATCTCGCGAACGGATTGACGTAACCCAAAAATTCCTATTGCATCTGAAAGTAGAAACTCGCCCGATTACAACGGTATGTGTATTTTTTCCCTAGGCCATTCCTGTTAAGCGTTTGGAGCAGCAGAATTGTGAAAAATTTTTTGCCTTCTCGACCATTTCTTGGCTTCAAACTCCCATATCTCGCGAACGGATTGACCTAACCCAAAAATTCCTATTGCACCTGAAAGTAGAAACTCGCCCGATTACAACGGTATGTGTATTTTTTCCCTAGCCCATTCTGGTTAAGTGTTTGGAGCAGCAGAATTGTGAAAAATTTTTTGCCTTCTCTACCATTTCTTGGCTTCAGACTCCCATATCTCGCGAACAGACTGACCTAACCCAAAAATTCCTATTGCATCTGAAAGTAGAAACTCGCCCGATTACAGCGGTATGTGTATTTTTTCCCTTGGCCATTTTGGTTAAGCGTTTGGAGCAGCAGAATTGCGAAAAATTTTTTGCCTTCTCAACCATTACTTGTCTTCAAACTCCCATATCTCGCGAACGGTTTGACATAACCCAAAAATTCCTATTGCATCTGAAAGTAGAAACTCGCCCGATTACAACGGTATGTGTATTTTTTCCCTAGCCCATTCTGGTTAAGCGTTTGGAGCAGCAGAATTGTGAAAAATTTTTTGCCTTCTCTACCATTTCTTGGCTTCAAACTCCCATATCTCGCGAACAGAGTGACCTAACCTAAAAGTTCCTATTGCATCTGAAAGTAGAAACTCGCCCGATTACAGCGGTATGTGTATTTTTTCCCTTGGCCATTTTGGTTAAGCGTTTGGAGCAGCAGAATTGTGAAAAATTTTTTGCCTTCTCGACCATTTCTTGGCTTCAAACTCCCATATCTCGCGAACGGATTGACATAACCCAAAAATTCCTATTGCATCTGAAAGTAGAAACTCGCCCGATTACAACGGTATGTGTATTTTTTCCCTAGGCCATTCTGGTTAAGCGTTTGGAGCAGCAGAATTTTGAAAAATTTTTTGCCATCTCTACCATTTCTTGGCTTCAAACTCCCATATCTCGCGAACGGATTGACCTATCCCAAAAATTCCTATTGCATCTGAAAGTAGAAACTCGCCCGATTACAACGGTATGTGTATTTTTTCCCTAGTACATTCTGGTTAAGCGTTTGGAGCAGCAGAATTGTGAAAAATTTTTTGCCTTCTCTACCATTTCTTGGCTTCAAACTCCCATATCTCGCGAACGGATTGACCTAACCCAAAAATTCCTATTGCATCTGAAAGTAGAAACTCACCCGATTACAACGGTATGTGTATTTTTTCCCTAGCCCATTCTGGTTAAGTGTTTGGAGCAGCAGAATTGTGAAAAATTTTTTGCCTTCTCTACCATTTCTTGGCTTCAAACTCCCATATCTCGCGAACAGAGTGACCTAATCCAAAAGTTCCTATTGCATCTGAAAGTAGAAACTCGCCCGATTACAGCGGTATGTGTATTTTTTCCCTTGGCCATTTTGGTTAAGCGTTTGGAGCAGCACAATTGTGAAAAATTTTTTGCCTTCTCGACCATTTCTTGGCTTCAAACTCCCATATCTCGCGAACGGATTGACATAACCCAAAAATTCCTATTGCATCTGAAAGTAGAAACTCGCCCGATTACAACGGTATGTGTATTTTTTCCCTAGGCCATTCTGGTTAAGCGTTTGGAGCAGCAGAATTTTGAAAAATTTTTTGCCATCTCTACCATTTCTTGGCTTCAAACTCCCATATCTCGCGAACGGATTGACCTAACCCAAAAATTCCTATTGCATCTGAAAGTAGAAACTCGCCCGATTACAACGGTATGTGTATTTTTTCCCTAGGCCATTCTGGTTAAGCGTTTGGAGCAGCAGAATTGTGAAAAATTTTTTGCCTTCTCTACCATTTCTTGGCTTCAAACTCCCATATCTCGCGAACGGATTGACCTAACCCAAAAATTCCTATTGCATCTGAAAGTAGAAACTCGCCCGATTACAACGGTATGTGTATTTTTTCCCTTGGCCATTTTGGTTAAGTGTTTGGAGCAGCAGAATTGTGAAAAATTTTTTGCCTTCTCTACCATTTCTTGGCTTCAAACTCCCATATCTCGCGAACAGAGTGACCTAATCCAAAAGTTCCTATTGCATCTGAAAGTAGAAACTCGCCCGATTACAGCGGTATGTGTATTTTTTCCCTTGGCCATTTTGGTTAAGCGTTTGGAGCAGCAGAATTGTGAAAAATTTTTTGCCTTCTCGACCATTTCTTGGCTTCAAACTCCCATATCTCGCGAACGGATTGACATAACCCAAAAATTCCTATTGCATCTGAAAGTAGAAACTCGCCCGATTACAACGGTATGTGTATTTTTTCCCTAGGCCATTCTGGTTAAGCGTTTGGAGCAGCAGAATTTTGAAAAATTTTTTGCCATCTCTACCATTTCTTGGCTTCAAACTCCCATATCTCGCGAACGGATTGACCTAACCCAAAAATTCCTATTGCATCTGAAAGTAGAAACTCGCCCGATTACAACGGTATGTGTATTTTTTCCCTAGGCCATTCTGGTTAAGCGTTTGGAGCAGCAGAATTGTGAAAAATTTTTTGCCTTCTCTACCATTTCTTGGCTTCAAACTCCCATATCTCGCGAACGGATTGACCTAACCCAAAAATTCCTATTGCATCTGAAAGTAGAAACTCGCCCGATTACAACGGTATGTGTATTTTTTCCCTTGGCCATTTTGGTTAAGCGTTTGGAGCAGCAGAATTGTGAAAAATTTTTTGCCTTCTCGACCATTTCTTGGCTTCAAACTCCCATATCTCGCGAACGGATTGACATAACCCAAAAATTCCTATTGCATCTGAAAGTAGAAACTCGCCCGATTACAACGGTATGTGTATTTTTTCCCTAGGCCATTCTGGTTAAGCGTTTGGAGCAGCAGAATTTTGAAAAATTTTTTGCCATCTCTACCATTTCTTGGCTTCAAACTCCCATATCTCGCGAACGGATTGACCTAACCCAAAAATTCCTATTGCATCTGAAAGTAGAAACTCGCCCGATTACAACGGTATGTGTATTTTTTCCCTTGGCCATTTTGGTTAAGCGTTTGGAGCAGCAGAATTGTGAAAAATTTTTTGCCTTCTCAACCATTAATTGTCTTCAAACTCCCATATCTCGCGAACGGTTTGACATAACCCAAAAATTCCTATTGCATCTGAAAGTAGAAACTCGCCCGATTACAACGGTATGTGTATTTTTTCCCTAGCCCATTCTGGTTAAGTGTTTGGAGCAGCAGAATTGTGAAAAATTTTTTGCCTTCTCTACCATTTCTTGGCTTCAAACTCCCATATCTCGCGAACAGAGTGACCTAATCCAAAAGTTCCTATTGCATCTGAAAGTAGAAACTCGCCCGATTACAGCGGTATGTGTATTTTTTCCCTTGGCCATTTTGGTTAAGCGTTTGGAGCAGCAGAATTGTGAAAAATTTTTTGCCTTCTCGACCATTTCTTGGCTTCAAACTCCCATATCTCGCGAACGGATTGACATAACCCAAAAATTCCTATTGCATCTGAAAGTAGAAACTCGCCCGATTACAACGGTATGTGTATTTTTTCCCTAGGCCATTCTGGTTAAGCGTTTGGAGCAGCAGAATTTTGAAAAATTTTTTGCCATCTCTACCATTTCTTGGCTTCAAACTCCCATATCTCGCGAACGGATTGACCTAACCCAAAAATTCCTATTGCATCTGAAAGTAGAAACTCGCCCGATTACAACGGTATGTGTATTTTTTCCCTAGGCCATTCTGGTTAAGCGTTTGGAGCAGCAGAATTGTGAAAAATTTTTTGCCTTCTCTACCATTTCTTGGCTTCAAACTCCCATATCTCGCGAACGGATTGACCTAACCCAAAAATTCCTATTGCATCTGAAAGTAGAAACTCGCCCGATTACAACGGTATGTGTATTTTTTCCCTTGGCCATTTTGGTTAAGCGTTTGGAGCAGCAGAATTGTGAAAAATTTTTTGCCTTCTCTACCATTTCTTGGCTTCAAACTACCATATCTCGCGAACGGATTGACGTAACCCAAAAATTCCTATTGCATCTGAAAGTAGAAACTCGCCCGATTACAACGGTATGTGTATTTTTTCCCTAGGCCATTCTGGTTAAGCGTTTGGAGCAGCAGAATTGCGAAAAATTTTTTGCCTTCTCAACCATTTCTTGGCTTCAAAGTCCCATATCTCGCGAACGGATTGACCTAACCCAAAAATTCCTATTGCATCTGAAAGTAGAAACTCGCCCGATTACAACGGTATGTGTATTTTTTCCCTAGCCCATTCTGGTTAAGCGCTTGGAGCAGCAGAATTGTGAAAAATTTTTTGCCTTCTCTACCATTTCTTGGCTTCAAACTCCCATATCTCGCGAACAGACTGACCTAACCCAAAAATTCCTATTGCATCTGAAAGTAGAAACTCGCCCGATTACAGCGGTATGTGTATTTTTTCCCTTGGCCATTCTAGTTAAGCGTTTGGAGCAGCAGAATTGCGAAAAATTTTTTGGCTTCTCAACCATTTCTTGGCTTCAAACTCCCATATCTCGCGAACGGATTGACCTAACCCAAAAATTCCTATTGCATCTGAAAGTAGAAACTCGCCCGATTACAACGGTATGTGTATTTTTTCGCTAGCCCGTTCTGGTTAAGCGTTTGGAGCAGCAGAATTGTGAAAAATTTTTTGCCTTCTCTACCATTTCTTGGCTTCAAACTCCCATATCTCGCGAACAGACTGACCTAGCCCAAAAATTCCTATTGCATCTGAAAGTAGAAACTCGCCCGATTACAACGGTATGTGTATTTTTTCCCTAGGCCATTCTGGTTAAGCGTTTGGAGCAGCAGAATTTTGAAAAATTTTTTGCCTTCTCTACCATTTCTTGGCTTCAAACAACCATATATCGCGAACGGATTGACGTAACCCAAAAATTCCTATTGCATCTGAAAGTAGAAACTCGCCCGATTACAACGGTATGTGTATTTTTTCCCTAGGCCATTCTGGTTAAGCGTTTGGAGCAGCAGAATTGCGAAAAATTTTTTGCCTTCTCAACCATTTCTTGGCTTCAAAGTCCCATATCTCGCGAACGGATTGACCTAACCCAAAAATTCCTATTGCATCTGAAAGTAGAAACTCACCCGACTACAACGGTATGTGTATTTTTTCCCTAGGCCATTCTGGTTAAACGTTCGGAGCAGCAGAATTGCGAAAAATTTTTTGCCTTCTCAACCATTTCTTGTCTTCAAACTCCCATATCTCGCGAACGGATTGACCTAACCCAAAAATTCCTATTGCATCTGAAAGTAGAAACTCGCCCGATTACAACGGTATGTGTATTTTTTCCCTAGCCCATTCTGGTTAAGCGCTTGGAGCAGCAGAATTGTGAAAAATTTTTTGCCTTCTCTACCATTTCTTGGCTTCAAACTCCCATATCTCGCGAACAGACTGACCTAACCCAAAAATTCCTATTGCATCTGAAAGTAGAAACTCGCCCGATTACAGCGGTATGTGTATTTTTTCCCTTGGCCATTCTAGTTAAGCGTTTGGAGCAGCAGAATTGCGAAAAATTTTTTGGCTTCTCAACCATTTCTTGGCTTCAAACTCCCATATCTCGCGAACGGATTGACCTAACCCAAAAATTCCTATTGCATCTGAAAGTAGAAACTCACCCGACTACAACGGTATGTGTATTTTTTCCCTAGGCCATTCTGGTTAAGCGTTCGGAGCAGCAGAATTGCGAAAAATTTTTTGCCTTCTCAACCATTTCTTGTCTTCAAACTCCCATATCTCGCGAACAGACTGACCTAACCCAAAAATTCCTATTGCATCTGAAAGTAGAAACTCGCCCGATTACAACGGTATGTGTATTTTTTCCCTAGGCCATTCTGGTTAAGCGTTTGGAGCAGCAGAATTGTGAAAAATTTTTTGCCTTCTCTACCATTTCTTGGCATCAAACTCCCATATCTCGCGAACGGATTGACCTAACCCAAAAATTCCTATTGCATCTGAAAGTAGAAACTCGCCCGATTACAACGGTGTGCTTATTTTTTCCCTAGGCCATTCTAGTTAAGCGTTTGGAGCAGCAGAATTGCGAAAAATTTTTTGGCTTCTCAACCATTTCTTGGCTTCAAACTCCCATATCTCGCGAACGGATTGACCTAACCCAAAAATTCCTATTGCATCTGAAAGTAGAAACTCGCCCGATTACAACGGTATGTGTATTTTTTCCCTAGGCCATTCTGGTTAAGCGTTTGGAGCAGCAGAATTGTGAAAAATTTTTTGCCTTCTCAACAATTTCTTGGCTTCAAACTCCCATATCTCGCGAACGAATTGACCTAACCCATAAATTCCTATTGCATCTGAATGTAGAAACTCGCCCGATTACAACGGTATGTGTATTTTTTCCCTTGGCCATTCTGGTTAAGCGTTTGGAGCAGCAGAAGTGCGAAAAATTTGTTGCCTTCTCTACCATTTCTTGGCTTCAAACAACCATATATCGCGAACGGATTGACGTAACCCAAAAATTCCTATTGCATCTGAAAGTAGAAACTCGCCCGATTACAACGGTATGTGTATTTTTTCGCTAGGCCATTCTGGTTAAGCGTTTGGAGCAGCAGAATTGCGAAAAATTTTTTGCCTTCTCAACCATTTCTTGGCTTCAAAGTCCCATATCTCGCGAACGGATTGACCTAACCCAAAAATTCCTATTGCATCTGAAAGTAGAAACTCGCCCGATTACAACGGTATGTGTATTTTTTCCGTAGGCCATTCTGGTTAAGCGTTTGGAGCAGCAGAATTGTGAAAAATTTTTTGCCTCCTCTACCATTTCTTGACTTCAAACTCCCATATCTCGCGAACGGATTGACGTAACCCAAAAATTCCTATTGCATCTGAAAGTAGAAGCTCGCCCGATTACAACGGTATGTGTATTTTTTCCCTAGGCCATTCTGGTTAAGCGTTTGGAGCAGCAGAATTGCGAAAAATTTTTTGCCTTCTCAACCATTTCTTGGCTTCAAAGTCCCATATCTCGCGAACGGATTGACCTAACCCAAAAATTCCTATTGCATCTGAAAGTAGAAACTCGCCCGATTACAACGGTATGTGTATTTTTTCCCTAAACCATTCTGGTTAAGCGTTTGGAGCAGCAGAATTGCGAAAAATTTTTTGCCTTCTCAACAATTTCTTGGCTTCAAACTCCCATATCTCGCGAACGGATTGACCTAACCCAAAAATTCCTATTGCACCTGAAAGTAGAAACTCGCCCGACTACAACGGTATGTGTATTTTTTCCCTAGGCCATTCTGGTTAAGCGTTTGGAGCAGCAGAATTGTGAAAAATTTTTTGCCTTCTCTACCATTTCTTGGCTTCAAACTCCCATATCTCGCGAACGGATTGACCTAACCCAAAAATTCCTATTGCATCTGAAAGTAGAAACTCGCCCGATTACAACGGTATGTGTATTTTTTCCCTTGGCCATTTTGGTTAAGCGTTTGGAGCAGCAGAATTGTGAAAAATTTTTTGCCTTCTCTACCATTTCTTGGCTTCAAACTACCATATCTCGCGAACGGATTGACGTAACCCAAAAATTCCTATAGCATCTGAAAGTAGAAACTCGCCCGATTACAACGGTATGTGTATTTTTTCCCTAGGCCATTCTGGTTAAGCGTTTGGAGCAGCAGAATTGCGAAAAATTTTTTGCCTTCTCAACCATTTCTTGGCTTCAAAGTCCCATATCTCGCGAACGGATTGACGTAACCCAAAAATTCCTATTGCATCTGAAAGTAGAAACTCGCCCGATTATAACGGTATGTGTATTTTTTCGCTAGGCCATTCTGGTTAAGCGTTTGGAGCAGCAGAATTGCGAAAAATTTTTTGCCTTCTCAACCATTTCTTGGCTTCAAAGTCCCATATCTCGCGAACGGATTGACCTAACCCAAAAATTCCTATTGCATCTGAAAGTAGAAACTCGCCCGATTACAACGGTATGTGTATTTTTTCCGTAGGCCATTCTGGTTAAGCGTTTGGAGCAGCAGAATTGTGAAAAATTTTTTGCCTCCTCTACCATTTCTTGACTTCAAACTCCCATATCTCGCGAACGGATTGACGTAACCCAAAAATTCCTATTGCATCTGAAAGTAGAAGCTCGCCCGATTACAACGGTATGTGTATTTTTTCCCTAGGCCATTCTGGTTAAGCGTTTGGAGCAGCAGAATTGCGAAAAATTTTTTGCCTTCTCAACCATTTCTTGGCTTCAAAGTCCCATATCTCGCGAACGGATTGACCTAACCCAAAAATTCCTATTGCATCTGAAAGTAGAAACTCGCCCGATTACAACGGTATGTGTATTTTTTCCCTAAACCATTCTGGTTAAGCGTTTGGAGCAGCAGAATTGCGAAAAATTTTTTGCCTTCTCAACAATTTCTTGGCTTCAAACTCCCATATCTCGCGAACGGATTGACCTAACCCAAAAATTCCTATTGCACCTGAAAGTAGAAACTCGCCCGACTACAACGGTATGTGTATTTTTTCCCTTGGCCATTTTGGTTAAGCGTTTGGAGCAGCAGAATTGTGAAAAATTTTTTGCCTTCTCTACCATTTCTTGGCTTCAAACTACCATATCTCGCGAACGGATTGACGTAACCCAAAAATTCCTATAGCATCTGAAAGTAGAAACTCGCCCGATTACAACGGTATGTGTATTTTTTCCCTAGGCCATTCTGGTTAAGCGTTTGGAGCAGCAGAATTGCGAAAAATTTTTTGCCTTCTCAACCATTTCTTGGCTTCAAAGTCCCATATCTCGCGAACGGATTGACCTAACCCAAAAATTCCTATTGCATCTGAAAGTAGAAACTCGCCCGATTACAACGGTATGTGTATTTTTTCCCTAGCCCATTCTGGTTAAGCGCTTGGAGCAGCAGAATTGTGAAAAATTTTTTGCCTTCTCTACCATTTCTTGGCTTCAAACTCCCATATCTCGCGAACAGACTGACCTAACCCAAAAATTCCTATTGCATCTGAAAGTAGAAAATCGCCCGATTACAGCGGTATGTGTATTTTTTCCCTTGGCCATTCTAGTTAAGCGTTTGGAGCAGCAGAATTGCGAAAAATTTTTTGGCTTCTCAACCATTTCTTGGCTTCAAACTCCCATATCTCGCGAACGGATTGACCTAACCCAAAAATTCCTGTTGCATCTGAAAGTAGAAACTCGCCCGATTACAACGGTATGTGTATTTTTTCGCTAGCCCGTTCTGGTTAAGCGTTTGGAGCAGCAGAATTGTGAAAAATTTTTTGCCTTCTCTACCATTTCTTGGCTTCAAACTCCCATATCTCGCGAACAGACTGACCTAACCCAAAAATTCCTATTGCATCTGTAAGTAGAAACTCGCCCGATTACAACGGTATGTGTATTTTTTCCCTAGGCCATTCTGGTTAAGCGTTTGGAGCAGCAGAATTTTGAAAAATTTTTTGCCTTCTCTACCATTTCTTGGCTTCAAACTACCATATCTCGCGAACGGATTGACGTAACCCAAAAATTCCTATTGCATCTGAAAGTAGAAACTCGCCCGATTACAACGGTATGTGTATTTTTTCCCTAGGCCATTCTGGTTAAGCGTTTGGAGCAGCAGAATTACGAAAAATTTTTTGCCTTCTCAACCATTTCTTGGCTTCAAAGTCCCATATCTCGCGAACGGATTGACCTAACCCAAAAATTCCTATTGCATCTGAAAGTAGAAACTCGCCCGACTACAACGGTATGTGTATTTTTACCCTAGGCCATTCTGGTTAAGCGTTCGGAGCAGCAGAATTGCGAAAAATTTTTTGCCTTCTCAACCATTTCTTGTCTTCAAACTCCCATATCTCGCGAACAGACTGACCTAACCCAAAAATTCCTATTGCATCTGAAAGTAGAAACTCGCCCGATTACAACGGTATGTGTATTTTTTCCCTAGGCCATTCTGGTTAAGCGTTTGGAGCAGCAGAATTGTGAAAAGTTTTTTGCCTTCTCTACCATTTCTTGGCTTCAAACTCCCATATCTCGCGAACGGATTGACCTAACCCAAAAATTCCTATTGCATCTGAAAGTAGAAACTCGCCCGATTACAACGGTATGTGTATTTTTTCGCTAGCCCATTCTGGTTAAGCGTTTGGAGCAGCAGAATTGTGAAAAATTTTTTGCCTTCTCTACCATTTCTTGGCATCAAACTCCCATATCTCGCGAACGGATTGACCTAACCCAAAAATTCCTATTGCATCTGAAAGTAGAAACTCGCCCGATTACAGCGGTATGTTTATTTTTTCCCTAGGCCATTCTAGTTAAGCGTTTGGAGCAGCAGAATTGCGAAAAATTTTTTGGCTTCTCAACCATTTCTTGGCTTCAAACTCCCATATCTCGCGAACGGATTGACCTAACCCAAAAATTCCTATTGCATCTGAAAGTAGAATCTCGCCCGATTACAACGGTATGTGTATTTTTTCCATAGGCCATTCTGGTTAAGCGTTTGCAGCAGCAGAATTGTGAAAAATTTTTTGCCTTCTCAACAATTTCTTGGCTTCAAGCTCCCATATCTCGCGAACGAATTGACCTAACCCAAAAATTCCTATTGCATCTGAAAGTAGAAACTCGCCCGATTACAACGGTATGTGTATTTTTTCCCTTGGCCATTCTGGTTAAGCGTTTGGAGCAGCAGAAGTGCGAAAAATTTGTTGTCTTCTCAACCATTTCTTAGCTTCAAACTTCCATATCTCGCGAACGGATTGACGTAACCCAAAAATTCCTATTGTATCTGAAAGTAGAAACTCGCCCGATTATAACGGTATGTGTATTTTTTCGCTAGGCCATTCTGGTTAAGCGTTTGGAGCAGCAGAATTGCGAAAAATTTTTTGCCTTCTCAACCATTTCTTGGCTTCAAAGTCCCATATCTCGCGAACGGATTGACCTAACCCAAAAATTCCTATTGCATCTGAAAGTAGAAACTCGCCCGATTACAACGGTATGTGTATTTTTTCCGTAGGCCATTCTGGTTAAGCGTTTGGAGCAGCAGAATTGTGAAAAATTTTTTGCCTCCTCTACCATTTCTTGACTTCAAACTCCCATATCTCGCGAACGGATTGACGTAACCCAAAAATTCCTATTGCATCTGAAAGTAGAAACTCGCCCGATTACAACGGTATGTGTATTTTTTCCCTAGGCCATTCTGGTTAAGCGTTTGGAGCAGCAGAATTGCGAAAAATTTTTTGCCTTCTCAACCATTTCTTGGCTTCAAAGTCACATATCTCGCGAACGGATTGACCTAACCCAAAAATTCCTATTGCATCTGAAAGTAGTAACTCGCCCGATTACAACGGTATGTGTATTTTTTCCCTAGACCATTCTGGTTAAGCGTTTGGAGCAGCAGAATTGCGAAAAATTTTTTGCCTTCTCAACAATTTCTTGGCTTCAAACTCCCATATCTCGCGAACGGATTGACCTAACCCAAAAATTCCTATTGCACCTGAAAGTAGAAAATCGCCCGATTACAGCGGTATGTGTATTTTTTCCCTTGGCCATTCTAGTTAAGCGTTTGGAGCAGCAGAATTGCGAAAAATTTTTTGGCTTCTCAACCATTTCTTGGCTTCAAACTCCCATATCTCGCGAACGGATTGACCTAACCCAAAAATTCCTATTGCATCTGAAAGTAGAAACTCGCCCGATTACAACGGTATGTGTATTTTTTCGCTAGCCCGTTCTGGTTAAGCGTTTGGAGCAGCAGAATTGTGAAAAATTTTTTGCCTTCTCTACCATTTCTTGGCTTCAAACTCCCATATCTCGCGAACAGACTGACCTAACCCAAAAATTCCTATTGCATCTGTAAGTAGAAACTCGCCCGATTACAACGGTATGTGTATTTTTTCCCTAGGCCATTCTGGTTAAGCGTTTGGAGCAGCAGAATTTTGAAAAATTTTTTGCCTTCTCTACCATTTCTTGGCTTCAAACTACCATATCTCGCGAACGGATTGACGTAACCCAAAAATTCCTATTGCATCTGAAAGTAGAAACTCGCCCGATTACAACGGTATGTGTATTTTTTCCCTAGGCCATTCTGGTTAAGCGTTTGGAGCAGCAGAATTGCGAAAAATTTTTTGCCTTCTCAACCATTTCTTGGCTTCAAAGTCCCATATCTCGCGAACGGATTGACCTAACCCAAAAATTCCTATTGCATCTGAAAGTAGAAACTCGCCCGACTACAACGGTATGTGTATTTTTACCCTAGGCCATTCTGGTTAAGCGTTCGGAGCAGCAGAATTGCGAAAAATTTTTTGCCTTCTCAACCATTTCTTGTCTTCAAACTCCCATATCTCGCGAACAGACTGACCTAACCCAAAAATTCCTATTGCATCTGAAAGTAGAAACTCGCCCGATTACAACGGTATGTGTATTTTTTCCCTAGGCCATTCTGGTTAAGCGTTTGGAGCAGCAGAATTGTGAAAAGTTTTTTGCCTTCTCTACCATTTCTTGGCTTCAAACTCCCATATCTCGCGAACGGATTGACCTAACCCAAAAATTCCTATTGCATCTGAAAGTAGAAACTCGCCCGATTACAACGGTATGTGTATTTTTTCGCTAGCCCGTTCAGGTTAAGCGTTTGGAGCAGCAGAATTGTGAAAAATTTTTTGCCTTCTCTACCATTTCTTGTCTTCAAACTCCCATATCTCGCGAACAGACTGACCTAGCCCAAAAATTCCTATTGCATCTGAAAGTAGAAACTCGCCCGATTACAACGGTATGTGTATTTTTTCCCTAGGCCATTCTGGTTAAGCGTTTGGAGCAGCAGAATTTTGAAAAATTTTTTGCCTTCTCTACCATTTCTTGGCTTCAAACTACCATATCTCGCGAACGGATTGACGTAACCCAAAAATTCCTATTGCATCTGAAAGTAGAAACTCGCCCGATTACAACGGTATGTGTATTTTTTCCCTAGGCCATTCTGGTTAAGCGTTTGGAGCAGCAGAATTGCGAAAAATTTTTTGCCTTCTCAACCATTTCTTGGCTTCAAAGTCCCATATCTCGCGAACGGATTGACCTAACCCAAAAATTCCTATTGCATCTGAAAGTAGAAACTCACCCGACTACAACTGTATGTGTATTTTTTCCCTAGGCCATTCTGGTTAAGCGTTCGGAGCAGCAGAATTGCGAAAAATTTTTTGCCTTCTCAACCATTTCTTGTCTTCAAACTCCCATATCTCGCGAACAGACTGACCTAACCCAAAAATTCCTATTGCATCTGAAAGTAGAAACTCGCCCGATTACAACGGTATGTGTATTTTTTCCCTAGGCCATTCTGGTTAAGCGTTTGGAGCAGCAGAATTGTGAAAAATTTTTTGCCTTCTCTACCATTTCTTGGCATCAAACTCCCATATCTCGCGAACGGATTGACCTAACCCAAAAATTCCTATTGCATCTGAAAGTAGAAACTCGCCCGATTACAGCGGTATGTTTATTTTTTCCCTAGGCCATTCTAGTTAAGCGTTTGGAGCAGCAGAATTGCGAAAAATTTTTTGGCTTCTCAACCATTTCTTGGCTTCAAACTCCCATATCTCGCGAACGGATTGACCTAACCCAAAAATTCCTATTGCATCTGAAAGTAGAATCTCGCCCGATTACAACGGTATGTGTATTTTTTCCCTAGGCCATTCTGGTTAAGCGTTTGCAGCAGCAGAATTGTGAAAAATTTTTTGCCTTCTCAACAATTTCTTGGCTTCAAGCTCCCATATCTCGCGAACGAATTGACCTAACCCAAAAATTCCTATTGCATCTGAAAGTAGAAACTCGCCCGATTACAACGGTATGTGTATTTTTTCCCTTGGCCATTCTGGTTAAGCGTTTGGAGCAGCAGAAGTGCGAAAAATTTGTTGTCTTCTCAACCATTTCTTAGCTTCAAACTTCCATATCTCGCGAACGGATTGACGTAACCCAAAAATTCCTATTGTATCTGAAAGTAGAAACTCGCCCGATTATAACGGTATGTGTATTTTTTCGCTAGGCCATTCTGGTTAAGCGTTTGGAGCAGCAGAATTGCGAAAAATTTTTTGCCTTCTCAACCATTTCTTGGCTTCAAAGCCCCATATCTCGCGAACGGATTGACCTAACCCAAAAATTCCTATTGCATCTGAAAGTAGAAACTCGCCCGATTACAACGGTATGTGTATTTTTTCCGTAGGCCATTCTGGTTAAGCGTTTGGAGCAACAGAATTGTGAAAAATTTTTTGCCTCCTCTACCATTTCTTGACTTCAAACTCCCATATCTCGCGAACGGATTGACCTAACCCAAAAATTCCTATTGCACCTGAAAGTAGAAGCTCGCCCGACTACAACGGTATGTGTATTTTTCCCTAGGCCATTCTGGTTAAGCGTTTGGAGCAGCAGAATTGTGAAAAATTTTTTGCCTTCTCTACCATTTCTTGGCTTCAAACTCCCATATCTCGCGAACGGATTGACATAACGCAAAAATTCCTATTGCATCTGAAAGTAGAAACTCGCCCGATTACAACGGTATGTGTATTTTTTCCCTAGGCCATTCTGGTTAAGCGTTCGGAGCAGCAGAATTGCGAAAATTTTTTTGCCTTCTCAACCATTTCTTGTCTTCAAACTCCCATATCTCGCGAACAGACTGACCTAACCCAAAAATTCCTATTGCATCTGAAAGTAGAAACTCGCCCGATTACAACGGTATGTGTATTTTTTCCCTAGGCCATTCTGGTTAAGCGTTTGGAGCAGCAGAATTGCGAAAAATTTTTTGCCTTCTCAACCATTTCTTGGCTTCAAAGTCCCATATCTCGCGAACGGATTGACCTAACCCAAAAATTCCTATTGCATCTGAAAGTAGTAACTCGCCCGATTACAGCGGTATGTGTATTTTTTCCCTAGACCATTCTGGTTAAGCGTTTGGAGCAGCAGAATTGCGAAAAATTTTTTGCCTTCTCAACAATTTCTTGGCTTCAAACTCCCATATCTCGCGAACGGATTGACCTAACCCAAAAATTCCTATTGCACCTGAAAGTAGAAACTCGCCCGACTACAACGGTATGTGTATTTTTCCCTAGGCCATTCTGGTTAAGCGTTTGGAGCAGCAGAATTGTGAAAAATTTTTTGCCTTCTCTACCATTTCTTGGCTTCAAACTCCCATATCTCGCGAACGGATTGACATAACGCAAAAATTCCTATTGCATCTGAAAGTAGAAACTCGCCCGATTACAACGGTATGTGTATTTTTTCCCTAGGCCATTCTGGTTAAGCGTTCGGAGCAGCAGAATTGCGAAAATTTTTTTGCCTTCTCAACCATTTCTTGTCTTCAAACTCCCATATCTCGCGAACAGACTGACCTAACCCAAAAATTCCTATTGCATCTGAAAGTAGAAACTCGCCCGATTACAACGGTATGTGTATTTTTTCCCTAGGCCATTCTGGTTAAGCGTTTGGAGCAGCAGAATTGTGAAAAATTTTTTGCCTTCTCTACCATTTCTTGGCTTCAAACTCCCATATCTCGCGAACGGATTGACCTAACCCAAAAATTCCTATTGCATCTGAAAGTAGTAACTCGCCCGATTACAACGGTATGTGTATTTTTTCCCTAGACCATTCTGGTTAAGCGTTTGGAGCAGCAGAATTGCGAAAAATTTTTTGCCTTCTCAACAATTTCTTGGCTTCAAACTCCCATATCTCGCGAACGGATTGACCTAACCCAAAAATTCCTATTGCATCTGAAAGTAGAATCTCGCCCGATTACAACGGTATGTGTATTTTTTCCCTAGGCCATTCTGGTTAAGCGTTTGCAGCAGCAGAATTGTGAAAAATTTTTTGCCTTCTCAACAATTTCTTGGCTTCAAGCTCCCATATCTCGCGAACGAATTGACCTAACCCAAAAATTCCTATTGCATCTGAAAGTAGAAACTCGCCCGATTACAACGGTATGTGTATTTTTTCCCTTGGCCATTCTGGTTAAGCGTTTGGAGCAGCAGAAGTGCGAAAAATTTGTTGTCTTCTCAACCATTTCTTAGCTTCAAACTTCCATATCTCGCGAACGGATTGACGTAACCCAAAAATTCCTATTGTATCTGAAAGTAGAAACTCGCCCGATTATAACGGTATGTGTATTTTTTCGCTAGGCCATTCTGGTTAAGCGTTTGGAGCAGCAGAATTGCGAAAAATTTTTTGCCTTCTCAACCATTTCTTGGCTTCAAAGTCCCATATCTCGCGAACGGATTGACCTAACCCAAAAATTCCTATTGCATCTGAAAGTAGAAACTCGCCCGATTACAACGGTATGTGTATTTTTTCCGTAGGCCATTCTGGTTAAGCGTTTGGAGCAACAGAATTGTGAAAAATTTTTTGCCTCCTCTACCATTTCTTGACTTCAAACTCCCATATCTCGCGAACGGATTGACCTAACCCAAAAATTCCTATTGCACCTGAAAGTAGAAACTCGCCCGACTACAACGGTATGTGTATTTTTCCCTAGGCCATTCTGGTTAAGCGTTTGGAGCAGCAGAATTGTGAAAAATTTTTTGCCTTCTCTACCATTTCTTGGCTTCAAACTCCCATATCTCGCGAACGGATTGACCTAACCCAAAAATTCCTATTGCATCTGAAAGTAGAAACTCGCCCGATTACAGCGGTATGTTTATTTTTTCCCTAGGCCATTCTAGTTAAGCGTTTGGAGCAGCAGAATTGCGAAAAATTTTTTGGCTTCTCAACCATTTCTTGGCTTCAAACTCCCATATCTCGCGAACGGATTGACCTAACCCAAAAATTCCTATTGCATCTGAAAGTAGAATCTCGCCCGATTACAACGGTATGTGTATTTTTTCCCTAGGCCATTCTGGTTAAGCGTTTGCAGCAGCAGAATTGTGAAAAATTTTTTGCCTTCTCAACAATTTCTTGGCTTCAAGCTCCCATATCTCGCGAACGAATTGACCTAACCCAAAAATTCCTATTGCATCTGAAAGTAGAAACTCGCCCGATTACAACGGTATGTGTATTTTTTCCCTTGGCCATTCTGGTTAAGCGTTTGGAGCAGCAGAAGTGCGAAAAATTTGTTGTCTTCTCAACCATTTCTTAGCTTCAAACTTCCATATCTCGCGAACGGATTGACGTAACCCAAAAATTCCTATTGTATCTGAAAGTAGAAACTCGCCCGATTATAACGGTATGTGTATTTTTTCGCTAGGCCATTCTGGTTAAGCGTTTGGAGCAGCAGAATTGCGAAAAATTTTTTGCCTTCTCAACCATTTCTTGGCTTCAAAGTCCCATATCTCGCGAACGGATTGACCTAACCCAAAAATTCCTATTGCATCTGAAAGTAGAAACTCGCCCGATTACAACGGTATGTGTATTTTTTCCCTAGGCCATTCTGGTTAAGCGTTTGGAGCAGCAGAATTGCGAAAAATTTTTTGCCTTCTCAACCATTTCTTGGCTTCAAAGTCCCATATCTCGCGAACGGATTGACCTAACCCAAAAATTCCTATTGCATCTGAAAGTAGAAACTCGCCCGACTACAACGGTATGTGTATTTTTACCCTAGGCCATTCTGGTTAAGCGTTCGGAGCAGCAGAATTGCGAAAAATTTTTTGCCTTCTCAACCATTTCTTGTCTTCAAACTCCCATATCTCGCGAACAGACTGACCTAACCCAAAAATTCCTATTGCATCTGAAAGTAGAAACTCGCCCGATTACAACGGTATGTGTATTTTTTCCCTAGGCCATTCTGGTTAAGCGTTTGGAGCAGCAGAATTGTGAAAAGTTTTTTGCCTTCTCTACCATTTCTTGGCTTCAAACTCCCATATCTCGCGAACGGATTGACCTAACCCAAAAATTCCTATTGCATCTGAAAGTAGAAACTCGCCCGATTACAACGGTATGTGTATTTTTTCGCTAGCCCGTTCAGGTTAAGCGTTTGGAGCAGCAGAATTGTGAAAAATTTTTTGCCTTCTCTACCATTTCTTGTCTTCAAACTCCCATATCTCGCGAACAGACTGACCTAGCCCAAAAATTCCTATTGCATCTGAAAGTAGAAACTCGCCCGATTACAACGGTATGTGTATTTTTTCCCTAGGCCATTCTGGTTAAGCGTTTGGAGCAGCAGAATTGCGAAAAATTTTTTGCCTTCTCAACCATTTCTTGGCTTCAAAGTCCCATATCTCGCGAACGGATTGACCTAACCCAAAAATTCCTATTGCATCTGAAAGTAGAAACTCACCCGACTACAACTGTATGTGTATTTTTTCCCTAGGCCATTCTGGTTAAGCGTTCGGAGCAGCAGAATTGCGAAAAATTTTTTGCCTTCTCAACCATTTCTTGTCTTCAAACTCCCATATCTCGCGAACAGACTGACCTAACCCAAAAATTCCTATTGCATCTGAAAGTAGAAACTCGCCCGATTACAACGGTATGTGTATTTTTTCCCTAGGCCATTCTGGTTAAGCGTTTGGAGCAGCAGAATTGTGAAAAATTTTTTGCCTTCTCTACCATTTCTTGGCATCAAACTCCCATATCTCGCGAACGGATTGACCTAACCCAAAAATTCCTATTGCATCTGAAAGTAGAAACTCGCCCGATTACAGCGGTATGTTTATTTTTTCCCTAGGCCATTCTAGTTAAGCGTTTGGAGCAGCAGAATTGCGAAAAATTTTTTGGCTTCTCAACCATTTCTTGGCTTCAAACTCCCATATCTCGCGAACGGATTGACCTAACCCAAAAATTCCTATTGCATCTGAAAGTAGAATCTCGCCCGATTACAACGGTATGTGTATTTTTTCCCTAGGCCATTCTGGTTAAGCGTTTGCAGCAGCAGAATTGTGAAAAATTTTTTGCCTTCTCAACAATTTCTTGGCTTCAAGCTCCCATATCTCGCGAACGAATTGACCTAACCCAAAAATTCCTATTGCATCTGAAAGTAGAAACTCGCCCGATTACAACGGTATGTGTATTTTTTCCCTTGGCCATTCTGGTTAAGCGTTTGGAGCAGCAGAAGTGCGAAAAATTTGTTGTCTTCTCAACCATTTCTTAGCTTCAAACTTCCATATCTCGCGAACGGATTGACGTAACCCAAAAATTCCTATTGTATCTGAAAGTAGAAACTCGCCCGATTATAACGGTATGTGTATTTTTTCGCTAGGCCATTCTGGTTAAGCGTTTGGAGCAGCAGAATTGCGAAAAATTTTTTGCCTTCTCAACCATTTCTTGGCTTCAAAGTCCCATATCTCGCGAACGGATTGACCTAACCCAAAAATTCCTATTGCATCTGAAAGTAGAAACTCGCCCGATTACAACGGTATGTGTATTTTTTCCGTAGGCCATTCTGGTTAAGCGTTTGGAGCAACAGAATTGTGAAAAATTTTTTGCCTCCTCTACCATTTCTTGACTTCAAACTCCCATATCTCGCGAACGGATTGACCTAACCCAAAAATTCCTATTGCACCTGAAAGTAGAAACTCGCCCGACTACAACGGTATGTGTATTTTTCCCTAGGCCATTCTGGTTAAGCGTTTGGAGCAGCAGAATTGTGAAAAATTTTTTGCCTTCTCTACCATTTCTTGGCTTCAAACTCCCATATCTCGCGAACGGATTGACCTAACCCAAAAATTCCTATTGCATCTGAAAGTAGAAACTCGCCCGATTACAGCGGTATGTTTATTTTTTCCCTAGGCCATTCTAGTTAAGCGTTTGGAGCAGCAGAATTGCGAAAAATTTTTTGGCTTCTCAACCATTTCTTGGCTTCAAACTCCCATATCTCGCGAACGGATTGACCTAACCCAAAAATTCCTATTGCATCTGAAAGTAGAATCTCGCCCGATTACAACGGTATGTGTATTTTTTCCCTAGGCCATTCTGGTTAAGCGTTTGCAGCAGCAGAATTGTGAAAAATTTTTTGCCTTCTCAACAATTTCTTGGCTTCAAGCTCCCATATCTCGCGAACGAATTGACCTAACCCAAAAATTCCTATTGCATCTGAAAGTAGAAACTCGCCCGATTACAACGGTATGTGTATTTTTTCCCTTGGCCATTCTGGTTAAGCGTTTGGAGCAGCAGAAGTGCGAAAAATTTGTTGTCTTCTCAACCATTTCTTAGCTTCAAACTTCCATATCTCGCGAACGGATTGACGTAACCCAAAAATTCCTATTGTATCTGAAAGTAGAAACTCGCCCGATTATAACGGTATGTGTATTTTTTCGCTAGGCCATTCTGGTTAAGCGTTTGGAGCAGCAGAATTGCGAAAAATTTTTTGCCATCTCAACCATTTCTTGGCTTCAAAGTCCCATATCTCGCGAACGGATTGACCTAACCCAAAAATTCCTATTGCATCTGAAAGTAGAAACTCGCCCGATTACAACGGTATGTGTATTTTTTCCCTAGGCCATTCTGGTTAAGCGTTTGGAGCAGCAGAATTGCGAAAAATTTTTTGCCTTCTCAACCATTTCTTGGCTTCAAAGTCCCATATCTCGCGAACGGATTGACCTAACCCAAAAATTCCTATTGCATCTGAAAGTAGAAACTCGCCCGACTACAACGGTATGTGTATTTTTACCCTAGGCCATTCTGGTTAAGCGTTCGGAGCAGCAGAATTGCGAAAAATTTTTTGCCTTCTCAACCATTTCTTGTCTTCAAACTCCCATATCTCGCGAACAGACTGACCTAACCCAAAAATTCCTATTGCATCTGAAAGTAGAAACTCGCCCGATTACAACGGTATGTGTATTTTTTCCCTAGGCCATTCTGGTTAAGCGTTTGGAGCAGCAGAATTGTGAAAAGTTTTTTGCCTTCTCTACCATTTCTTGGCTTCAAACTCCCATATCTCGCGAACGGATTGACCTAACCCAAAAATTCCTATTGCATCTGAAAGTAGAAACTCGCCCGATTACAACGGTATGTGTATTTTTTCGCTAGCCCGTTCAGGTTAAGCGTTTGGAGCAGCAGAATTGTGAAAAATTTTTTGCCTTCTCTACCATTTCTTGTCTTCAAACTCCCATATCTCGCGAACAGACTGACCTAGCCCAAAAATTCCTATTGCATCTGAAAGTAGAAACTCGCCCGATTACAACGGTATGTGTATTTTTTCCCTAGGCCATTCTGGTTAAGCGTTTGGAGCAGCAGAATTTTGAAAAATTTTTTGCCTTCTCTACCATTTCTTGGCTTCAAACTACCATATCTCGCGAACGGATTGACGTAACCCAAAAATTCCTATTGCATCTGAAAGTAGAAACTCGCCCGATTACAACGGTATGTGTATTTTTTCCCTAGGCCATTCTGGTTAAGCGTTTGGAGCAGCAGAATTGCGAAAAATTTTTTGCCTTCTCAACCATTTCTTGGCTTCAAAGTCCCATATCTCGCGAACGGATTGACCTAACCCAAAAATTCCTATTGCATCTGAAAGTAGAAACTCACCCGACTACAACTGTATGTGTATTTTTTCCCTAGGCCATTCTGGTTAAGCGTTCGGAGCAGCAGAATTGCGAAAAATTTTTTGCCTTCTCAACCATTTCTTGTCTTCAAACTCCCATATCTCGCGAACAGACTGACCTAACCCAAAAATTCCTATTGCATCTGAAAGTAGAAACTCGCCCGATTACAACGGTATGTGTATTTTTTCCCTAGGCCATTCTGGTTAAGCGTTTGGAGCAGCAGAATTGTGAAAAATTTTTTGCCTTCTCTACCATTTCTTGGCATCAAACTCCCATATCTCGCGAACGGATTGACCTAACCCAAAAATTCCTATTGCATCTGAAAGTAGAAACTCGCCCGATTACAGCGGTATGTTTATTTTTTCCCTAGGCCATTCTAGTTAAGCGTTTGGAGCAGCAGAATTGCGAAAAATTTTTTGGCTTCTCAACCATTTCTTGGCTTCAAACTCCCATATCTCGCGAACGGATTGACCTAACCCAAAAATTCCTATTGCATCTGAAAGTAGAATCTCGCCCGATTACAACGGTATGTGTATTTTTTCCCTAGGCCATTCTGGTTAAGCGTTTGCAGCAGCAGAATTGTGAAAAATTTTTTGCCTTCTCAACAATTTCTTGGCTTCAAGCTCCCATATCTCGCGAACGAATTGACCTAACCCAAAAATTCCTATTGCATCTGAAAGTAGAAACTCGCCCGATTACAACGGTATGTGTATTTTTTCCCTTGGCCATTCTGGTTAAGCGTTTGGAGCAGCAGAAGTGCGAAAAATTTGTTGTCTTCTCAACCATTTCTTAGCTTCAAACTTCCATATCTCGCGAACGGATTGACGTAACCCAAAAATTCCTATTGTATCTGAAAGTAGAAACTCGCCCGATTATAACGGTATGTGTATTTTTTCGCTAGGCCATTCTGGTTAAGCGTTTGGAGCAGCAGAATTGCGAAAAATTTTTTGCCTTCTCAACCATTTCTTGGCTTCAAAGTCCCATATCTCGCGAACGGATTGACCTAACCCAAAAATTCCTATTGCATCTGAAAGTAGAAACTCGCCCGATTACAACGGTATGTGTATTTTTTCCGTAGGCCATTCTGGTTAAGCGTTTGGAGCAACAGAATTGTGAAAAATTTTTTGCCTCCTCTACCATTTCTTGACTTCAAACTCCCATATCTCGCGAACGGATTGACCTAACCCAAAAATTCCTATTGCACCTGAAAGTAGAAACTCGCCCGACTACAACGGTATGTGTATTTTTCCCTAGGCCATTCTGGTTAAGCGTTTGGAGCAGCAGAATTGTGAAAAATTTTTTGCCTTCTCTACCATTTCTTGGCTTCAAACTCCCATATCTCGCGAACGGATTGACATAACGCAAAAATTCCTATTGCATCTGAAAGTAGAAACTCGCCCGATTACAACGGTATGTGTATTTTTTCCCTAGGCCATTCTGGTTAAGCGTTCGGAGCAGCAGAATTGCGAAAATTTTTTTGCCTTCTCAACCATTTCTTGTCTTCAAACTCCCATATCTCGCGAACAGACTGACCTAACCCAAAAATTCCTATTGCATCTGAAAGTAGAAACTCGCCCGATTACAACGGTATGTGTATTTTTTCCCTAGGCCATTCTGGTTAAGCGTTTGGAGCAGCAGAATTGCGAAAAATTTTTTGCCTTCTCAACCATTTCTTGGCTTCAAAGTCCCATATCTCGCGAACGGATTGACCTAACCCAAAAATTCCTATTGCATCTGAAAGTAGTAACTCGCCCGATTACAGCGGTATCTGTATTTTTTCCCTAGACCATTCTGGTTAAGCGTTTGGAGCAGCAGAATTGCGAAAAATTTTTTGCCTTCTCAACAATTTCTTGGCTTCAAACTCCCATATCTCGCGAACGGATTGACCTAACCCAAAAATTCCTATTGCACCTGAAAGTAGAAACTCGCCCGACTACAACGGTATGTGTATTTTTCCCTAGGCCATTCTGGTTAAGCGTTTGGAGCAGCAGAATTGTGAAAAATTTTTTGTCTTCTCTACCATTTCTTGGCTTCAAACTCCCATATCTCGCGAACGGATTGACATAACGCAAAAATTCCTATTGCATCTGAAAGTAGAAACTCGCCCAATTACAACGGTATGTGTATTTTTTCCCTAGGCCATTCTGGTTAAGCGTTCGGAGCAGCAGAATTGCGAAAATTTTTTTGCCTTCTCAACCATTTCTTGTCTTCAAACTCCCATATCTCGCGAACAGACTGACCTAACCCAAAAATTCCTATTGCATCTGAAAGTAGAAACTCGCCCGATTACAACGGTATGTGTATTTTTTCCCTAGGCCATTCTGGTTAAGCGTTTGGAGCAGCAGAATTGTGAAAAATTTTTTGCCTTCTCTACCATTTCTTGGCTTCAAACTCCCATATCTCGCGAACGGATTGACCTAACCCAAAAATTCCTATTGCATCTGAAAGTAGAAACTCGCCCGATTACAACGGTATGTGTATTTTTTCCCTAGGCCATTCTGGTTAAGCGTTCGGAGCAGCAGAATTGTGAAAAATTTTTTGCCTTCTCTACCATTTCTTGGCTTCAAACTCCCATATCTCGCGAACAGACTGACCTAACCCAAAAATTCCTATTGCATCTGAAAGTAGAAACTCGCCCGATTACAGCGGTATGTGTATTTTTTCCCTTGGCCATTTTGGTTAAGCGTTTGGAGCAGCAGAATTGCGAAAAATTTTTTGCCTTCTCAACCACTTCTTGGCTTCAAACTCCCATATCTCGCGAACGGATTAACCTAACCCAAAAATTCCTATTGCATCTGAAAGTAGAAACTCGCCCGATTACAACGGTATGTGTATTTTTTCGCTAGCCCGTTCTGGTTAAGCGTTTGGAGCAGCAGAATTGTGAAAAATTTTTTGCCTTCTCTACCATTTCTTGGCTTCAAACTCCCATATCTCGCGAACAGACTGACCTAGCCCAAAAATTCCTATTGCATCTGAAAGTAGAAACTCGCCCGATTACAACGGTATGTGTATTTTTTCCCTAGGCCATTCTGGTTAAGCGTTTGGAGCAGCAGAATTTTGAAAAATTTTTTGCCTTCTCTACCATTTCTTGGCTTCAAACAACCATATATCGCGAACGGATTGACGTAACCCAAAAATTCCTATTGCATCTGAAAGTAGAAACTCGCCCGATTACAACGGTATGTGTATTTTTTCCCTAGGCCATTCTGGTTAAGCGTTTGGAGCAGCAGAATTGCGAAAAATTTTTTGCCTTCTCAACCATTTCTTGGCTTCAAAGTCCCATATCTCGCGAACGGATTGACCTAACCCAAAAATTCCTATTGCATCTGAAAGTAGAAACTCACCCGACTACAACGGTATGTGTATTTTTTCCCTAGGCCATTCTGGTTAAGCGTTCGGAGCAGCAGAATTGCGAAAAATTTTTTGCCTTCTCTACCATTTCTTGGCTTCAAACTCCCATATCTCGCGAACAGACTGACCTAACCCAAAAATTCCTATTGCATCTGAAAGTAGAAACTCGCCCGATTACAGCGGTATGTGTATTTTTTCCCTTGGCCATTTTGGTTAAGCGTTTGGAGCAGCAGAATTGCGAAAAATTTTTTGCCTTCTCAACCACTTCTTGGCTTCAAACTCCCATATCTCGCGAACGGATTAACCTAACCCAAAAATTCCTATTGCATCTGAAAGTAGAAACTCGCCCGATTACAACGGTATGTGTATTTTTTCGCTAGCCCGTTCTGGTTAAGCGTTTGGAGCAGCAGAATTGTGAAAAATTTTTTGCCTTCTCTACCATTTCTTGGCTTCAAACTCCCATATCTCGCGAACAGACTGACCTAGCCCAAAAATTCCTATTGCATCTGAAAGTAGAAACTCGCCGGATTACAACGGTATGTGTATTTTTTCCCTAGGCCATTCTGGTTAAGCGTTTGGAGCAGCAGAATTTTGAAAAATTTTTTGCCTTCTCTACCATTTCTTGGCTTCAAACAACCATATATCGCGAACGGATTGACGTAACCCAAAAATTCCTATTGCATCTGAAAGTAGAAACTCGCCCGATTACAACGGTATGTGTATTTTTTCCCTAGGCCATTCTGGTTAAGCGTTTGGAGCAGCAGAATTGTGAAAAATTTTTTGCCTTCTCTACCATTTCTTGGTTTCAAACTCCCATATCTCGCGAACGGATTGACCTAACCCAAAAATTCCTATTGCATCTGAAAGTAGAAACTCGCCCGATTACAACGGTATGTGTATTTTTTCCCTTGGCCATTTTGGTTAAGCGTTTGGAGCAGCAGAATTGTGAAAAATTTTTTGCCTTCTCTACCATTTCTTGGCTTCAAAGTCCCATATCTCGCGAACGGATTGACCTAACCCAAAAATTCCTATTGCATCTGAAAGTAGAAACTCGCCCGATTACAACGGTATGTGTATTTTTTCCCTAGCCCATTCTGGTTAAGCGCTTGGAGCAGCAGAATTGTGAAAAATTTTTTGCCTTCTCTACCATTTCTTGGCTTCAAACTCCCATATCTCGCGAACAGACTGACCTAACCCAAAAATTCCTATTGCATCTGTAAGTAGAAACTCGCCCGATTACAACGGTATGTGTATTTTTTCCCTAGGCCATTCTGGTTAAGCGTTTGGAGCAGCAGAATTTTGAAAAATTTTTTGCCTTCTCTACCATTTCTTGGTTTCAAACTACCATATCTCGCGAACGGA
This sequence comes from Ptiloglossa arizonensis, assembly GCF_051014685.1. NCBI lineage: Eukaryota > Metazoa > Arthropoda > Insecta > Hymenoptera > Colletidae > Ptiloglossa > Ptiloglossa arizonensis. The sequence goes on along the minus strand of NW_027478814.1, from coordinate 243,179 downwards.
TTGACGTAACCCAAAAATTCCTATTGCATCTGAAAGTAGAAACTCGCCCGATTACAACGGTATGTGTATTTTTTCCCTAGGCCATTCTGGTTAAGCGTTTGGAGCAGCAGAATTGCGAAAAATTTTTTGCCTTCTCAACCATTTCTTGGCTTCAAAGTCCCATATCTCGCGAACGGATTGACCTAACCCAAAAATTCCTATTGCATCTGAAAGTAGAAACTCGCCCGACTACAACGGTATGTGTATTTTTACCCTAGGCCATTCTGGTTAAGCGTTCGGAGCAGCAGAATTGCGAAAAATTTTTTGCCTTCTCAACCATTTCTTGTCTTCAAACTCCCATATCTCGCGAACAGACTGACCTAACCCAAAAATTCCTATTGCATCTGAAAGTAGAAACTCGCCCGATTACAACGGTATGTGTATTTTTTCCCTAGGCCATTCTGGTTAAGCGTTTGGAGCAGCAGAATTGTGAAAAGTTTTTTGCCTTCTCTACCATTTCTTGGCTTCAAACTCCCATATCTCGCGAACGGATTGACCTAACCCAAAAATTCCTATTGCATCTGAAAGTAGAAACTCGCCCGATTACAACGGTATGTGTATTTTTTCGCTAGCCCGTTCTGGTTAAGCGTTTGGAGCAGCAGAATTGTGAAAAATTTTTTGCCTTCTCTACCATTTCTTGGCTTCAAACTCCCATATCTCGCGAACAGACTGACCTAGCCCAAAAATTCCTATTGCATCTGAAAGTAGAAACTCGCCCGATTACAACGGTATGTGTATTTTTTCCCTAGGCCATTCTAGTTAAGCGTTTGGAGCAGCAGAATTTTGAAAAATTTTTTGCCTTCTCTACCATTTCTTGGCTTCAAACTACCATATCTCGGGAACGGATTGACGTAACCCAAAAATTCCTATTGCATCTGAAAGTAGAAACTCGCCCGATTACAACGGTATGTGTATTTTTTCCCTAGGCCATTCTGGTTAAGCGTTTGGAGCAGCAGAATTGCGAAAAATTTTTTGCCTTCTCAACCATTTCTTGGCTTCAAAGTCCCATAACTCGCGAACGGATTGACCTAACCCAAAAATTCCTATTGCATCTGAAAGTAGAAACTCACCCGACTACAACGGTATGTGTATTTTTTCCCTAGTCCATTCTGGTTAAGCGTTCGGAGCAGCAGAATTGCGAAAAATTTTTTGCCTTCTCAACCATTTCTTGTCTTCAAACTCCCATATCTCGCGAACAGACTGACCTAACCCAAAAATTCCTATTGCATCTGAAAGTAGAAACTCGCCCGATTACAACGGTATGTGTATTTTTTCCCTAGGCCATTCTGGTTAAGCGTTTGGAGCAGCAGAATTGTGAAAAATTTTTTGCCTTCTCTACCATTTCTTGGCATCAAACTCCCATATCTCGCGAACGGATTGACCTAACCCAAAAATTCCTATTGCATCTGAAAGTAGAAACTCGCCCGATTACAGCGGTATGTTTATTTTTTCCCTAGGCCATTCTAGTTAAGCGTTTGGAGCAGCAGAATTGCGAAAAATTTTTTGGCTTCTCAACCATTTCTTGGCTTCAAACTCCCATATCTCGCGAACGGATTGACCTAACCCAAAAATTCCTATTGCATCTGAAAGTAGAATCTCGCCCGATTACAACGGTATGTGTATTTTTTCCCTAGGCCATTCTGGTTAAGCGTTTGGAGCAGCAGAAGTGCGAAAAATTTGTTGTCTTCTCAACCATTTCTTAGCTTCAAACTCCCATATCTCGCGAACGGATTGACCTAACCCAAAAATTCCTATTGCATCTGAAAGTAGAAACTCGCCCGATTACAACGGTATGTGTATTTTTTCCCTAGGCCATTCTGGTTAAGCGTTTGGAGCAGCAGAATTGCGAAAAATTTTTTGCCTTCTCAACCATTTCTTGGCTTCAAAGTCCCATATCTCGCGAACGGATTGACCTAACCCAAAAATTCCTATTGCATCTGAAAGTAGAAACTCACCCGACTACAACGGTATGTGTATTTTTTCCCTAGGCCATTCTGGTTAAGCGTTCGGAGCAGCAGAATTGCGAAAAATTTTTTGCCTTCTCAACCATTTCTTGTCTTCAAACTCCCATATCTCGCGAACAGACTGACCTAACCCAAAAATTCCTATTGCATCTGAAAGTAGAAACTCGCCCGATTACAACGGTATGTGTATTTTTTCCCTAGGCCATTCTGGTTAAGCGTTTGGAGCAGCAGAATTGTGAAAAATTTTTTGCCTTCTCTACCATTTCTTGGCATCAAACTCCCATATCTCGCGAACGGATTGACCTAACCCAAAAATTCCTATTGCATCTGAAAGTAGAAACTCGCCCGATTACAGCGGTATGTTTATTTTTTCCCTAGGCCATTCTAGTTAAGCGTTTGGAGCAGCAGAATTGCGAAAAATTTTTTGGCTTCTCAACCATTTCTTGGCTTCAAACTCCCATATCTCGCGAACGGATTGACCTAACCCAAAAATTCCTATTGCATCTGAAAGTAGAATCTCGCCCGATTACAACGGTATGTGTATTTTTTCCCTAGGCCATTCTGGTTAAGCGTTTGGAGCAGCAGAATTGTGAAAAATTTTTTGCCTTCTCAACAATTTCTTGGCTTCAAGCTCCCATATCTCGCGAACGAATTGACCTAACCCAAAAATTCCTATTGCATCTGAAAGTAGAAACTCGCCCGATTACAACGGTATGTGTATTTTTTCCCTTGGCCATTCTGGTTAAGCGTTTGGAGCAGCAGAAGTGCGAAAAATTTGTTGTCTTCTCAACCATTTCTTAGCTTCAAACTTCCATATCTCGCGAACGGATTGACGTAACCCAAAAATTCCTATTGTATCTGAAAGTAGAAACTCGCCCGATTATAACGGTATGTGTATTTTTTCGCTAGGCCATTCTGGTTAAGCGTTTGGAGCAGCAGAATTGCGAAAAATTTTTTGCCTTCTCAACCATTTCTTGGCTTCAAAGTCCCATATCTCGCGAACGGATTGACCTAACCCAAAAATTCCTATTGCATCTGAAAGTAGAAACTCGCCCGATTACAACGGTATGTGTATTTTTTCCGTAGGCCATTCTGGTTAAGCGTTTGGAGCAGCAGAATTGTGAAAAATTTTTTGCCTCCTCTACCATTTCTTGACTTCAAACTCCCATATCTCGCGAACGGATTGACGTAACCCAAAAATTCCTATTGCATCTGAAAGTAGAAACTCGCCCGATTACAACGGTATGTGTATTTTTTCCCTAGGCCATTCTGGTTAAGCGTTTGGAGCAGCAGAATTGCGAAAAATTTTTTGCCTTCTCAACCATTTCTTGGCTTCAAAGTCCCATATCTCGCGAACGGATTGACCTAACCCAAAAATTCCTATTGCATCTGAAAGTAGAAACTCGCCCGATTACAACGGTATGTGTATTTTTTCCCTAGACCATTCTGGTTAAGCGTTTGGAGCAGCAGAATTGCGAAAAATTTTTTGCCTTCTCAACAATTTCTTGGCTTCAAACTCCCATATCTCGCGAACGGATTGACCTAACCCAAAAATTCCTATTGCACCTGAAAGTAGAAACTCGCCCGACTACAACGGTATGTGTATTTTTCCCTAGGCCATTCTGGTTAAGCGTTTGGAGCAGCAGAATTGTGAAAAATTTTTTGCCTTCTCTACCATTTCTTGGCTTCAAACTCCCATATCTCGCGAACGGATTGACATAACGCAAAAATTCCTATTGCATCTGAAAGTAGAAACTCGCCCGATTACAACGGTATGTGTATTTTTTCCCTAGGCCATTCTGGTTAAGCGTTCGGAGCAGCAGAATTGCGAAAATTTTTTTGCCTTCTCAACCATTTCTTGTCTTCAAACTCCCATATCTCGCGAACAGACTGACCTAACCCAAAAATTCCTATTGCATCTGAAAGTAGAAACTCGCCCGATTACAACGGTATGTGTATTTTTTCCCTAGGCCATTCTGGTTAAGCGTTTGGAGCAGCAGAATTGTGAAAAATTTTTTGCCTTCTCTACCATTTCTTGGCTTCAAACTCCCATATCTCGCGAACGGATTGACCTAACCCAAAAATTCCTATTGCATCTGAAAGTAGAAACTCGCCCGATTACAACGGTATGTGTATTTTTTCCCTAGGCCATTCTGGTTAAGCGTTCGGAGCAGCAGAATTGTGAAAAATTTTTTGCCTTCTCTACCATTTCTTGGCTTCAAACTCCCATATCTCGCGAACAGACTGACCTAACCCAAAAATTCCTATTGCATCTGAAAGTAGAAACTCGCCCGATTACAGCGGTATGTGTATTTTTTCCCTTGGCCATTTTGGTTAAGCGTTTGGAGCAGCAGAATTGCGAAAAATTTTTTGCCTTCTCAACCACTTCTTGGCTTCAAACTCCCATATCTCGCGAACGGATTAACCTAACCCAAAAATTCCTATTGCATCTGAAAGTAGAAACTCGCCCGATTACAACGGTATGTGTATTTTTTCCCTTGGCCATTCTGGTTAAGCGTTTGGAGCAGCTGAATTGCGAAAAATTTTTTGGCTTCTCAACCATTTCTTGGCTTCAAACTCCCATATCTCGCGAACGGATTGACCTAACCCAAAAATTCGTATTGCATCTGAAAGTAGAAACTCACCCGATTACAACGGTATGTGTATTTTTTCCCTAGGCCATTCTGGTTAAGCGTTTGGAGCAGCAGAAGTGCGAAAAATTTGTTGCCTTCTCAAGCATTTCTTAGCTTCAAGCTCCCATATCTCTCGAACGGATTGACGTAACCCAAAAATTCCTATTGCATCTGAAAGTAGAAACTCGCCAGATTACAACGGTATGTGTGTTTTTTCCCTAGGCCATTCTGGTTAAGCGTTTGGAGCAGCAGAATTGCGAAAAATTGTTTGCCTTCTCAACCATTTCTTGGCTTCAAAGTCCCATATCTCGCGAACGGATTGACCTAACCCAAAAATTCCTATTGCATCTGAAAGTAGAAACTCGCCCGATTACAACGGTATGTGTATTTTTTCCCTAGGCCATTCCGGTTAAGCGTTTGGAGCAGCAGAATTGTGAAAAATTTTTTGCCTTCTCTACCATTTCTTGGCTTCAAACTCCCATATCTCGCGAACGGATTGACCTAACCCAAAAATTCCTATTGCATCTGAAAGTAGAAACTCGCCCGATTACAACGGTGTGTGTATTTTTTCCCTAGGCCATTCTGGTTAAGCGTTTGGAGCAGCAGAATTGCGAAAAATTTTTTGCCTTCTCAACAATTTCTTGGCTTCAAACTCCCATATCTTGCGAACGAGTTGACCTAACCCAAAAATTTCTATTGCATCTGAAAGTAGAAACTCGCCCGATTACAACGGTATGTGTATTTTTTCCCTAGGCCATTCTGGTTAAGCGTTCGGAGCCTCAGAATTGCGAAAAATTTTTTGCCTTCTTAACCATTTCTTGTCTTCAAACTCCCATATCTCGCGAACGGATTGACCAAACCCAAAAATTCCTATTGCATCTGAAAGTAGAAACTCGCCCGATTACAACGGTATGTGTATTTTTTCCCTAGCCCATTCTGGTTAAGCGTTTGGAGCAGCAGAATTGTGAAAAATGTTTTGCCTTCTCTTCCATTTCTTGGCTTCAAACTCCCATATCTCGCGAACAGACTGACCTAACCCAAAAATTCCTATTGCATCTGAAAGTAGAAACTCGCCCGATTACAGCGGTATGTGTATTTTTTCCCTTGGCCATTTTGGTTAAGCGTTTGGAGCAGCAGAATTGCGAAAAATTTTTTGCCTTCTCAACCATTTCTTGGCTTCAAACTCCCATATCTCGCGAACGGATTAACCTAACCCAAAAATTCCTATTGCATCTGAAAGTAGAAACTCGCCCGATTACAACGGTATGTGTATTTTTTCCCTTGGCCATTCTGGTTAAGCGTTTGGAGCAGCTGAATTGCGAAAAATTTTTTGGCTTCTCAACAATTTCTTGGCTTCAAACTCCCATATCTCGCGAACGGATTGACCTAACCCAAAAATTCGTATTGCATCTGAAAGTAGAAACTCACCCGATTACACCGGTATGTGTATTTTTTCCCTAGGCCATTCTGGTTAAGCGTTTGGAGCAGCAGAAGTGCGAAAAATTTGTTGCCTTCTCAACCATTTCTTAGCTTCAAACTCCCATATCTCTCGAACGGATTGACGTAACCCAAAAATTCCTATTGCATCTGAAAGTAGAAACTCGCCAGATTACAACGGTATGTGTGTTTTTTCCCTAGGCCATTCTGGTTAAGCGTTTGGAGCAGCAGAATTGCGAAAAATTTTTTGCCTTCTCAACCATTTCTTGGCTTCAAAGTCCCATATCTCGCGAACGGATTGACCTAACCCAAAAATTCCTGTTGCATCTGAAAGTAGAAACTCGCCCGATTACAACGGTATGTGTATTTTTTCCCTAGGCCATTCTGGTTAAGCGTTCGGAGCCTCAGAATTGCGAAAAATTTTTTGCCTTCTTAACCATTTCTTGTCTTCAAACTCCCATATCTCGCGAACGGATTGACCAAACCCAAAAATTCCTTTTGCATCTGAAAGTAGAAACTCGCCCGATTACAACGGTATGTGTATTTTTTCCCTAGCCCATTCTGGTTAAGCGTTTGGAGCAGCAGAATTGTGAAAAATTTTTTGCCTTCTCTACCATTTCTTGGCTTCAAACTCCCATATCTCGCGAACAGACTGACCTAACCCAAAAATTCCTATTGCATCTGAAAGTAGAAACTCGCCCGATTACAGCGGTATGTGTATTTTTTCCCTTGGCCATTTTGGTTAAGCGTTTGGAGCAGCAGAATTGCGAAAAATTTTTTGCCTTCTCAACCATTTCTTGGCTTCAAACTCCCATATCTCGCGAACGGATTAACCTAACCCAAAAATTCCTATTGCATCTGAAAGTAGAAACACGCCCGATTACAACGGTATGTGTATTTCTTCCCTTGGCCATTCTGGTTAAGCGTTTGGAGCAGCAGAATTGTGAAAAATTTTTTGCCTTCTCTACCATTTCCTGGCTTCAAACTACCATATCTCGCGAACGGATTGACGTAACCCAAAAATTCCTATTGCATCTGAAAGTAGAAACTCGCCCGATTACAACGGTATGTGTATTTTTTCCCTAGGCCATACTGGTTAAGCGTTTGGAGCAGAAGAATTGCGAAAAATTTTTTGCCTTCTCTACCATTTCTTGGCTTCAAACTACCATATCTCGCGAACGGATTGACGTAACCCAAAAATTCCTATTGCATCTGAAAGTAGAAACTCGCCCGATTACAACGGTATGTGTATTTTTTCCCTAGGCCATTCTGGTTAAGCGTTTGGAGCAGCAGAATTGCGAAAAATTTTTTGCCTTCTCAACCATTTCTTGGCTTCAAAGTCCCATATCTCGCGAACGGATTGACCTAACCCAAAAATTCCTATTGCATCTGAAAGTAGAAACTCGCCCGACTACAACGGTATGTGTATTTTTACCCTAGGCCATTCTGGTTAAGCGTTCGGAGCAGTAGAATTGCGAAAAATTTTTTGCCTTCTCAACCATTTCTTGTCTTCAAACTCCCATATCTCGCGAACAGACTGACCTAACCCAAAAATTCCTATTGCATCTGAAAGTAGAAACTCGCCCGATTACAACGGTATGTGTATTTTTTCCCTAGGCCATTCTGGTTAAGCGTTTGGAGCAGCAGAATTGTGAAAAGTTTTTTGCCTTCTCTACCATTTCTTGGCTTCAAACTCCCATATCTCGCGAACGGATTGACCTAACCCAAAAATTCCTATTGCATCTGAAAGTAGAAACTCGCCCGATTACAACGGTATGTGTATTTTTTCGCTAGCCCGTTCTGGTTAAGCGTTTGGAGCAGCAGAATTGTGAAAAATTTTTTGCCTTCTCTACCATTTCTTGGCTTCAAACTCCCATATCTCGCGAACAGACTGACCTAGCCCAAAAATTCCTATTGCATCTGAAAGTAGAAACTGGCCCGATTACAACGGTATGTGTATTTTATCCCTAGGCCATTCTGGTTAAGCGTTTGGAGCAGCAGAATTGCGAAAAATTTTTTGCCTTCTCAACCATTTCTTGGCTTCAAAGTCCCATATCTCGCGAACGGATTGACCTAACCCAAAAATTCCTATTGCATCTGAAATTAGAAACTCGCCCGATTACAACGGTATGTGTATTTTTTCCCTAGCCCATTCTGGTTAAGCGTTTGGAGCAGCAGAATTGTGAAAAATTTTTTGCCTTCTCTACCATTTCTTGGCTTCAAACTCCCATATCTCGCGAACAGACTGACCTAACCCAAAAATTCCTATTGCATCTGAAAGTAGAAACTCGCCCGATTACAGCGGTATGTGTATTTTTTCCCTTGGCCATTTTGGTTAAGCGTTTGGAGCAGCAGAATTGCGAAAAATTTTTTGCCTTCTCAACCATTTCTTGGCTTCAAACTCCCATATCTCGCGAACGGATTAACCTAACCCAAAAATTCCTATTGCATCTGAAAGTAGAAACACGCCCGATTACAACGGTATGTGTATTTCTTCCCTTGGCCATTCTGGTTAAGCGTTTGGAGCAGCAGAATTGTGAAAAATTTTTTGCCTTCTCTACCATTTCCTGGCTTCAAACTACCATATCTCGCGAACGGATTGACGTAACCCAAAAATTCCTATTGCATCTGAAAGTAGAAACTCGCCCGATTACAACGGTATGTGTATTTTTTCCCTAGGCCATACTGGTTAAGCGTTTGGAGCAGAAGAATTGCGAAAAATTTTTTGCCTTCTCTACCATTTCTTGGCTTCAAACTACCATATCTCGCGAACGGATTGACGTAACCCAAAAATTCCTATTGCATCTGAAAGTAGAAACTCGCCCGATTACAACGGTATGTGTATTTTTTCCCTAGGCCATTCTGGTTAAGCGTTTGGAGCAGCAGAATTGCGAAAAATTTTTTGCCTTCTCAACCATTTCTTGGCTTCAAAGTCCCATATCTCGCGAACGGATTGACCTAACCCAAAAATTCCTATTGCATCTGAAAGTAGAAACTCGCCCGACTACAACGGTATGTGTATTTTTACCCTAGGCCATTCTGGTTAAGCGTTCGGAGCAGTAGAATTGCGAAAAATTTTTTGCCTTCTCAACCATTTCTTGTCTTCAAACTCCCATATCTCGCGAACAGACTGACCTAACCCAAAAATTCCTATTGCATCTGAAAGTAGAAACTCGCCCGATTACAACGGTATGTGTATTTTTTCCCTAGGCCATTCTGGTTAAGCGTTTGGAGCAGCAGAATTGTGAAAAGTTTTTTGCCTTCTCTACCATTTCTTGGCTTCAAACTCCCATATCTCGCGAACGGATTGACCTAACCCAAAAATTCCTATTGCATCTGAAAGTAGAAACTCGCCCGATTACAACGGTATGTGTATTTTTTCGCTAGCCCGTTCTGGTTAAGCGTTTGGAGCAGCAGAATTGTGAAAAATTTTTTGCCTTCTCTACCATTTCTTGGCTTCAAACTCCCATATCTCGCGAACAGACTGACCTAGCCCAAAAATTCCTATTGCATCTGAAAGTAGAAACTGGCCCGATTACAACGGTATGTGTATTTTATCCCTAGGCCATTCTGGTTAAGCGTTTGGAGCAGCAGAATTGCGAAAAATTTTTTGCCTTCTCAACCATTTCTTGGCTTCAAAGTCCCATATCTCGCGAACGGATTGACCTAACCCAAAAATTCCTATTGCATCTGAAATTAGAAACTCGCCCGATTACAACGGTATGTGTATTTTTTCCCTAGGCCATTCTGGTTAAGCGTTTGGAGCAGCAGAATTGTGAAAAATTTTTTGCCTTCTCAACCATTTCTTGTCTTCAAACTCCCATATCTCGCGAACAGACTGACCTAACCCAAAAATTCCTATTGCATCTGAAAGTAGAAACTCGCCCGATTACAACGGTATGTGTATTTTTTCCCTAGGCCATTCTGGTTAAGCGTTTGGAGCAGCAGAATTGTGAAAAGTTTTTTGCCTTCTCTACCATTTCTTGGCTTCAAACTCCCATATCTCGCGAACGGATTGACCTAACCCAAAAATTCCTATTGCATCTGAAAGTAGAAACTCGCCCGATTACAACGGTATGTGTATTTTTTCGCTAGCCCGTTCTGGTTAAGCGTTTGGAGCAGCAGAATTGTGAAAAATTTTTTGCCTTCTCTACCATTTCTTGGCTTCAAACTCCCATATCTCGCGAACAGACTGACCTAGCCCAAAAATTCCTATTGCATCTGAAAGTAGAAACTGGCCCGATTACAACGGTATGTGTATTTTATCCCTAGGCCATTCTGGTTAAGCGTTTGGAGCAGCAGAATTGCGAAAAATTTTTTGCCTTCTCAACCATTTCTTGGCTTCAAAGTCCCATATCTCGCGAACGGATTGACCTAACCCAAAAATTCCTATTGCATCTGAAATTAGAAACTCGCCCGATTACAACGGTATGTGTATTTTTTCCCTAGGCCATTCTGGTTAAGCGTTTGGAGCAGCAGAATTGTGAAAAATTTTTTGCCTTCTCTACCATTTCTTGGCATCAAACTCCCATATCTCGCGAACGGATTGACCTAACCCAAAAATTCCTATTGCATCTGAAAGTAGAAACTCGCCCGATTACAACGGTATGTTTATCTTTCCCTAGGCCATTATAGTTAAGCGTTTGGAGCAGCAGAATTGCGAAAAATTTTTTGGCTTCTCAACCATTTCTTGGCTTCAAACTCCCATATCTCGCGAACGGATTGATCTAACCCAAAAATTCCTATTGCATCTGAAAGTAGAAACTCGCCCGATTACAACGGTATGTGTATTTTTTCCCTAGGCCATTCTGGTTAAGCGTTTGGAGCAGCAGAATTGCGAAAAATTTTTTGCCTTCTCAACCATTTCTTGGCTTCAAACTCCCATATCTCGCGAACGGATTGACCTAACCCAAAAATTCCTATTGCATCTGAAAGTAGAAACTCGCCCGATTACAACGGTATGTGTATTTTTTCCCTAGGCCATTCTGGTTAAGCGTTTGGAGCAGCAGAATTGCGAAAAATTTTTTGCCTTCTCAACAATTTCTTGGCTTCAAACTCCCATATCTCGCGAACGGATTGACCTAACCCAAAAATTCCTATTGCACCTGAAAGTAGAAACTCGCCCGACTACAACGGTATGTGTATTTTTCCCTAGGCCATTCTGGTTAAGCGTTTGGAGCAGCAGAATTGTGAAAAATTTTTTGCCTTCTCTACCATTTCTTGGCTTCAAACTCCCATATCTCGCGAACGGATTGACATAACGCAAAAATTCCTATTGCATCTGAAAGTAGAAACTCGCCCGATTACAACGGTATGTGTATTTTTTCCCTAGGCCATTCTGGTTAAGCGTTCGGAGCAGCAGAATTGCGAAAATTTTTTTGCCTTCTCAACCATTTCTTGTCTTCAAACTCCCATATCTCGCGAACAGACTGACCTAACCCAAAAATTCCTATTGCATCTGAAAGTATAAACTCGCCCGATTACAACGGTATGTGTATTTTTTCCCTAAGCCATTCTGGTTAAGCGTTTGGAGCAGCAGAATTGTGAAAAATTTTTTGCCCTCTCTACCATTTCTTGGCTTCAAACTCCCATATCTCGCGAACGGATTGACCTAACCCAAAAATTCCTATTGCATCTGAAAGTAGAAACTCGCCCGATTACAACGGTATGTGTATTTTTTCCCTAGGCCATTCTGGTTAAGCGTTCGGAGCAGCAGAATTGTGAAAAATTTTTTGCCTTCTCTACCATTTCTTGGCTTCAAACTCCCATATCTCGCGAACAGACTGACCTAACCCAAAAATTCCTATTGCATCTGAAAGTAGAAACTCGCCCGATTACAGCGGTATGTGTATTTTTTCCCTTGGCCATTTTGGTTAAGCGTTTGGAGCAGCAGAATTGCGAAAAATTTTTTGCCTTCTCAACCACTTCTTGGCTTCAAACTCCCATATCTCGCGAACGGATTAACCTAACCCAAAAATTCCTATTGCATCTGAAAGTAGAAACTCGCCCGATTACAACGGTATGTGTATTTTTTCCCTTGGCCATTCTGGTTAAGCGTTTGGAGCAGCTGAATTGCGAAAAATTTTTTGGCTTCTCAACCATTTCTTGGCTTCAAACTCCCATATCTCGCGAACGGATTGACCTAACCCAAAAATTCGTATTGCATCTGAAAGTAGAAACTCACCCGATTACAACGGTATGTGTATTTTTTCCCTAGGCCATTCTGGTTAAGCGTTTGGAGCAGCAGAAGTGCGAAAAATTTGTTGCCTTCTCAAGCATTTCTTAGCTTCAAACTCCCATATCTCTCGAACGGATTGACGTAACCCAAAAATTCCTATTGCATCTGAAAGTAGAAACTCGCCAGATTACAACGGTATGTGTGTTTTTTCCCTAGGCCATTCTGGTTAAGCGTTTGGAGCAGCAGAATTGCGAAAAATTTTTTGCCTTCTCAACCATTTCTTGGCTTCAAAGTCCCATATCTCGCGAACGGATTGACCTAACCCAAAAATTCCTATTGCATCTGAAAGTAGAAACTCGCCCGATTACAACGGTATGTGTATTTTTTCCCTAGGCCATTCCGGTTAAGCGTTTGGAGCAGCAGAATTGTGAAAAATTTTTTGCCTTCTCTACCATTTCTTGGCTTCAAAGTCCCATATCTCGCGAACGGATTGACCTAACCCAAAAATTCCTATTGCATCTGAAAGTAGAAACTCGCCCTATTACAACGGTGTGTGTATTTTTTCCCTAGGCCATTCTGGTTAAGCGTTTGGAGCAGCAGAATTGCGAAAAATTTTTTGCCTTCTCAACAATTTCTTGGCTTCAAACTCCCATATCTCGCTAACAGACTGACCTAACCCAAAAATTCCTATTGCATCTGAAAGTAGAAACTCGCCCGATTACAGCGGTATGTGTATTTTTTCCCTTGGCCATTTTGGTTAAGCGTTTGGAGCAGCAGAATTGCGAAAAATTTTTTGCCTTCTCAACCATTTCTTGGCTTCAAAGTCCCATATCTCGCGAACGGATTGACCTAACCCAAAAATTCCTATTGCATCTGAAAGTAGAAACTCGCCCGATTACAACGGTGTGTGTATTTCTTCCCTAGGCCATTCTGGTTAAGCGGTTGGAGCAGCAGAATTGCGAAAAATTTTTTGCCTTCTCAACCATTTCTTGGCTTCAAACTCCCATATCTCGCGAACGGATTAACCTAACCCAAAAATTCCTATTGCATCTGAAAGTAGAAACTCGCCCGATTACACCGGTATGTGTATTTTTTCCCTAGGCCATTCTGGTTAAGCGTTTGGAGCAGCAGAATTGTGAAAAATTTTTTGCCTTCTCTACCATTTCTTGGCTTCAAACTCCCATATCTCGCGAACGGATTGACCTAACCCAAAAATTCCTATTGCATCTGAAAGTAGAAACTCGCCCGATTACAACGGTATGTGTATTTTTTCCCTAGGCCATTCTGGTTAAGCGTTCGGAGCAGCAGAATTGTGAAAAATTTTTTGCCTTCTCTACCATTTCTTGGCTTCAAACTCCCATATCTCGCGAACAGACTGACCTAACCCAAAAATTCCTATTGCATCTGAAAGTAGAAACTCGCCCGATTACAGCGGTATGTGTATTTTTTCCCTTGGCCATTTTGGTTAAGCTTTTGGAGCAGCAGAATTGCGAAAAATTTTTTGCCTTCTCAACCACTTCTTGGCTTCAAACTCCCATATCTCGCGAACGGATTAACCTAACCCAAAAATTCCTATTGCATCTGAAAGTAGAAACTCGCCCGATTACAACGGTATGTGTATTTTTTCCCTTGGCCATTCTGGTTAAGCGTTTGGAGCAGCTGAATTGCGAAAAATTTTTTGGCTTCTCAACCATTTCTTGGCTTCAAACTCCCATATCTCGCGAACGGATTGACCTAACCCAAAAATTCGTATTGCATCTGAAAGTAGAAACTCACCCGATTACAACGGTATGTGTATTTTTTCCCTAGGCCATTCTGGTTAAGCGTTTGGAGCAGCAGAAGTGCGAAAAATTTGTTGCCTTCTCAAGCATTTCTTAGCTTCAAACTCCCATATCTCTCGAACGGATTGACGTAACCCAAAAATTCCTATTGCATCTGAAAGTAGAAACTCGCCAGATTACAACGGTATGTGTGTTTTTTCCCTAGGCCATTCTGGTTAAGCGTTTGGTGCAGCAGAATTGCGAAAAATTTTTTGCCTTCTCAACCATTTCTTGGATTCAAAGTCCCATATCTCGCGAACGGATTGACCTAACCCAAAAATTCCTATTGCATCTGAAAGTAGAAACTCGCCCGATTACAACGGTATGTGTATTTTTTCCCTAGGCCATTCCGGTTAAGCGTTTGGAGCAGCAGAATTGTGAAAAATTTTTTGCCTTCTCTACCATTTCTTGGCTTCAAACTCCCATATCTCGCGAACGGATTGACCTAACCCAAAAATTCCTATTGCATCTGAAAGTAGAAACTCGCCCGATTACAACGGTGTGTGTATTTTTTCCCTAGGCCATTCTGGTTAAGCGTTTGGAGCAGCAGAATTGCGAAAAATTTTTTGCCTTCTCAACAATTTCTTGGCTTCAAACTCCCATATCTTGCGAACGAGTTGACCTAACCCAAAAATTTCTATTGCATCTGAAAGTAGAAACTCGCCCGATTACAATGGTATGTGTATTTTTTCCCTAGGCCATTCTGGTTAAGCGTTCGGAGCCTCAGAATTGCGAAAAATTTTTTGCCTTCTTAACCAATTCTTGTCTTCAAACTCCCATATCTCGCGAACGGATTGACCAAACCCAAAAATTCCTATTGCATCTGATAGTAGAAACTCGCCCGATTACAACGGTATATGTATTTTTTCCCTAGCCCATTCTGGTTAAGCGTTTGGAGCAGCAGAATTGTGAAAAATTTTTTGCCTTCTCTACCATTTCTTGGCTTCAAACTCCCATATCTCGCGAACAGACTGACATAACCCAAAAATTCCTATTGCATCTGAAAGTAGAAACTCGCCCGATTACAGCGGTATGTGTATTTTTTCCCTTGGCCATTTTGGTTAAGCGTTTGGAGCAGCAGAATTGCGAAAAATTTTTTGCCTTCTCAACCATTTCTTGGCTTCAAACTCCCATATCTCGCGAACGGATTAACCTAACCCAAAAATTCCTATTGCATCTGAAAGTAGAAACACGCCCGATTACAACGGTATGTGTATTTCTTCCCTTGGCCATTCTGGTTAAGCGTTTGGAGCAGCTGAATTGCGAAAAATTTTTTGGCTTCTCAACCATTTCTTGGCTTCAAACTCCCATATCTCGCGAACGGATTGACCTAACCCAAAAATTCGTATTGCATCTGAAAGTAGAAACTCACCCGATTACAACGGTATGTGTATTTTTTCCCTAGGCCATTCTGGTTAAGCGTTTGGAGCAGCAGATGTGCGACAAATTTGTTGCCTTCTCAACCATTTCTTAGCTTCAAACTCCCATATCTCTCGAACGGATTGACGTAACCCAAAAATTCCTATTGCATCTGAAAGTAGAATCTCGCCAGATTACAACGGTATGTGTGTTTTTTCCCTAGGCCATTCTGGTTAAGCGTTTGGAGCAGCAGAATTGCGAAAAATTTTTTGCCTTCTCAACCATTTCTTGGCTTCAAAGTCCCATATCTCGCGAACGGATTGACCTAACCCAAAAATTCCTATTGCATCTGAAAGTAGAAACTCGCCCGATTACAACGGTATGTGTATTTTTTCCCTAGGCCATTCCGGTTAAGCGTTTGGAGCAGCAGAATTGTGAAAAATTTTTTGCCTTCTCTACCATTTCTTGGCTTCAAACTCCCATATCTCGCGAACGGATTGACCTAACCCAAAAATTCCTATTGCATCTGAAAGTAGAAACTCGCCCGATTACAACGGTGTGTGGATTTTTTCCCTAGGCCATTCTGGTTAAGCGTTTGGAGCAGCAGAATTGCGAAAAATTTTTTGCCTTCTCAACAATTTCTTGGCTTCAAACTCCCATATCTTGCGAACGAGTTGACCTAACCCAAAAATTTCTATTGCATCTGAAAGTAGAAACTCGCCCGATTACAACGGTATGTGTATTTTTTCCCTAGGCCATTCTGGTTAAGCGTTCGGAGCCTCAGAATTGCGAAAAATTTTTTGCCTTCTTAACCATTTCTTGTCTTCAAACTCCCATATCTCGCGAACGGATTGACCAAACCCAAAAATTCCTATTGCGTCTGAAAGTAGAAACTCGCCCGATTACAACGGTGTGTGTATTTTTTCCCTAGCCCATTCTGGTTAAGCGTTTGGAGCAGCAGAATTGTGAAAAATTTTTTGCCTTCTCTACCATTTCTTGGCTTCAAACTCCCATATCTCGCGAACAGACTGACCTAACCCAAAAATTCCTATTGCATCTGAAAGTAGAAACTCGCCCGATTACAGCGGTATGTGTATTTTTTCCCTTGGCCATTTTGGTTAAGCGTTTGGAGCAGCAGAATTGCGAAAAATTTTTTGCCTTCTCAACCATTTCTTGGCTTCAAACTCCCATATCTCGCGAACGGATTAACCTAACCCAAAAATTCGTATTGCATCTGAAAGTAGAAACTCACCCGATTACAACGGTATGTGTATTTTTTCCCTAGGCCATTCTGGTTAAGCGTTTGGAGCAGCAGAAGTGCGAAAAATTTGTTGCCTTCTCAACCATTTCTTAGCTTCAAACTCCCATATCTCTCGAACGGATTGACCTAACCCAAAAATTCCTATTGCATCTGAAAGTAGAAACTCGCCCGATTACAGCGGTATGTGTATTTTTTCCCTTGGCCATTTTGGTTAAGCGTTTGGAGCAGCAGAATTGCGAAAAATTTTTTGCCTTCTCAACCATTTCTTGGCTTCAAACTCCCATATCTCGCGAACGGATTAACCTAACCCAAAAATTCGTATTGCATCTGAAAGTAGAAACTCACCCGATTACAACGGTATGTGTATTTTTTCCCTAGGCCATTCTGGTTAAGCGTTTGGAGCAGCAGAAGTGCGAAAAATTTGTTGCCTTCTCAACCATTTCTTAGCTTCAAACTCCCATATCTCTCGAACGGATTGACGTAACCCAAAAATTCCTATTGCATCTGAAAGTAGAAACTCGCCCGATTACAACGGTATGTGTATTTTTTCCCTAGGCCATTCCGGTTAAGCGTTTGGAGCAGCAGAATTGTGAAAAATTTTTTGCCTTCTCTACCATTTCTTGGCTTCAAACTACCATATCTCGCGAACGGATTGACGTAACCCAAAAATTCCTATTGCATCTGAAAGTAGAAACTCGCCCGATTACAACGGTATGTGTATTTTTTCCCTAGGCCATTCCGGTTAAGCGTTTGGAGCAGCAGAATTGTGAAAAATTTTTTGCCTTCTCTACCATTTCTTGGCTTCAAACTCCCATATCTCGCGAACGGATTGACCTAACCCAAAAATTCCTATTGCACCTGAAAGTAGAAACTCGCCCGATTACAACGGCATGTGTATTTTTTCCCAACCCATTCTGGTTAAGCGTTTGGAGCAGCAGAATTGTGAAAAATTTTTTGCCTTCTCTACCATTTCTTGGCTTCAAACTCCCATATCTCGCGAACAAACTGACCTAACCCAAACATTCCTATTGCATCTGAAAGTAGAAACTCGCCCGATTACAGCGGTATGTGTATTTTCTCCCTTGGCCATTTTGGTTAAGCGTTTGGAGCAGCTGAATTGCGAAAAATTTTTTGCCTTCTCAACCATTTCTTGGATTCAAACTCCCATATCTCGCGAACGGATTGACCTAACCCAAAAATTCCTATTGCATCTGAAAGTAGAAACTCGCCCGATTACAACCGTGTGTGTATTTTTTCCCTAGGCCATTCTGGTTAAGCGTTTGGAGCAGCAGAATTGTGAAAAATTTTTTGCCTTCTCTACCATTTCTTGGCTTCAAACTCCCATATCTCGCGAACGGATTGACGTAACCCAAAAATTCCTATTGCATCTGAAAGTAGAAACTCGCTCGATTACAACGGTATGTGTATTTTTTCCCTAGGCCATTCTGGTTAAGCGTTCGGAGCAGCAGAATTGCGAAAAATTTTTGGCCTTCTCAACCATTTCTTGTCTTCAAACTCCCATCTCTAGCGAACGGATTGACCTAACCCGAAAATTCCTATTGCATCTGAAAGTAGAAACTCGCCCGATTACAACGGTATGTGTATTTTTTCCCTAGGCCATTCTGGTTAAGCGTTTGGAGCAGCAGAATTGTGAAAAATTTTTTGCCTTCTCAACCATTTCTTAGCTTCAAACTCCCATATCTCGCGAACGGATTGACCTAACCCAAAAATTCCTATTGCATCTGAAAGTAGAAACTCGCCCGATTACAGCGGTATGTGTATTTTTTCCCTTGGCCATTTTGGTTAAGCGTTTGGAGCAGCAGAACTGCGAAAAATTTGTTGTCTTCTTAACCATTTCTTAGCTTCAAACTCCCATATCTCTCGAACGGATTGACGTAACCCAAAAATTCCTATTGCATCTGAAAGTAGAAACTCGCCAGATTACAACGGTATGTGTGTTTTTTCCCTAGGCCATTCTGGTTAAGCGTTTGGAGCAGCAGAATTGCGAAAAATTTTTTGCCTTCTCAACCATTTCTTGGATTCAAAGTCCCATATCTCGCGAACGGATTGACATAACCCACAAATTCCTATTGCATCTGAAAGTAGAAACTCGCCCGATTACAACGGTATGTGTATTTTTTCCCTAGGCCATTCCGGTTAAGCGTTTGGAGCAGCAGAATTGTGAAAAATTTTTTGCCTTCTCTACCATTTCTTGGCTTCAAACTCCCATATCTCGCGAACGGATTGACCTAACCCAAAAATTCCTATTGCATCTGAAAGTAGAAACTCGCCCGATTACAACGGTATGTGTATTTTTTCCCTAGGCCATTCCGGTTAAGCGTTTGGAGCAGCAGAATTGTGAAAAATTTTTTGCCTTCTCTACCATTTCTTGGCTTCAAACTCCCATATCTCGCGAACGGATTGACCTAACCCAAAAATTCCTATTGCATCTGAAAGTAGAAACTCGCCCGATTACAACGGTGTGTGGATTTTTTCCCTAGGCCATTCTGGTTAAGCGTTTGGAGCAGCAGAATTGCGAAAAATTTTTTGCCTTCTCAACAATTTCTTGGCTTCAAACTCCCATATCTTGCGAACGAGTTGACCTAACCCAAAAATTTCTATTGCATCTGAAAGTAGAAACTCGCCCGATTACAACGGTATGTGTATTTTTTCCCTAGGCCATTCTGGTTAAGCGTTCGGAGCCTCAGAATTGCGAAAAATTTTTTGCCTTCTTAACCATTTCTTGTCTTCAAACTCCCATATCTCGCGAACGGATTGACCAAACCCAAAAATTCCTATTGCGTCTGAAAGTAGAAACTCGCCCGATTACAACGGTGTGTGTATTTTTTCCCTAGCCCATTCTGGTTAAGCGTTTGGAGCAGCAGAATTGTGAAAAATTTTTTGCCTTCTCTACCATTTCTTGGCTTCAAACTCCCATATCTCGCGAACAGACTGACCTAACCCAAAAATTCCTATTGCATCTGAAAGTAGAAACTCGCCCGATTACAGCGGTATGTGTATTTTTTCCCTTGGCCATTTTGGTTAAGCGTTTGGAGCAGCAGAATTGCGAAAAATTTTTTGCCTTCTCAACCATTTCTTGGCTTCAAACTCCCATATCTCGCGAACGGATTAACCTAACCCAAAAATTCGTATTGCATCTGAAAGTAGAAACTCACCCGATTACAACGGTATGTGTATTTTTTCCCTAGGCCATTCTGGTTAAGCGTTTGGAGCAGCAGAAGTGCGAAAAATTTGTTGCCTTCTCAACCATTTCTTAGCTTCAAACTCCCATATCTCTCGAACGGATTGACGTAACCCAAAAATTCCTATTGCATCTGAAAGTAGAAACTCGCCCGATTACAACGGTATGTGTATTTTTTCCCTAGGCCATTCCGGTTAAGCGTTTGGAGCAGCAGAATTGTGAAAAATTTTTTGCCTTCTCTACCATTTCTTGGCTTCAAACTACCATATCTCGCGAACGGATTGACGTAACCCAAAAATTCCTATTGCATCTGAAAGTAGAAACTCGCCCGATTACAACGGTATGTGTATTTTTTCCCTAGGCCATTCCGGTTAAGCGTTTGGAGCAGCAGAATTGTGAAAAATTTTTTGCCTTCTCTACCATTTCTTGGCTTCAAACTCCCATATCTCGCGAACGGATTGACCTAACCCAAAAATTCCTATTGCATCTGAAAGTAGAAACTCGCCCGATTACAACGGTATGTGTATTTTTTCCCTTGGCCATTCTGGTTAAGCGTTTGGAGCAGCAGAATTGCGAAAAATTTTTTGCCTTCTCAACCATTTCTTAGCTTCAAACTCCCATATCTCGCGAACGGATTGACCTAACCCAAAAATTCCTATTGCATCTGAAAGTAGAAACTCGCCCGATTGCAACGGTATGTGTATTTTTTCCCTAGGTCATTCTGGTTAAGCGTTTGGAGCAGCAGAACTGCGAAAAATTTGTTGTCTTCTCAACCATTTCTTAGCTTCAAACTCCCATATCTCGCGAACGGATTGACGTAACCCAAAAATTCCTATTGCATCTGAAAGTAGAAACTCGCCCGATTACAACGGTATGTGTATTTTTTCCCTAGGCCATTCTGGTTAAGCGTTTGGAGCAGCAGAATTGTGAAAAATTTTTTGCCTTCTCTACCATTTCTTGGCTTCAAACTCCCATATCTCGCGAACGGATTGACCTAACCCAAAAATTCCTATTGCATCTGAAAGTAGAAACTCGCCCGATTACAACGGTATGTGTATTTTTTCCCTAGGCCATTCTGGTTAAGCGTTTGGAGCAGCAGAATTGCGAAAAATTTTTTGCCTTCTCAACCATTTCTTAGCTTCAAACTCCCATATCTCGCGAACGGATTGACCTAACCCAAAAACTCCTATAGCATCTGAAAGTAGAAACTCGCCCGATTACAACGGTATGTGTATTTTTTCCCTAGGCCATTCTGGTTAAGCGTTTGGAGCAGCAGAACTGCGAAAAATTTGTTGTCTTCTCAACCATTTCTTAGCTTCAAACTCCCATATCTCGCGAACGGATTGACGTAACCCAAAAATTCCTATTGCATCTGAAAGTAGAAACTCGCCCGATTACAAAGGTATGTGTATTTTTTCCCTAGGCCATTCTGGTTAAGCGTTTGGAGCAGCAGAATTATGAAAAATTTTTTGCCTTCTCTACCATTTCTTGGCTTCAAACTCCCATATCTCGCGAACACACTGACCTAACCCAAAAATTCCTATTGCATCTGAAAGTAGAAACTCGCCCGATTACAGCGGTATGTGTATTTTTTCCCTTGGCCATTTTGGTTAAGCGTTTGGAGCAGCAGAAATGCGAAAAATTTTTTGCCTTCTCAACCATTTCTTAGCTTCAAACTCCCATATCTCGCGAACGGATTGACCTAACCCAAAAATTCCTGTTGCATCTGAAAGTAGAAACTCGCCCGAATACAAAGGTATGTGTATTTCTTCCCTAGGCCATTCTGGTTAAGCGGTTGGAGCAGCAGAATTGCGAAAAATTTTTTGCCTTCTCAACCATTCCTTGTCTTCAAACTCCCATATCTCGCGAACGGATTGACCTAACCCAAAAATTCCTATTGCATCTGAAAGTAGAAACTCGCCCGATTACAACGGTATGTGTATTTTTTCCCTAGCCCATTCTGGTTAAGCGTTTGGAGCAGCAGAATTGTGAAAAATTTTTTGCCTTCTCTACCATTTCTTGGCTTCAAACTCCCATATCTCGCGAACAGACTGACCTAACCCAAAAATTCCTATTGCATCTGAAAGTAGAAACTCGCCCGATTACAGCGGTATGTGTATTTTTTCCCTTGGCCATTTTGGTTAAGCGTTTGGAGCAGCAGAATTGCGAAAAATTTTTTGCCTTCTCAACCATTTCTTGGCTTCAAACTCCCATATCTCGCGAACGGATTGACCTAACCCAAAAATTCCTATTGCATCTGAAAGTAGAAACTCGCCCGATTACAACGGTATGTGTATTTTTTCCCTAGGTCATTCTGGTTAAGCGTTTGGAGCAGCAGAACTGCGAAAAATTTGTTGTCTTCTCAACCATTTCTTAGCTTCAAACTCCCATATCTCGCGAACGGATTGACGTAACCCAAAAATTCCTATTGCATCTGAAAGTAGAAACTCGCCCGATTACAACGGTATGTGTATTTTTTCCCTAGGCCATTCTGGTTAAGCGTTTGGAGCAGCAGAATTGTGAAAAATTTTTTGCCTTCTCTACCATTTCTTGGCTTCAAACTCCCATATCTCGCGAACAGACTGACCTAACCCAAAAATTCCTATTGCATCTGAAAGTAGAAACTCGCTCGATTACAGCGGTATGTGTATTTTTTTCCCTTGGCCATTTTGGTTAAGCGTTTGGAGCAGCAGAATTGCGAAAAATTTTTTGCCTTCTCAACCATTTCTTGGCTTCAAAGTCCCATATCTCGCGAACGGATTGACCTAACCCAAAAATTCCTATTGCATCTGAAAGTAGAAACTCGCCCGATTACAACGGTATGTGTATTTTTTCCCTAGGCCATTCTGGTTAAGCGTTTGGAGCAGCAGAATTGTGAAAAATTGTTTGCCTTCTCTACCATTTCTTGGCTTCAAAGTCCCATATCTCGCGAACGGATTGACCTAACCCAAAAATTCCTATTGCATCTGAAAGTAGAAACTCGCCCGATTACAACGGTATGTGTATTTTTTCCCTAGGCCATTCTGGTTAAGCGTTTGGAGCAGCAGAATTGTGAAAAATTGTTTGCCTTCTCTACCATTTCTTGGCTTCAAACTCCCATATCTCGCGAACGGATTGACCTAACCCAAAAATTCCTATTGCATCTGAAAGTAGAAACTCGCCCGATTACAACGGTATGTGTATTTTTTCCCTAGGCCATTCTGGTTAAGCGTTTGGAGCAGCAGAACTGCGAAAAATTTGTTGTCTTCTTAACCATTTCTTAGCTTCAAACTCCCATATCTCGCGAACGGATTGACCTAAACCAAAAATTCCTATTGCATCTGAAAGTAGAAACTCGCCCGATTACAACGGTATGTGTACTTTTCCCCAACCCATTCTGGTTAAGCGTTTGGAGCAGCAGAATTGTGAAAAATTTTTTGCCTTCTCTACCATTTCTTGGCTTCAAACTCCCATATCTCGCGAACAGACTGACCTAACCCAAAAATTCCTATTGCATCTGAAAGTAGAAACTCGCCCGATTACA
The DNA here is from genome assembly GCF_051014685.1 of Ptiloglossa arizonensis. Classification (NCBI taxonomy): domain Eukaryota; kingdom Metazoa; phylum Arthropoda; class Insecta; order Hymenoptera; family Colletidae; genus Ptiloglossa; species Ptiloglossa arizonensis. The sequence goes on along the minus strand of NW_027478814.1, from coordinate 219,763 downwards.
GCGGTATGTGTATTTTCTCCCTTGGCCGTTTTGGTTAAGCGTTTGGAGCAGCTGAATTGCGAAAAATTTTTTGCCTTCTCAACCATTTCTTGGCTTCAAACTCCCATATCTCGCGAACGGATTGACCTAACCCAAAAATTCCTATTGCATCTGAAAGTAGAAACTCGCCCGATTACAACCGTGTATGTATTTTTTCCCTAGGCCATTCTGGTTATGCGTTTGGAGCAGCAGAATTGTGAAAAATTTTTTGCCTTCTCTACCATTTCTTGGCTTCAAACTCCCATATCTCGCGAACGGATTGACCTAACCCAAAAATTCCTATTGCATCTGAAAGTAGAAACTCGCCCGATTACAACGGTATGTGTATTTTTTCCCTAGGCCATTCTGGTTAAGCGTTTGGAGCAGCAGAATTGCGAAAAATTTTTTGCCTTCTCAACCATTTCTTAGCTTCAAACTCCCATATCTCCCGAACGGATTGACCTAACCCAACAATTCCTATTGCATCTGAAAGTAGAAACTCGCCCGATTACAACGGTATGTGTATTTTTTCCCTAGGCCATTCTGGTTAAGCGTTTGGAGCAGCAGAATTGCGAAAAATTTTTTGCCTTCTCAACCATTTCTTAGCTTCAAACTCCCATATCTCCCGAACGGATTGACCTAACCCAACAATTCCTATTGCATCTGAAAGTAGAAACTCGCCCGATTACAACGGTATGTGTATTTTTTCCCTAGGCCATTCTGGTTAAGCGTTTGGAGCAGCAGAATTGCGAAAAATTTTTTGCCTTCTCAACCATTTCTTAGCTTCAAACTCCCATATCTCCCGAACGGATTGACCTAACCCAACAATTCCTATTGCATCTGAAAGTAGAAACTCGCCCGATTACAACGGTATGTGTATTTTTTCCCTAGGCCATTCTGGTTAAGCGTTTGGAGCAGCAGAACTGCGAAAAATTTGTTGTCTTCTCAACCATTTCTTAGTTTCAAACTCCCATATCTCGCGAACGGATTGACCTAAACCAAAAATTCCTGTCGCATCTGAAAGTAGAAACTCGCCCGATTACAACGGTATGTGTATTTTTTCCCTAGGTCATTCTGGTTAAGCGTTTGGAGCAGCAGAATTGTGAAAAATTTTTTGCCTTCTCTACCATTTCTTGGCTTCAAACTCCCATATCTCGCGAACACACTGACCTAACCCAAAAATTCCTATTGCATCTGAAAGTAGAAACTCGCCCGATTACAGCGGTATGTGTATTTTTTCCCTTGGCCATTTTGGTTAAGCGTTTGGAGCAGCAGAAATGCGAAAAATTTTTTGCCTTCTCAACCATTTCTTAGCTTCAAACTCCCATATCTCGCGAACGGATTGACCTAACCCAAAAATTCCTGTTGCATCTGAAAGTAGAAACTCGCCCGATTACAAAGGTATGTGTATTTCTTCCCTAGGCCATTCTGGTTAAGCGGTTGGAGCAGCAGAATTGCGAAAAATTTTTTGCCTTCTCAACCATTCCTTGTCTTCAAACTCCCATATCTCGCGAACGGATTGACCTAACCCAAAAATTCCTATTGCATCTGAAAGTAGAAACTCGCCCGATTACAACGGTATGTGTATTTTTTCCCTTGGCCATTCTGGTTAAGCGTTTGGAGCAGCAGAATTGCGAAAAATTTTTTGCCTTCTCAACCATTTCTTAGCTTCAAACTCCCATATCTCGCGAACGGATTGACCTAACCCAAAAATTCCTATTGCATCTGAAAGTAGAAACTCGCCCGATTACAACGGTATGTGTATTTTTTCCCTAGGCCATTCTGGTTAAGCGTTTGGAGCAGCAGAACTGCGAAAAATTTGTTGTCTTCTCAACCATTTCTTAGCTTCAAACTCCCATATCTCGCGAACGGATTGACGTAACCCAAAAATTCCTATTGCATCTGAAAGTAGAAACTCGCCCGATTACAACGGTATGTGTATTTTTTCCCTAGGCCATTCTGGTTAAGCGTTTGGAGCAGCAGAATTGTGAAAAACTTTTTGCCTTCTCTACCATTTCTTGGCTTCAAACTCCCATATCTCGCGAACAGACTGACCTAACCCAAAAATTCCTATTGCATCTGAAAGTAGAAACTCGCCCGATTACAGCGGTATGTGTATTTTTTCCCTTGGCCATTTTGGTTAAGCGTTTGGAGCAGCAGAAATGCGAAAAATTTTTTGCCCTCTCAACCATTTCTTAGCTTCAAACTCCCATATCTCGCGAACGGATTGACCTAACCCAAAAATTCCTGTTGCATCTGAAAGTAGAAACTCGCCCGATTACAAAGGTATGTGTATTTCTTCCCTAGGCCATTCTGGTTAAGCGGTTGGAGCAGCAGAATTGCGAAAAATTTTTTGCCTTCTCAACCATTTCTTGTCTTCAAACTCCCATATCTCGCGAACCGATTGACCGAACCCAAAAATTCCTATTGCATCTGAAAGTAGAAACTCGCCCGATTACAACGGTATGTGTATTTTTTCCCCAGCCCATTCTGGTTAAGCGTTTGGAGCAGCAGAATTGTGAAAAATTTTTTGCCTTCTCTACCATTTCTTGGCTTCAAACTCCCATATCTCGCGAACAGACTGACCTAACCCAAAAATTCCTATTGCATCTGAAAGTAGAAACTCGCCCGATTACAGCGGTATGTGTATTTCTTCCCTTGGCCATTTTGGTTAAGCGTTTGGAGCAGCAGAATTGCGAAAAATTTTTTGCCTTCTCAACCGTTTCTTGGCTTCAAACTACCATATCTCGCGAACGGATTGACCTAACCCAAAAATTCCTATTGCTTCTGAAAGTAGAAACTCGCCCGATTACAACGGTATGTGTATTTTTTCCCTTGGCCATTCTGGTTAAGCGCTTGGAGCAGCAAAATTGCGAAAAATTTTTTGGCTTCTCAACCATTTCTTAGCTTCAAACTCCCATATCTCTCGAACGGATTGACGTAACCCAAAAATTCCTATTGCATCTGAAAGTAGAAACTCGCCAGATTACAACGGTATGTGTATTTTTTCCCTAGGGCATTCTGGTTAAGCGTTTGGAGCAGCAGAATTGCGAAAAATTTTTTGCCTTCTCAACCATTTCTTGGCTTCAAAGTCCCATATCTCGCGAACGGATTGACCTAACCCAAAAATTCCTATTGCATCTGAAAGAAGAAACTCGCCCGATTACAACGGTATGTGTATTTGTTCCCTAGGCCATTCTGGTTAAGCGTTTGGAGCAGCAGAATTGTGAAAAATTTTTTGCCTTCTCTACCATTTCTTGGCTTCAAACTCCCATATCTCGCGAACGGATTGACCTAACCCAAAAATTCCTATTGCATCTGAAAGTAGAAACTCGCCCGATTACAACGGTATGTGTATTTTTTCCCTTGGCCATTCTAGTTAAGCGTTTGGAGCAGCAGAATTGCGAAAAATTTTTTGGCTTCTCAACCATTTCTTGGCTTCAAACTCCCATATCTCGCGAACGGATTGACCTAACCCAAAAATTCCTAATGCATCTGAAAGCAGAAACTCGCCCGATTACAACGGTATGTGTATTTTTTCCCTAGGCCATTCTGGTTAAGCGTTTGGAGCAGCAGAACTGCGAAAAATTTGTTGTCTTCTCAACCATTTCTTAGCTTCAAACTCCCATATCTCGCGAACGGATTGACCTAAACCAAAAATTCCTGTTGCATCTGAAAGTAGAAACTCGCCCGATTACAAAGGTATGTGTATTTCTTCCCTAGGCCATTCTGGTTAAGCGGTTGGAGCAGCAGAATTGCGAAAAATTTTTTGCCTTCTCAACCATTTCTTGTCTTCAAACTCCCATATCTCGCGAACGGATCGACCTAACCCAAAAATTCCTATTGCATCTGAAAGTAGAAACTCGCCAGATTACAACGGTATGTGTATTTTTTCCCTAGGCCATTCTGGTTAAGCGTTTGGAGCAGCAGAATTGCGAAAAATTTTTTGCCTTCTCAACCATTTCTTGGCTTCAAAGTCCCATATCTCGCGAACGGATTGACCTAACCCAAAAATTCCTATTGCATCTGAAAGTAGAAACTCGCCCGATTACAACGGTATGTGTATTTTTTCCCTAGGTCATTCTGGTTAAGCGTTTGGAGCAGCAGAACTGCGAAAAATTTGTTGTCTTCTCAACCATTTCTTAGCTTCAAACTCCCATATCTCGCGAACGGATTGACCTAAACCAAAAATTCCTGTTGCATCTGAAAGTAGAAACTCGCCCGATTACAAAGGTATGTGTATTTCTTCCCTAGGCCATTCTGGTTAAGCGGTTGGAGCAGCAGAATTGCGAAAAATTTTTTGCCTTCTCAACCATTTCTTGTCTTCAAACTCCCATATCTCGCGAACGGATCGACCTAACCCAAAAATTCCTATTGCATCTGAAAGTAGAAACTCGCCCGATTACAACGGTATGTGTATTTTTTCCCTGGCCCATTCTGGTTAAGCGTTTGGAGCAGCAGAATTGTGAAAAATTTTTTGCCTTCTCTACCATTTCTTGGCTTCAAACTCCCATATCTCGCGAACAGACTGACCTAACCCAAAAATTCCTATTGCATCTGAAAGTAGAAACTCGCCCGATTACAGCGGTATGTGTATTTTTTCCCTTGGCCATTTTGGTTAAGCGTTTGGAGCAGCAGAATTGCGAAAAATTTTTTGCCTTCTCAACCATTTCTTGGCTTCAAACTCCCATATCTCGCGAACGGATTGACCTAACCCAAAAATTCCTATTGCATCTGAAAGTAGAAACTCGCCAGATTACAACGGTATGTGTATATTTTCCCTAGGCCATTCTGGTTAAGCGTTTGGAGCAGCAGAATTGCGAAAAATTTTTTGCCTTCTCAACCATTTCTTGGCTTCAAAGTCCCATATCTCGCGAACGGATTGACCTAACCCAAAAATTCCTATTGCATCTGAAAGTAGAAACTCGCCCGATTACAACGGTATGTGTATTTTTTCCCTAGGTCATTCTGGTTAAGCGTTTGGAGCAGCAGAATTGTGAAAAATTTTTTGCCTTCTCTACCATTTCTTGGCTTCAAACTCCCATATCTCGCGAACACACTGACCTAACCCAAAAATTCCTGTTGCATCTGAAAGTAGAAACTCGCCCGATTACAGCGGTATGTGTATTTTTTCCCTTGGCCATTTTGGTTAAGCGTTTGGAGCAGCAGAAATGCGAAAAATTGTTTGCCTTCTCAACCATTTCTTAGCTTCAAACTCCCATATCTCGCGAACGGATTGACCTAACCCAAAAATTCCTATTGCATCTGAAAGTAGAAACTCGCCCGACTACAACGGTATGTGTATTTTTCCCCAACCCATTCTGGTTAAGCGTTTGGAGCAGCAGAATTGTGAAAAATTTTTTGCCTTCTCTACCATTTCTTGGCTTCAAACTCCCATATCTCGCGAACACACTGACCTAACCCAAAAATTCCTATTGCATCTGAAAGTAGAAACTCGCCCGATTACAGCGGTATGTGTATTTTTTCCCTTGGCCATTTTGGTTAAGCGTTTGGAGCAGCAGAAATGCGAAAAATTTTTTGCCTTCTCAACCATTTCTTAGCTTCAAACTCCCATATCTCGCGAACGGATTGACCTAACCCAAAAATTCCTGTTGCATCTGAAAGTAGAAACTCGCCCGATTACAAAGGTATGTGTATTTCTTCCCTAGGCCATTCTGGTTAAGCGTTTGGAGCAGCAAAATTGCGAAAAATTTTTTGGCTTCTCAACCATTTCTTAGCTTCAAACTCCCATATCTCTCGAACGGATTGACGTAACCCAAAAGTTCCTATTGCATCTGAAAGTAGAAACTCGCCAGATTACAACGGTATGTGTATTTTTTCCCTAGGCCATTCTGGTTAAGCGTTTGGAGCAGCAGAATTGCGAAAAATTTTTTGCCTTCTGAACCATTTCTTGGCTTCAAAGTCCCATATCTCGCGAACGGATTGACCTAACCCAAAAATTCCTATTGCATCTGAAAGTAGAAACTCGCCCGATTACAACTGTATGTGTATTTTTTCCCTAGGCCATTCTGGTTAAGCGTTTGGAGCAGCAGAATTGTGAAAAATTTTTTGCCTTCTCTACCATTTCTTGGCTTCAAACTCCCATATCTCGCGAACGGATTGACCTAACCCAAAAATTCCTATTGCATCTGAAAATAGAAACTCGCCCGATTACAACGGTATGTGTATTTTTTCCCTTGGCCATTCTAGTTAAGCGTTTGGAGCAGCAGAATTGCGAAAAATTTTTTGGCTTCTCTACCATTTCTTGGCTTCAAACTCCCATATCTCGCGAACGGATTGACCTAACCCAAAAATTCCTATTGCATCCGAAAGTAGAAACTCGCCCGATTACAACGGTATGTGTATTTTTTCCCTAGGCCATTCTGGTTAAGCGTTTGGAGCAGCAGAACTGCGAAAAATTTGTTGTCTTCTCAACCATTTCTTAGCTTCAAACTCCCATATCTCGCGAACGGATTGACCTAAACCAAAAATTCCTGTTGCATCTGAAAGTAGAAACTCGCCCGATTACAACGGTATGTGTATTTTTTCCCTAGGTCATTCTGGTTAAGCGTTTGGAGCAGCAGAATTGTGAAAAATTTTTTGCCTTCTCTACCATTTCTTGGCTTCAAACTCCCATATCTCGCGAACACACTGACCTAACCCAAAAATTCCTATTGCATCTGAAAGTAGAAACTCGCCCGATTACAGCGGTATGTGTATTTTTTCCCTTGGCCATTTTGGTTAAGCGTTTGGAGCAGCAGAAATGCGAAAAATTTTTTGCCTTCTCAACCATTTCTTAGCTTCAAACTCCCATATCTCGCGAACGGATTGACCTAACCCAAAAATTCCTGTTGCATCTGAAAGTAGAAACTCGCCCGATTACAATGGTATGTGTATTTCTTCCCTAGGCCATTCTGGTTAAGCGGTTGGAGCAGCAGAATTGCGAAAAATTTTTTGGCTTCTCAACCATTTCTTAGCTTCAAACTCCCATATCTCTCGAACGGATTGACGTAACCCAAAAATTCCTATTGCATCTGAAAGTAGAAACTCGCCAGATTACAACGGTATGTGTATTTTTTCCCTAGGCCATTCTGGTTAAGCGTTTGGAGCAGCAGAATTGCGAAAAATTTTTTGCCTTCTCAACCATTTCTTGGCTTCAAAGTCCCATATCTCGCGAACGGATTGACCTAACCCAAAAATTCCTATTGCATCTGAAAGTAGAAACTCGCCCGATTACAACGGTATGTGTATTTTTTCCCTTGGCCATTTTGGTTAAGCGTTTGGAGCAGCAGAAATGCGAAAAATTTTTTGCCTTCTCAACCATTTCTTAGCTTCAAACTCCCATATTTCGCGAACGGATTGACCTAACCCAAAAATTCCTGTTGCATCTGAAAGTAGAAACTCGCCCGATTACAAAGGTATGTGTATTTCTTCCCTAGGCCATTCTGGTTAAGCGGTTGGAGCAGCAGAATTGCGAAAAATTTTTTGCCTTCTCAACCATTTCTTGTCTTCAAACTCCCATATCTCGCGAACGGATTGACCTAACCCAAAAATTCCTATTGCATCTGAAAGTAGAAACTCGCCCGATTACAACGGTATGTGTATTTTTTCCCTAGCCCATTCTTGTTAAGCGTTTAGAGCAGCAGAATTGTGAAAAATTTTTTGCCTTCTCTACCATTTCTTGGCTTCAAACTCCCATATCTCGCGAACAGACTGAACTAACCCAAAAATTCCTATTGCATCTGAAAGTAGAAACTCGCACGATTACAGCGGTATGTGTATTTTTTCCCTTGGCCATTTTGGTTAAGCGTTTGGAGCAGCAGAATTGCGAAAAATTTTTTGCCTTCTCAACCATTTCTTGGCTTCAAACTCCCATATCTCGCGAACGGATTGACCTAACCCAAAAATTCCTATTGCATCTGAAAGTAGAAACTCGCCCGATTACAACGGTATGTGTATTTTTTCCCTTGGCCATTCTGGTTAAGCGTTTGGAGCAGCAAAATTGCGAAAAATTTTTTGGCTTCTCAACCATTTCTTAGCTTCAAACTCCCATATCTCTCGAACGGATTGACGTAACCCAAAAATTCCTATTGCATCTGAAAGTAGAAACACGCCAGATTACAAAGGTATGTTTATTTCTTCCCTAGGCCATTCTGGTTAAGCGGTTGGAGCAGCAGAATTGCGAAAAATTTTTTGGCTTCTCAACCATTTCTTAGCTTCAAACTCCCATATCTCTCGAACGGATTGACGTAACCCAAAAATTCCTATTGCATCTGAAAGTAGAAACTCGCCAGATTACAACGGTATGTGTATTTTTTCCCTAGGCCATTCTGGTTAAGCGTTTGGAGCAGCAGAATTGCGAAAAATTTTTTGCCTTCTCAACCATTTCTTGGCTTCAAAGTCCCATATCTCGCGAACGGATTGACCTAACCCAAAAATTCCTATTGCATCTGAAAGTAGAAACTCGCCCGATTACAACGGTATGTGTATTTTTTCCCTAGGCCATTCTGGTTAAGCGTTTGGAGCAGCAGAATTGTGAAAAATTTTTTGCCTTCTCTACCATTTCTTGGCTTCAAACTCCCATATCTCGCGAACGGATTGACCTAACCCAAAAATTCCTATTGCATCTGAAAATAGAAACTCGCCCGATTACAACGGTATGTGTATTTTTTCCCTTGGCCATTCTAGTTAAGCGTTTGGAGCAGCAGAATTGCGAAAAATTTTTTGGCTTCTCAACCATTTCTTGGCTTCAAACTCCCATATCTCGCGAACGGATTGACCTAACCCAAAAATTCCTATTGCACCTGAAAGTAGAAACTCGCCCGATTACAACGGTATGTGTATTTTTTCCCTAGGCCATTCTGGTTAAGCGTTTGGAGCAGCAGAACTGCGAAAAATTTGTTGTCTTCTCAACCATTTCTTAGCTTCAAACTCCCATATCTCGCGAACGGATTGACCTAAACCAAAAATTCCTGTTGCATCTGAAAGTAGAAACTCGCCCGATTACAAAGGTATGTGTATTTTTTCCCTAGGTCATTCTGGTTAAGCGTTTGGAGCAGCAGAATTGTGAAAAATTTTTTGCCTTCTCTACCATTTCTTGGCTTCAAACTCCCATATCTCGCGAACACACTGACCTAACCCAAAAATTCCTATTGCATCTGAAAGTAGAAACTCGCCCGATTACAGCGGTATGTGTATTTTTTCCCTTGGCCATTTTGGTTAAGCGTTTGGAGCAGCAGAAATGCGAAAAATTTTTTGCCTTCTCAACCATTTCTTAGCTTCAAACTCCCATATTTCGCGAACGGATTGACCTAACCCAAAAATTCCTGTTGCATCTGAAAGTAGAAACTCGCCCGATTACAAAGGTATGTGTATTTCTTCCCTAGGCCATTCTGGTTAAGCGGTTGGAGCAGCAGAATTGCGAAAAATTTTTTGGCTTCTCAACCATTTCTTGGCTTCAAACTCCCATATCTCGCGAACGGATTGACCTAACCCAAAAATTCCTATTGCACATGAAAGTAGAAACTCGCCCGATTACAAAGGTATGTGTATTTTTTCCCTAGGTCATTCTGGTTAAGCGTTTGGAGCAGCAGAATTGTGAAAAATTTTTTGCCTTCTCTACCATTTCTTGGCTTCAAACTCCCATATCTCGCGAACACACTGACCTAACCCAAAAATTCCTATTGCATCTGAAAGTAGAAACTCGCCCGATTACAGCGGTATGTGTATTTTTTCCCTTGGCCATTTTGGTTAAGCGTTTGGAGCAGCAGAAATGCGAAAAATTTTTTGCCTTCTCAACCATTTCTTAGCTTCAAACTCCCATATCTCGCGAACGGATTGACCTAACCCAAAAATTCCTGTTGCATCTGAAAGTAGAAACTCGCCCGATTACAAAGGTATGTGTATTTCTTCCCTAGGCCATTCTGGTTAAGCGGTTGGAGCAGCAGAATTGCGAAAAATTTTTTGCCTTCTCAACCATTTCTTGTCTTCAAACTCCCATATCTCGCGAACGGATTGACCTAACCCAAAAATTCCTATTGCATCTGAAAGTAGAAACTCGCCCGATTACAACGGCATGTGTATTTTTTCCCTAGCCCATTCTGGTTAAGCGTTTGGAGCAGCAGAATTGTGAAAAATTTTTTTCCTTCTCTACCATTTCTTGGCTTCAAACTCCCATATCTCGCGAACAGACTGAACTAACCCAAAAATTCCTATTGCATCTGAAAGTAGAAACTCGCCCGATTACAACGGTATGTGTATTTTTTCCCTTGGCCATTCTGGTTAAGCGTTTGGAGCAGCAAAATTGCGAAAAATTTTTTGGCTTCTCAACCATTTCTTAGCTTCAAACTCCCATATCTCTCGAACGGATTGACGTAACCCAAAAATTCCTATTGCATCTGAAAGTAGAAACACGCCAGATTACAAAGGTATGTTTATTTCTTCCCTAGGCCATTCTGGTTAAGCGGTTGGAGCAGCAGAATTGCGAAAAATTTTTTGGCTTCTCAACCATTTCTTAGCTTCAAACTCCCATATCTCTCGAACGGATTGACGTAACCCAAAAATTCCTATTGCATCTGAAAGTAGAAACTCGCCAGTTTACAACGGTATGTGTATTTTTTCCCTAGGCCACTCTGGTTAAGCGTTTGGAGCAGCAGAATTGCGAAAAATTTTTTGCCTTCTCAACCATTTCTTGGCTTCAAAGTCCCATATCTCGCGAACGGATTGACCTAACCCAAAAATTCCTATTGCACCTGAAAGTAGAAACTCGCCCGATTACAACGGTATGTGTATTTTTTCCCTAGGCCATTCTGGTTAAGCGTTTGGAGCAGCAGAATTGTGAAAAATTTTTTGCCTTCTCTACCATTTCTTGGCTTCAAACTCCCATATCTCGCGAACGGATTGACCTAACCCAAAAATTCCTATTGCATCTGAAAATAGAAACTCGCCCGATTACAACGGTATGTGTATTTTTTCCCTTGGCCATTCTAGTTCAGCGTTTGGAGCAGCAGAATTGCGAAAAATTTTTTGGCTTCTCAACCATTTCTTGGCTTCAAACTCCCATATCTCGCGAACGGATTGACCTAACCCAAAAATTCCTATTGCACCTGAAAGTAGAAACTCGCCCGATTACAACGGTATGTGTATTTTTTCCCTAGGCCATTCTGGTTAAGCGTTTGGAGCAGCAGAACTGCGAAAAATTTGTTGTCTTCTCAACCATTTCTTAGCTTCAAACTCCCATATCTCGCGAACGGATTGACCTAACCCAAAAATTCCTGTTGCATCTGAAAGTAGAAACTCGCCCGATTACAAAGGTATGTGTATTTCTTCCCTAGGCCATTCTGGTTAAGCGGTTGGAGCAGCAGAATTGCGAAAAATTTTTTGCCTTCTCAACCATTTCTTGTCTTCAAACTCCCATATCTCGCGAACGGATTGACCTAACCCAAAAATTCCTATTGCATCTGAAAGTAGAAACTCGCCCGATTACAACGGTATGTGTATTTTTTCCCTAGCCCATTCTGGTTAAGCGTTTGGAGCAGCAGAATTGTGAAAAATTTTTTGCCTTCTCTACCATTTCTTGGCTTCAAACTTCTATATCTCGCGAACAGACTGACCTAACCCAAAAATTCCTATTGCATCTGAAAGTAGAAACTCGCCCGATTACAGCGGTATGTGTATTTTTTCCCTTGGCCATTTTGGTTAAGCGTTTGGAGCAGCAGAATTGCGAAAAATTTTTTGCCTTCTCAACCATTTCTTGGCTTCAAACTCCCATATCTCGCGAACGGATTGACCTAACCCAAAAATTCCTATTGCATCTGAAAGTAGAAACTCGCCCGATTACAACGGTATGTGTATTTTTTCCCTTGGCCATTCTGGTTAAGCGTTTGGAGCAGCAAAATTGCGAAAAATTTTTTGGCTTCTCAACCATTTCTTAGCTTCAAACTCCCATATCTCTCGAACGGATTGACGTAACCCAAAAATTCCTATTGCATCTGAAAGTAGAAACTCGCCAGATTACAACGGTATGTGTATTTTTTCCCTAGGCCATTCTGGTTAAGCGTTTGGAGCAGCAGAATTGCGAAAAATTTTTTGCCTTCTCAACCATTTCTTGGCTTCAAAGTCCCATATCTCGCGAACGGATTGACCTAACCCAAAAATTCCTATTGCATCTGAAAGTAGAAACTCGCCCGATTACAACGGTATGTGTATTTTTTCCCTAGCCCATTCTGGTTAAGCGTTTGGAGCAGCAGAATTGCGAAAAATTTTTTGCCTTCTCAACCATTTCTTGTCTTCAAACTCCCATATCTCGCGAACGGATTGACCTAACCCAAAAATTCCTATTGCATCTGAAAGTAGAAACTCGCCCGATTACAGCGGTATGTGTATTTTTTCCCTTGGCCATTTTGGTTAAGCGTTTGGAGCAGCAGAATTGCGAAAAATTTTTTGCCTTCTCAACCATTTCTTGGCTTCAAACTCCCATATCTCGCGAACGGATTGACCTAACCCAAAAATTCCTATTGCATCTGAAAGTAGAAACTCGCCCGATTACAACGGTATGTGTATATTTTCCCTTGGCCATTCTGGTTAAGCGTTTGGAGCAGCAAAATTGCGAAAAATTTTTTGGCTTCTCAACCATTTCTTAGCTTCAAACTCCCATATCTCTCGAACGGATTGACGTAACCCAAAAATTCCTATTGCATCTGAAAGTAGAAACTCGCCAGATTACAACGGTATGTGTATTTTTTCCCTAGGCCATTCTGGTTAAGCGTTTGGAGCAGCAGAATTGCGAAAAATTTTTTGCCTTCTCAACCATTTCTTGGCTTCAAAGTCCCATATCTCGCGAACGGATTGACCTAACCCAAAAATTCCTATTGCATCTGAAAGTAGAAACTCGCCCGATTACAACGGTATGTGTATTTTTTCCCTAGGCCATTCTGGTTAAGCGTTTGGAGCAGCAGAATTGCGAAAAATTTTTTGCCTTCTCAACAATTTCTTGGCTTCAAACTCCCATATCTCGCGAACGAGTTGACCTAACCCAAAAATTTCTATTGCATCTGAAAGTAGAAACTCGCCCGATTACAACGGTATGTGTATTTTTTCCCTAGGCCATTCTGGTTAAGCGTTTGGAGCAGCAGAACTGCGAAAAATTTGTTGTCTTCTTAACCATTTCTTAGCTTCAAACTCCCATATCTCGCGAACGGATTGACCTAACCCAAAAATTCCTATTGCATCTGAAAGTAGAAACTCGCCCGATTACAACGGTATGTGTATTTTTTCCCTAGGCCATTCTGGTTAAGCGTTTGGAGCAGCAGAATTGTGAAAAATTTTTTGCCTTCTCTACCATTTCTTGGCTTCAAACTCCCATATCTCGCGAACGGATTGACCTAACCCAAAAATTCCTATTGCATCTGAAAGTAGAAACTCGCCCGATTACAACGGTATGTGTATTTTTTCCCTTGGCCATTCTAGTTAAGCGTTTGGAGCAGCAGAATTGCGAAAAAATTTTTGGCTTCTCAACCATTTCTCGGCTTCAAACTCCCATATCTCGCGAACGGATTGACCTAACCCAAAAATTCCTATTGCATCTGAAAGTAGAAACTCGCCCGATTACAACGGTATGTGTATTTTTTCCCTGGGCCATTCTGGTTAAGCGTTTGGAGCAGCAGAACTGCGAAAAATTTGTTGTCTTCTCAACCATTTCTTAGCTTCAAACTCCCATATCTCGCGAACGGATTGACCTAAACCAAAAATTCCTGTTGCATCTGAAAGTAGAAACTCGCCCGATTACAAAGGTATGTGTATTTTTTCCCTAGGCCATTCTGGTTAAGCGTTTGGAGCAGCAGAATTGTGAAAAATTTTTTGCCTTCTCTACCATTTCTTGGCTTCAAACTCCCATATCTCGCGAACGGATTGACCTAACCCAAAAATTCCTATTGCATCTGAAAGTAGAAACTCGCCCGATTACAACGGTAGGTGTATTTTTTCCCTAGGCCATTCTGGTTAAGCGTTTGGAGCAGCAGAACTGCGAAAAATTTGTTGTCTTCTTAACCATTTCTTAGCTTCAAACTCACATATCTCGCGAACGGATTGACCTAAACCAAAAATTCCTATTGCATCTGAAAGTAGAAACTCGCCCGATTACAACGGTATGTGTATTTTTCCCCAACCCATTCTGGTTAAGCGTTTGGAGCAGCGGAATTGTGAAAAATTTTTTGCCTTCTCTACCATTTCTTGGCTTCAAACTCCCATATCTCGCGAACAGACTGAATTAACCCAAAAATTCCTATTGCATCTGAAAGTAGAAACTCGCCCGATTACAGCGGTATGTGTATTTTTTCCCTTGGCCATTTTGGTTAAGCGTTTGGAGCAGCAGAATTGCGAAAAATTTTTTGCCTTCTCAACCATTTCTTGTCTTCAAACTCCCATATCTCGCGAACGGATTGACCTAACCCAAAAATTCCTATTGCATCTGAAAGTAGAAACTCGCCCGATTACAGCGGTATGTGTATTTTTTCCCTTGGCCATTTTGGTTAAGCGTTTGGAGCAGCAGAATTGCGAAAAATTTTTTGCCTTCTCAACCATTTCTTGGCTTCAAACTCCCATATCTCGCGAACGGATTGACCTAACCCAAAAATTCCTATTGCATCTGAAAGTAGAAACTCGCCCGATTACAACGGTATGTGTATATTTTCCCTTGGCCATTCTGGTTAAGCGTTTGGAGCAGCAAAATTGCGAAAAATTTTTTGGCTTCTCAACCATTTCTTAGCTTCAAACTCCCATATCTCTCGAACGGATTGACGTAACCCAAAAATTCCTATTGCATCTGAAAGTAGAAACTCGCCAGATTACAACGGTATGTGTATTTTTTCCCTAGGCCATTCTGGTTAAGCGTTTGGAGCAGCAGAATTGCGAAAAATTTTTTGCCTTCTCAACCATTTCTTGGCTTCAAAGTCCCATATCTCGCGAACGGATTGACCTAACCCAAAAATTCCTATTGCATCTGAAAGTAGAAACTCGCCCGATTACAACGGTATGTGTATTTTTTCCCTAGGCCATTCTGGTTAAGCGTTTGGAGCAGCAGAATTGCGAAAAATTTTTTGCCTTCTCAACAATTTCTTGGCTTCAAACTCCCATATCTCGCGAACGAGTTGACCTAACCCAAAAATTTCTATTGCATCTGAAAGTAGAAACTCGCCCGATTACAACGGTATGTGTATTTTTTCCCTAGGCCATTCTGGTTAAGCGTTTGGAGCAGCAGAACTGCGAAAAATTTGTTGTCTTCTTAACCATTTCTTAGCTTCAAACTCCCATATCTCGCGAACGGATTGACCTAACCCAAAAATTCCTATTGCATCTGAAAGTAGAAACTCGCCCGATTACAACGGTATGTGTATTTTTTCCCTAGGCCATTCTGGTTAAGCGTTTGGAGCAGCAGAATTGTGAAAAATTTTTTGCCTTCTCTACCATTTCTTGGCTTCAAACTCCCATATCTCGCGAACGGATTGACCTAACCCAAAAATTCCTATTGCATCTGAAAGTAGAAACTCGCCCGATTACAACGGTATGTGTATTTTTTCCCTTGGCCATTCTAGTTAAGCGTTTGGAGCAGCAGAATTGCGAAAAAATTTTTGGCTTCTCAACCATTTCTCGGCTTCAAACTCCCATATCTCGCGAACGGATTGACCTAACCCAAAAATTCCTATTGCATCTGAAAGTAGAAACTCGCCCGATTACAACGGTATGTGTATTTTTTCCCTGGGCCATTCTGGTTAAGCGTTTGGAGCAGCAGAACTGCGAAAAATTTGTTGTCTTCTCAACCATTTCTTAGCTTCAAACTCCCATATCTCGCGAACGGATTGACCTAAACCAAAAATTCCTGTTGCATCTGAAAGTAGAAACTCGCCCGATTACAAAGGTATGTGTATTTTTTCCCTAGGCCATTCTGGTTAAGCGTTTGGAGCAGCAGAATTGTGAAAAATTTTTTGCCTTCTCTACCATTTCTTGGCTTCAAACTCCCATATCTCGCGAACGGATTGACCTAACCCAAAAATTCCTATTGCATCTGAAAGTAGAAACTCGCCCGATTACAACGGTAGGTGTATTTTTTCCCTAGGCCATTCTGGTTAAGCGTTTGGAGCAGCAGAACTGCGAAAAATTTGTTGTCTTCTTAACCATTTCTTAGCTTCAAACTCACATATCTCGCGAACGGATTGACCTAAACCAAAAATTCCTATTGCATCTGAAAGTAGAAACTCGCCCGATTACAACGGTATGTGTATTTTTCCCCAACCCATTCTGGTTAAGCGTTTGGAGCAGCGGAATTGTGAAAAATTTTTTGCCTTCTCTACCATTTCTTGGCTTCAAACTCCCATATCTCGCGAACAGACTGAATTAACCCAAAAATTCCTATTGCATCTGAAAGTAGAAACTCGCCCGATTACAGCGGTATGTGTATTTTTTCCCTTGGCCATTTTGGTTAAGCGTTTGGAGCAGCAGAATTGCGAAAAATTTTTTGCCTTCTCAACCATTTCTTGGCTTCAAACTCCCATATCTCGCGAACGGATTGACCTAACCCAAAAATTCCTATTGCATCTGAAAGTAGAAACTCGCCCGATTACAACGGTATGTGTATTTTTTCCCTTGGCCATTCTGGTTAAGCGTTTGGAGCAGCAAAATTGCGAAAAATTTTTTGCCTTCTCTACCATTTCTTGGCTTCAAACTCCCATATCTCGCGAACGGATTGACCTAACCCAAAAATTCCTATTGCATCTGAAAATAGAAACTCGCCCGATTACAACGGTATGTGTATTTTTTCCCTTGGCCATTCTAGTTCAGCGTTTGGAGCAGCAGAATTGCGAAAAATTTTTTGGCTTCTCAACCATTTCTTGGCTTCAAACTCCCATATCTCGCGAACGGATTGACCTAACCCAAAAATTCCTATTGCACCTGAAAGTAGAAACTCGCCCGATTACAACGGTATGTGTATTTTTTCCCTAGGCCATTCTGGTTAAGCGTTTGGAGCAGCAGAACTGCGAAAAATTTGTTGTCTTCTCAACCATTTCTTAGCTTCAAACTCCCATATCTCGCGAACGGATTGACCTAACCCAAAAATTCCTGTTGCATCTGAAAGTAGAAACTCGCCCGATTACAAAGGTATGTGTATTTCTTCCCTAGGCCATTCTGGTTAAGCGGTTGGAGCAGCAGAATTGCGAAAAATTTTTTGCCTTCTCAACCATTTCTTGTCTTCAAACTCCCATATCTCGCGAACGGATTGACCTAACCCAAAAATTCCTATTGCATCTGAAAGTAGAAACTCGCCCGATTACAACGGTATGTGTATTTTTTCCCTAGCCCATTCTGGTTAAGCGTTTGGAGCAGCAGAATTGTGAAAAATTTTTTGCCTTCTCTACCATTTCTTGGCTTCAAACTCCCATATCTCGCGAACAGACTGACCTAACCCAAAAATTCCTATTGCATCTGAAAGTAGAAACTCGCCCGATTACAGCGGTATGTGTATTTTTTCCCTTGGCCATTTTGGTTAAGCGTTTGGAGCAGCAGAATTGCGAAAAATTTTTTGCCTTCTCAACCATTTCTTGGCTTCAAACTCCCATATCTCGCGAACGGATTGACCTAACCCAAAAATTCCTATTGCATCTGAAAGTAGAAACTCGCCCGATTACAACGGTATGTGTATTTTTTCCCTTGGCCATTCTGGTTAAGCGTTTGGAGCAGCAAAATTGCGAAAAATTTTTTGGCTTCTCAACCAATTCTTAGCTTCAAACTCCCATATCTCTCGAACGGATTGACGTAACCCAAAAATTCCTATTGCATCTGAAAGTAGAAACTCGCCAGATTACAACGGTATGTGTATTTTTTCCCTAGGCCATTCTGGTTAAGCGTTTGGAGCAGCAGAATTGCGAAAAATTTTTTGCCTTCTCAACCATTTCTTGGCTTCAAAGTCCCATATCTCGCGAACGGATTGACCTAACCCAAAAATTCCTATTGCATCTGAAAGTAGAAACTCGCCCGATTACAACGGTATGTGTATTTTTTCCCTAGCCCATTCTGGTTAAGCGTTTGGAGCAGCAGAATTGCGAAAAATTTTTTGTCTTCTCAACCATTTCTTGTCTTCAAACTCCCATATCTCGCGAACGGATTGACCTAACCCAAAAATTCCTATTGCATCTGAAAGTAGAAACTCGCCCGATTACAGCGGTATGTGTATTTTTTCCCTTGGCCATTTTGGTTAAGCGTTTGGAGCAGCAGAATTGCGAAAAATTTTTTGCCTTCTCAACCATTTCTTGGCTTCAAACTCCCATATCTCGCGAACGGATTGACCTAACCCAAAAATTCCTATTGCATCTGAAAGTAGAAACTCGCCCGATTACAACGGTATGTGTATTTTTTCCCTTGGCCATTCTGGTTAAGCGTTTGGAGCAGCAAAATTGCGAAAAATTTTTTGGCTTCTCAACCATTTCTTAGCTTCAAACTCCCATATCTCTCGAACGGATTGACGTAACCCAAAAATTCCTATTGCATCTGAAAGTAGAAACTCGCCAGATTACAACGGTATGTGTATTTTTTCCCTAGGCCATTCTGGTTAAGCGTTTGGAGCAGCAGAATTGCGAAAAATTTTTTGCCTTCTCAACCATTTCTTGGCTTCAAAGTCCCATTTCTCGCGAACGGATTGACCTAACCCAAAAATTCCTATTGCATCTGAAAGTAGAAACTCGCCCGATTACAACGGTATGTGTATTTTTTCCCTAGGCCATTCTGGTTAAGCGTTTGGAGCAGCAGAATTGCGAAAAATTTTTGGCCTTCTCAACAATTTCTTGGCTTCAAACTCCCATATCTCGCGAACGAGTTGACCTAACCCAAAAATTTCTATTGCATCTGAAAGTAGAAACTCGCCCGATTACAACGGTATGTGTATTTTTTCCCTAGCCCATTCTGGTTAAGCGTTTGGAGCAGCAGAACTGCGAAAAATTTGTTGTCTTCTTAACCATTTCTTAGCTTCAAACTCCCATATCTCGCGAACGGATTGACCTAACCCAAAAATTCCTATTGCATCTGAAAGTAGAAACTCGCCCGATTACATCGGTATGTGTATTTTTTCCCTAGGCCATTCTGGTTAAGCGTTTGGAGCAGCAGAATTGTGAAAAATTTTTTGCCTTCTCTACCATTTCTTGGCTTCAAACTCCCATATCTCGCGAACGGATTGACCTAACCCAAAAATTCCTATTGCATCTGAAAGTAGAAACTCGCCCGATTACAACGGTATGTGTATTTTTTCCCTTGGCCATTCTAGTTAAGCGTTTGGAGCAGCAGAATTGCGAAAAAATTTTTGGCTTCTCAACCATTTCTTGGCTTCAAACTCCCATATCTCGCGAACGGATTGACCTAACCCAAAAATTCCTATTGCATCTGAAAGTAGAAACTCGCCCGATTACAACGGTATGTGTATTTTTTCCCTGGGCCATTCTGGTTAAGCGTTTGGAGCAGCAGAACTGCGAAAAATTTGTTGTCTTCTCAACCATTTCTTAGCTTCAAACTCCCATATCTCGCGAACGGATTGACCTAAACCAAAAATTCCTGTTGCATCTGAAAGTAGAAACTCGCCCGATTACAAAGGTATGTGTATTTTTTCCCTAGGCCATTCTGGTTAAGCGTTTGGAGCAGCAGAATTGTGAAAAATTTTTTGCCTTCTCTACCATTTCTTGGCTTCAAACTCCCATATCTCGCGAACGGATTGAACTAACCCAAAAATTCCTATTGCATCTGAAAGTAGAAACTCGCCCGATTACAACGGTATGTGTATTTTTTCCCTAGGCCATTCTGGTTAAGCGTTTGGAGCAGCAGAACTGCGAAAAATTTGTTGTCTTCTTAACCATTTCTTAGCTTCAAACTCACATATCTCGCGAACGGATTGACCTAAACCAAAAATTCCTATTGCATCTGAAAGTAGAAACTCGCCCGATTACAACGGTATGTGTATTTTTCCCCAACCCATTCTGGTTAAGCGTTTGGAGCAGCGGAATTGTGAAAAATTTTTTGCCTTCTCTACCATTTCTTGGCTTCAAACTCCCATATCTCGCGAACAGACTGAACTAACCCAAAAATTCCTATTGCATCTGAAAGTAGAAACTCGCCCGATTACAGCGGTATGTGTATTTTTTCCCTTGGCCATTTTGGTTAAGCGTTTGGAGCAGCAGAATTGCGAAAAATTTTTTGCCTTCTCAACCATTTCTTGGCTTCAAACTCCCATATCTCGCGAACGGATTGACCTAACCCAAAAATTCCTATTGCATCTGAAAGTAGAAACTCGCCCGATTACAACGGTATGTGTATTTTTTCCCTTGGCCATTCTGGTTAAGCGTTTGGAGCAGCAAAATTGCGAAAAATTTTTTGGCTTCTCAACCATTTCTTAGCTTCAAACTCCCATATCTCTCGAACGGATTGACGTAACCCAAAAATTCCTATTGCATCTGAAAGTAGAAACTCGCCAGATTACAACGGTATGTGTATTTTTTCCCTAGGCCATTCTGGTTAAGCGTTTGGAGCAGCAGAATTGTGAAAAATTTTTTGCCTTCTACACCATTTCTTGGCTTCAAACTCCCATATCTCGCGAACGGATTGACCTAACCCAAAAATTCCTATTGCATTTGAAAATAGAAACTCGCCCGATTACAACGGTATGTGTATTTTTTCCCTTGGCCATTCTAGTTAAGCGTTTGGAGCAGCAGAATTGCGAAAAAATTTTTGGCTTCTCAACCATTTCTTGGCTTCAAACTCCCATATCTCGCGAACGGATTGACCTAACCCAAAAATTCCTATTGCATCTGAAAGTAGAAACTCGCCCGATTACAACGGTATGTGTATTTTTTCCCTAGGCCATTCTGGTTAAGCGTTTGGAGCAGCAGAACTGCGAAAAATTTGTTGTCTTCTCAACCATTTCTTAGCTTCAAACTCCCATATCTCGCGAACGGATTGACCTAAACCAAAAATTCCTGTTGCATCTGAAAGTAGAAACTCGCCCGATTACAAAGGTATGTGTATTTTTTCCCTAGGTCATTCTGGTTAAGCGTTTGGAGCAGCAGAATTGTGAAAAATTTGTTGTCTTCTCAACCATTTCTTAGCTTCAAACTCCCATATCTCACGAACGGATTGACCTATACCAAAAATTCCTGTTGCATCTGAAAGTAGAAACTCGCCCGATTACAAAGGTATGTGTATTTTTTCCCCAGGTCATTCTGGTTAAGCGTTTGGAGCAGCAGAATTGTGAAAAATTTTTTGCCTTCTCTACCATTTCTTGGCTTCAAACTCCCATATCTCGCGAACACACTGACCTAACCCAAAAATTCCTATTGCATCTGAAAGTAGAAACTCGCCCGATTACAGCGGTATGTGTATTTTTTCCCTTGGCCATTTTGGTTAAGCGTTTGGAGCAGCAGAAATGCGAAAAATTTTTTGCCTTCTCAACCATTTCTTAGCTTCAAACTCCCATATTTCGCGAACGGATTGACCTAACCCAAAAATTCCTGTTGCATCTGAAAGTAGAAACTCGCCCGATTACAAAGGTATGTGTATTTCTTCCCTAGGCCATTCTGGTTAAGCGGTTGGAGCAGCAGAATTGCGAAAAATTTTTTGCCTTCTCAACCATTTCTTGTCTTCAAACTCCCATATCTCGCGAACGGATTGACCTAACCCAAAAATTCCTATTGCATCTGAAAGTAGAAACTCGCCCGATTACAACGGTATGTGTATTTTTTCCCTAGCCCATTCTGGTTAAGCGTTTGGAGCAGCAGAATTGTGAAAAATTTTTTGCCTTCTCTACCATTTCTTGGCTTCAAACTCCCATATCTCGCGAACAGACTGAACTAACCCAAAAATTCCTATTGCATCTGAAAGTAGAAACTCGCCCGATTACAGCGGTATGTGTATTTTTTCCCTTGGCCATTTTGGTTAAGCGTTTGGAGCAGCAGAATTGCGAAAAATTTTTTGCCTTCTCAACCATTTCTTGGCTTCAAACTCCCATATCTCGCGAACGGATTGACCTAACCCAAAAATTCCTATTGCATCTGAAAGTAGAAACTCGCCCGATTACAACGGTATGTGTATTTTTTCCCTTGGCCATTCTGGTTAAGCGTTTGGAGCAGCAAAATTGCGAAAAATTTTTTGGCTTCTCAACCATTTCTTAGCTTCAAACTCCCATATCTCTCGAACGGATTGACGTAACCCAAAAATTCCTATTGCATCTGAAAGTAGAAACTCGCCCGATTACAGCGGTATGTGTATTTTTTCCCTAGGCCATTCTGGTTAAGCGTTTGGAGCAGCAGAACTGCGAAAAATTTGTTGTCTTCTTAACCATTTCTTAGCTTCAAACTCCCATATCTCGCGAACGGATTGACCTAAACCAAAAATTCCTATTGCATCTGAAAGTAGAAACTCGCCCGATTACAACGGTATGTGTATTTTTCCCCAACCCATTCTGGTTAAGCGTTTGGAGCAGCGGAATTGTGAAAAATTTTTTGCCTTCTCTACCATTTCTTGGCTTCAAACTCCCATATCTCGCGAACAGACTGAACTAACCCAAAAATTCCTATTGCATCTGAAAGTAGAAACTCGCCCGATTACAGCGGTATGTGTATTTTTTCCCTTGGCCATTTTGGTTAAGCGTTTGGAGCAGCAGAATTGAGAAAAATTTTTTGCCTTCTCAACCATTTCTTGGCTTCAAACTCCCATATCTCGCGAACGGATTGACCTAACCCAAAAATTCCTATTGCATCTGAAAGTAGAAACTCGCCCGATTACAAAGGTATGTGTATTTTTTCCCTAGGTCATTCTGGTTAAGCGTTTGGAGCAGCAGAATTGTGAAAAATTTTTTGCCTTCTCTACCATTTCTTGGCTTCAAACTCCCATATCTCGCGAACACACTGACCTAACCCAAAAATTCCTATTGCATCTGAAAGTAGAAACTCGCCCGATTACAGCGGTATGTGTATTTTTTCCCTTGGCCATTTTGGTTAAGCGTTTGGAGCAGCAGAAATGCGAAAAATTTTTTGCCTTCTCAACCATTTCTTAGCTTCAAACTCCCATATTTCGCGAACGGATTGACCTAACCCAAAAATTCCTGTTGCATCTGAAAGTAGAAACTCGCCCGATTACAAAGGTATGTGTATTTCTTCCCTAGGCCATTCTGGTTAAGCGGTTGGAGCAGCAGAATTGCGAAAAATTTTTTGCCTTCTCAACCATTTCTTGTCTTCAAACTCCCATATCTCGCGAACGGATTGACCTAACCCAAAAATTCCTATTGCATCTGAAAGTAGAAACTCGCCCGATTACAACGGTATGTGTATTTTTTCCCTAGCCCATTCTGGTTAAGCGTTTGGAGCAGCAGAATTGTGAAAAATTTTTTGCCTTCTCTACCATTTCTTGGCTTCAAACTCCCATATCACGCGAACAGACTGAACTAACCCAAAAATTCCTATTGCATCTGAAAGTAGAAACTCGCCCGATTACAGCGGTATGTGTATTTTTTCCCTTGGCCATTTTGGTTAAGCGTTTGGAGCAGCAGAATTGCGAAAAATTTTTTGCCTTCTCAACCATTTCTTGGCT
Organism: Ptiloglossa arizonensis; assembly: GCF_051014685.1. NCBI lineage: Eukaryota > Metazoa > Arthropoda > Insecta > Hymenoptera > Colletidae > Ptiloglossa > Ptiloglossa arizonensis. The sequence continues at coordinate 196,132 of NW_027478814.1, read as the reverse complement.
TCAAACTCCCATATCTCGCGAACGGATTGACCTAACCCAAAAAGTCCTATTGCATCTGAAAGTAGAAACTCGCCCGATTACAACGGTATGTGTATTTTTCCCCAACCCATTCTGGTTAAGCGTTTGGAGCAGCGGAATTGTGAAAAATTTTTTGCCTTCTCTACCATTTCGTGGCTTCAAACTCCCATATCTCGCGAACAGACTGAACTAACCCAAAAATTCCTATTGCATCTGAAAGTAGAAACTCGCCCGATTACAGCGGTATGTGTATTTTTTCCCTTGGCCATTTTGGTTAAGCGTTTGGAGAAGCAGAATTGAGAAAAAATTTTTGGCTTCTCAACCATTTCTTGGCTTCAAACTCCCATATCTCGCGAACGGATTGACCTAACCCAAAAATTCCTATTGCATCTGAAAGTAGAAACTCGCCCGATTACAACGGTATGTGTATTTTTTCCCTAGGCCGTTCTGGTTAAGCGTTTGGAGCAGCAGAATTGTGAAAAATTTTTTGCCTTCTACACCATTTCTTGGCTTCAAACTCCCATATCTCGCGAACGGATTGACCTAACCCAAAAATTCCTATTGCATTTGAAAATAGAATCTCGCCCGATTACAAAGGTATGTGTATTTTTTCCCTTGGCCATTCTAGTTAAGTGTTTGGAGCAGCAGAATTGCGAAAAAATTTTTGGCTTCTCAACCATTTCTTGGCTTCAAACTCCCATATCTCGCGAACGGATTGACCTAACCCAAAAATTCCTATTACATCTGAAAGAAGAAACTCGCCCGATTACAACGGTATGTGTATTTTTTGCCTAGGCCATTCTGGTTAAGCGTTTGGAGCAGCAGAACTGCGAAAAATTTGTTGTCTTCTCAACCATTTCTTAGCTTCAAACTCCCATATCTCGCGAACGGATTGACCTAAACCAAAAATTCCTGTTGCATCTGAAAGTAGAAACTCGCCCGATTACAAAGGTATGTGTATTTTTTCCCTAGGTCATTCTGGTTAAGCGTTTGGAGCAGCAGAATTGTGAAAAATTTTTTGCCTTCTCTACCATTTCTTGGCTTCAAACTCCCATATCTCGCGAACACACTGACCTAACCCAAAAATTCCTATTGCATCTGAAAGTAGAAACTCGCCCGATTACAGCGGTATGTGTATTTTTTCCCTTGGCCATTTTGGTTAAGCGTTTGGAGCAGCAGAAATGCGAAAAATTTTTTGCCTTCTCAACCATTTCTTAGCTTCAAACTCCCATATCTCGCGAACGGATTGACCTAACCCAAAAATTCCTATTGCATCTGAAAGTAGAAACTCGCCCGATTACAACGGTATGTGTATTTTTTCCCTAGCCCATTCTGGTTAAGCGTTTGGAGCAGCAGAATTGTGAAAAATTTTTTGCCTTCTCTACCATTTCTTGGCTTCAAACTCCCATATCTCGCGAACAGACTGAACTAACCCAAAAATTCCTATTGCATCTGAAAGTAGAAACTCGCCCGATTACAGCGGTATGTGTATTTTTTCCCTTGGCCATTTTGGTTAAGCGTTTGGAGCAGCAGAATTGCGAAAAATTTTTTGCCTTCTCAACCATTTCTTGGCTTCAAACTCCCATATCTCGCGAACGGATTGACCTAACCCAAAAATTCCTATTGCATCTGAAAGTAGAAACTCGCCCGATTACAACGGTATGTGTATTTTTTCCCTTGGCCATTCTGGTTAAGCGTTTGGAGCAGCAAAATTGCGAAAAATTTTTTGGCTTCTCAACCATTTCTTAGCTTCAAACTCCCATATCTCTCGAACGGATTGACGTAACCCAAAAATTCCTATTGCATCTGAAAGTAGCAACTCGCCAGATTACAACGGTATGTGTATTTTTTCCCTAGGCCATTCTGGTTAAGCGTTTGGAGCAGCAGAATTGCGAAAAATTTTTTGCCTTCTCTACCATTTCTTGGCTTCAAACTCCCATATCTCGCGAACAGACTGACCTAACCCAAAAATTCCTATTGCATCTGAAAGTAGAAACTCGCCCGATTACAGCGGTATGTGTATTTTCTCCCTTGGCCATTTTGGTTAAGCGTTTGGAGCAGCTGAATTGCGAAAAATTTTTTGCCTTCTCAACCATTTCTTGGCTTCAAACTCCCATATCTCGCGAACGGATTGACCTAACCCAAAAATTCCTATTGCATCTGAAAGTAGAAACTCGCCCGATTACAACCGTGTGTGTATTTTTTCCCTAGGCCATTCTGGTTAAGCGTTTGGAGCAGCAGAATTGCGAAAAATTTTTTGCCTTCTCAACCATTTCTTGGCTTCAAAGTCCCATATCTCGCGAACGGATTGACCTAACCCAAAAATTCCTATTGCATCTGAAAGTAGAAACTCGCCCGATTACAACGGTATGTGTATTTTTTCCCTAGGCCATTCTGGTTAAGCGTTTGGAGCAGCAGAATTGTGAAAAATTTTTTGCCTTCTCTAACATTTCTTGGCTTCAAACTCCCATATCTCGCGAACGGATTGACCTAACCCAAAAATTCCTATTGCATCTGAAAGTAGAAACTCGCCCGATTACAACGGTATGTGTATTTTTTCCCTAGGCCATTCTTGTTAAGCGTTTGGAGCAGCAGAATTGCGATAAATTTTTTGGCTTCTCAACCATTTCTTGGCTTCAAACTCCCATATCTCGCGAACGGATTGACCTAACCCAAAAATTCATATTGCATCTGAAAGTAGAAGTTCGCCCGATTCCAACGGTATGTGTATTTTTTCCCTAGCCCAATCTGGTCAAGCGTTTGGAGCAGCAGAATTGTGAAAAATTTTTTGCCTTCTCAACCATTTCTTGTCTTCAAACTCCCATATCTCGCGAACGGATTGACCTAAACCAAAAATTCCTGTTGCATCTGAAAGTAGAAACTCGCCCGATTACAAAGGTATGTGTATTTTTTCCCTAGGTCATTCTGGTTAAGCGTTTGGAGCAGCAGAATTGTGAAAAATTTTTTGCCTTCTCTACCATTTCTTGGCTTCAAACTCCCATATCTCGCGAACACACTGACCTAACCCAAAAATTCCTATTGCATCTGAAAGTAGAAACTCGCCCGATTACAGCGGTATGTGTATTTTTTCCCTTGGCCATTTTGGTTAAGCGTTTGGAGCAGCAGAAATGCGAAAAATTTTTTGCCTTCTCAACCATTTCTTAGCTTCAAACTCCCATATTTCGCGAACGGATTGACCTAACCCAAAAATTCCTGTTGCATCTGAAAGTAGAAACTCGCCCGATTACAAAGGTATGTGTATTTCTTCCCTAGGCCATTCTGGTTAAGCGGTTGGAGCAGCAGAATTGCGAAAAATTTTTTGCCTTCTCAACCATTTCTTGTCTTCAAACTCCCATATCTCGCGAACGGATTGACCTAACCCAAAAATTCCTATTGCATCTGAAAGTAGAAACTCGCCCGATTACAACGGTATGTGTATTTTTTCCCTAGCCCATTCTGGTTAAGCGTTTGGAGCAGCAGAATTGTGAAAAATTTTTTGCCTTCTCTACCATTTCTTGGCTTGAAACTCCCATATCTCGCGAACAGACTGAACTAACCCAAAAATTCCTATTGCATCTGAAAGTAGAAACTCGCCCGATTACAGCGGTATGTGTATTTTTTCCCTTGGCCATTTTGGTTAAGCGTTTGGAGCAGCAGAATTGCGAAAAATTTTTTGCCTTCTCAACCATTTCTTGGCTTCAAACTCCCATATCTCGCGAACGGATTGACCTAACCCAAATATTCCTATTGCATCTGAAAGTAGAAACTCGCCCGATTACAACGGTATGTGTATTTTTTCCCTTGGCCATTCTGGTTAAGCGTTTGGAGCAGCAAAATTGCGAAAAATTTTTTGGCTTCTCAACCATTTCTTAGCTTCAAACTCCCATATCTCTCGAACGGATTGACGTAACCCAAAAATTCCTATTGCATCTGAAAGTAGAAACTCGCCAGATTACAAAGGTATGTGTATTTCTTCCCTAGGCCATTCTGGTTAAGCGGTTGGAGCAGCAGAATTGCGAAAAATTTTTTGGCTTCTCAACCATTTCTTAGCTTCAAACTCCCATATCTCTCGAACGGATTGACGTAACCCAAAAATTCCTATTGCATCTGGAAGTAGAAACTCGCCCGATTACAACGGTATGAGTATTTTTTCCCTAGGCCATTCTGGTTAAGCGTTTGGAGCAGCAGAACTGCGAAAAATTTGTTGTCTTCTTAACCATTTCTTAGCTTCAAACTCCCATATCTCGCGAACGGATTGACCTAAACCAAAAATTCCTATTGCATCTGAAAGTAGAAACTCGCCCGATTACAACGGTATGTGTATTTTTCCCCAACCCATTCTGGTTAAGCGTTTGGAGCAGCGGAATTGTGAAAAATTTTTTGCCTTCTCTACCATTTCTTGGCTTCAAACTCCCATATCTCGCGAACAGACTGAACTAACCCAAAAATTCCTATTGCATCTGAAAGTAGAAACTCGCCCGATTACAGCGGTATGTGTATTTTTTCCCTTGGCCATTTTGGTTAAGCGTTTGGAGCAGCAGAATTGCGAAAAATTTTTTGCCTTCTCAACCATTTCTTGGCTTCAAACTCCCATATCTCGCGAACGGATTGACCTAACCCAAAAATTCCTATTGCATCTGAAAGTAGAAACTCGCCCGATTACAACGGTATGTGTATTTTTTCCCTAGGCCATTCTGGTTAAGCGTTTGGAGCAGCAGAATTGTGAAAAATTTTTTGCCTTCTACACCATTTCTTGGCTTCAAACTCCCATATCTCGCGAACGGATTGACATAACCCAAAAATTCCTATTGCATCTGAAAGTAGAAACTCGCCCGATTTCAACGGTATGTGTATTTTTTCCCTAGGCCATTCTGGTTAAGCGTTTGGAGCAGCAGAACTGCGAAAAATTTGTTGTCTTCTCAACCATTTCTTAGCTTCAAACTCCCATATCTCGCGAACGGATTGACCTAAACCAAAAATTCCTGTTGCATCTGAAAGTAGAAACACGCCCGATTACAAAGGTATGTGTATTTTTTCCCTAGGTCATTCTGGTTAAGCGTTTGGAGCAGCAGAATTGTGAAAAATTTTTTGCCTTCTCTACCATTTCTTGGGTTCAAACTCCCATATCTCGCGAACACACTGACCTAACCCAAAAATTCCTATTGCATCTGAAAGTAGAAACTCGCCCGATTACAGCGGTATGTGTATTTTTTCCCTTGGCCATTCTGGTTAAGCGTTTGGAGCAGCAGAATTGCGAAAAATTTTTTGGCTTCTCAACCATTTCTTGGCTTCAAACTCCCATATCTCGCGAACGGATTGAGCTAACCCAAAAATTCCTATTGCATCTGAAAGTAGAAACTCGCCCGATTACAACGGTATGTGTATTTTTTCCCTAGGCCATTCTGGTTAAGCGTTTGGAGCAGCAGAATTGCGAAAAATTTTTTGGCTTCTCAACCATTTCTTAGCTTCAAACTCCCATATCTCTCGAACGGATTGACGTAACCCAAAAATTCCTATTGCATCTGAAAGTAGAAACTCGCCAGATTACAACGGTATGTGTATTTTTTCCCTAGGCCATTCTGGTTAAGCGTTTGGAGCAGCAGAATTGCGAAAAATTTTTTGCCTTCTCACCCATTTCTTGGCTTCAAAGTCCCATATCTCGCGAACGGATTGACCTAACCCAAAAATTCCTATTGCATCTGAAAGTAGAAACTCGCCCGATTACAACGGTATGTGTATTTTTTCCCTAGGCCATTCTGGTTAAGCGTTTGGAGCAGCAGAATTGTGAAAAATTTTTTGCCTTCTCTACCATTTCTTGGCTTCAAACTCCCATATCTCGCGAACGGATTGACCTAACCCAAAAATTCCTATTGCATCTGAAAATAGAAACTCGCCCGATTACAACGGTATGTGTATTTTTTCCCTTGGCCATTCTAGTTAAGCGTTTGCAGCAGCAGAATTGCGAAAAATTTTTTGGCTTCTCAACCATTTCTTGGCTTCAAACTCCCATATCTCGCGAACGGATTGACCTAACCCAAAAATTCCTATTGCATCTGAAAGTAGAAACTCGCCCGATTACAACGGTATGTGTATTTTTTCCCTAGGCCATTCTGGTTAAGCGTTTGGAGCAGCAGAACTGCGAAAAATTTGTTGTCTTCTCAACCATTTCTTAGCTTCAAACTCCCATATCTCGCGAACGGATTGACCTAACCCAAAAATTCGTATTGCATCTGAAAGTAGAAACTCGCCCGATTACAACGGCAAGTGTATTTTTTCCCTAGGCCATTCTGGTTAAGCTTTTGGAGCAGCAGATTTGTGAAAAATTTTTTGCCTTCTCTACCATTTCTTGGCTTCAAACTCCCATATCTCGCGAACACACTGACCTAACCCAAAAACTCCTATTGCATCTGAAAGTAGAAACTCGCCCGATTACAACGGTATGTGTATTTTTTCCCTTGGCCATTCTGGTTAAGCGTTTGGAGCAGCAAAATTGCGAAAAATTTTTTGGCTTCTCAACCATTTCTTAGCTTCAAACTCCCATATCTCTCGAACGGATTGACGTAACCCAAAAATTCCTATTGCATCTGAAAGTAGAAACTCGCCAGATTACAAAGGTATGTGTATTTCTTCCCTAGGCCATTCTGGTTAAGCGGTTGGAGCAGCAGAATTGCGAAAAATTTTTTGGCTTCTCAACCATTTCTTAGCTTCAAACTCCCATATCTCTCGAACGGATTGACGTAACCCAAAAATTCCTATTGCATCTGGAAGTAGAAACTCGCCCGATTACAACGGTATGTGTATTTTTTCCCTAGGCCATTCTGGTTAAGCGTTTGGAGCAGCAGAACTGCGAAAAATTTGTTGTCTTCTTAACCATTTCTTAGCTTCAAACTCCCATATCTCGCGAACGGATTGACCTAAACCAAAAATTCCTATTGCATCTGAAAGTAGAAACTCGCCCGATTACAACGGTATGTGTATTTTTCCCCAACCCATTCTGGTTAAGCGTTTGGAGCAGCGGAATTGTGAAAAATTTTTTGCCTTCTCTACCATTTCTTGGCTTCAAACTCCCATATCTCGCGAACAGACTGAACTAACCCAAAAATTCCTATTGCATCTGAAAGTAGAAACTCGCCCGATTACAGCGGTATGTGTATTTTTTCCCTTGGCCATTTTGGTTAAGCGTTTGGAGCAGCAGAATTGCGAAAAATTTTTTGCCTTCTCAACCATTTCTTGGCTTCAAACTCCCATATCTCGCGAACGGATTGACCTAACCCAAAAATTCCTATTGCATCTGAAAGTAGAAACTCGCCCGATTACAACGGTATGTGTATTTTTTCCCTAGGCCATTCTGGTTAAGCGTTTGGAGCAGCAGAATTGTGAAAAATTTTTTGCCTTCTACACCATTTCTTGGCTTCAAACTCCCATATCTCGCGAACGGATTGACCTAACCCAAAAATTCCTATTGCATCTGAAAATAGAAACTCGCCCGATTACAACGGTATGTGTATTTTTTCCCTTGGCCATTCTAGTTAAGCGTTTGGAGCAGCAGAATTGCGAAAAAATTTTTGGCTTCTCAACCATTTCTTGGCTTCAAACTCCCATATCTCGCGAACGGATTGACCTAACCCAAAAATTCCTATTGCATCTGAAAGTAGAAACTCGCCCGATTACAACGGTATGTGTATTTTTTCCCTAGGCCATTCTGGTTAAGCGTTTGGAGCAGCAGAACTGCGAAAAATTTGTTGTCTTCTCAACCATTTCTTAGCTTCAAACTCCCATATCTCGCGAACGGATTGACCTAAACCAAAAATTCCTGTTGCATCTGAAAGTAGAAACTCGCCCGATTACAAAGGAATGTGTATTTTTTCCCTAGGTCATTCTGGTTAAGCGTTTGGAGCAGCAGAATTGTGAAAAATTTTTTGCCTTCTCTACCATTTCTTGGCTTCAAACTCCCATATCTCGCGAACACACTGACCTAACCCAAAAATTCCTATTGCATCTGAAAGTAGAAACTCGCCCGATTACAGCGGTATGTGTATTTTTTCCCTTGGCCATTCTGGTTAAGCGTTTGGAGCAGCAGAATTGCGAAAAATTTTTTGGCTTCTCAACCATTTCTTGGCTTCAAACTCCCATATCTCGCGAACGGATTGAGCTAACCCAAAAATTCCTATTGCATCTGAAAGTAGAAACTCGCCCGATTACAACGGTATGTGTATTTTTTCCCTAGGCCATTCTGGTTAAGCGTTTGGAGCAGCAGAATTGCGAAAAATTTTTTGGCTTCTCAACCATTTCTTAGCTTCAAACTCCCATATCTCTCGAACGGATTGACGTAACCCAAAAATTCCTATTGCATCTGAAAGTAGAAACTCGCCAGATTACAACGGTATGTGTATTTTTTCCCTAGGCCATTCTGGTTAAGCGTTTGGAGCAGCAGAATTGCGAAAAATTTTTTGCCTTCTCACCCATTTCTTGGCTTCAAAGTCCCATATCTCGCGAACGGATTGACCTAACCCAAAAATTCCTATTGCATCTGAAAGTAGAAACTCGCCCGATTACAACGGTATGTGTATTTTTTCCCTAGGCCATTCTGGTTAAGCGTTTGGAGCAGCAGAATTGTGAAAAATTTTTTGCCTTCTCTACCATTTCTTGGCTTCAAACTCCCATATCTCGCGAACGGATTGACCTAACCCAAAAATTCCTATTGCATCTGAAAATAGAAACTCGCCCGATTACAACGGTATGTGTATTTTTTCCCTTGGCCATTCTAGTTAAGCGTTTGGAGCAGCAGAATTGCGAAAAATTTTTTGGCTTCTCAACCATTTCTTGGCTTCAAACTCCCATATCTCGCGAACGGATTGACCTAACCCAAAAATTCCTATTGCATCTGAAAGTAGAAACTCGCCCGATTACAACGGTATGTGTATTTTTTCCCTAGGCCATTCTGGTTAAGCGTTTGGAGCAGCAGAACTGCGAAAAATTTGTTGTCTTCTCAACCATTTCTTAGCTTCAAACTCCCATATCTCGCGAACGGATTGACCTAACCCAAAAATTCGTATTGCATCTGAAAGTAGAAACTCGCCCGATTACAACGGCAAGTGTATTTTTTCCCTAGGCCATTCTGGTTAAGCTTTTGGAGCAGCAGATTTGTGAAAAATTTTTTGCCTTCTCTACCATTTCTTGGCTTCAAACTCCCATATCTCGCGAACACACTGACCTAACCCAAAAACTCCTATTGCATCTGAAAGTAGAAACTCGCCCGATTACAACGGTATGTGTATTTTTTCCCTTGGCCATTCTGGTTAAGCGTTTGGAGCAGCAAAATTGCGAAAAATTTTTTGGCTTCTCAACCATTTCTTAGCTTCAAACTCCCATATCTCTCGAACGGATTGACGTAACCCAAAAATTCCTATTGCATCTGAAAGTAGAAACTCGCCAGATTACAAAGGTATGTGTATTTCTTCCCTAGGCCATTCTGGTTAAGCGGTTGGAGCAGCAGAATTGCGAAAAATTTTTTGGCTTCTCAACCATTTCTTAGCTTCAAACTCCCATATCTCTCGAACGGATTGACGTAACCCAAAAATTCCTATTGCATCTGGAAGTAGAAACTCGCCCGATTACAACGGTATGTGTATTTTTTCCCTAGGCCATTCTGGTTAAGCGTTTGGAGCAGCAGAACTGCGAAAAATTTGTTGTCTTCTTAACCATTTCTTAGCTTCAAACTCCCATATCTCGCGAACGGATTGACCTAAACCAAAAATTCCTATTGCATCTGAAAGTAGAAACTCGCCCGATTACAACGGTATGTGTATTTTTCCCCAACCCATTCTGGTTAAGCGTTTGGAGCAGCGGAATTGTGAAAAATTTTTTGCCTTCTCTACCATTTCTTGGCTTCAAAGTCCCATATCTCGCGAACGGATTGACCTAACCCAAAAATTCCTATTGCGTCTGAAAGTAGAAACTCGCCCGATTACAACGGTATGTGTATTTTTTCCCTAGGCCATTCTGGTTAAGCGTTTGGAGCAGCAGAATTGTGAAAAATTTTTTGCCTTCTCTACCATTTCTTGGCTTCAAACTCCCATATCTCGCGAACGGATTGACCTAACCCAAAAATTCCTATTGCATCTGAAAATAGAAACTCGCCCGATTACAACGGTATGTGTATTTTTTCCCTTGGCCATTCTAGTTAAGCGTTTGGAGCAGCAGAATTGCGAAAAATTTTTTGGCTTCTCAACCATTTCTTGGCTTCAAACTCCCATATCTCGCGAACGGATTGACCTAACCCAAAAATTCCTATTGCATCTGAAAGTAGAAACTCGCCCGATTACAACGGTATGTGTATTTTTTCCCTAGGCCATTCTGGTTAAGCGTTTGGAGCAGCAGAACTGCGAAAAATTTGTTGTCTTCTCAACCATTTCTTAGCTTCAAACTCCCATATCTCGCGAACGGATTGACCTAACCCAAAAATTCGTATTGCATCTGAAAGTAGAAACTCGCCCGATTACAACGGCAAGTGTATTTTTTCCCTAGGCCATTCTGGTTAAGCTTTTGGAGCAGCAGATTTGTGAAAAATTTTTTGCCTTCTCTACCATTTCTTGGCTTCAAACTCCCATATCTCGCGAACACACTGACCTAACCCAAAAACTCCTATTGCATCTGAAAGTAGAAACTCGCCCGATTACAACGGTATGTGTATTTTTTCCCTTGGCCATTCTGGTTAAGCGTTTGGAGCAGCAAAATTGCGAAAAATTTTTTGGCTTCTCAACCATTTCTTAGCTTCAAACTCCCATATCTCTCGAACGGATTGACGTAACCCAAAAATTCCTATTGCATCTGAAAGTAGAAACTCGCCAGATTACAAAGGTATGTGTATTTCTTCCCTAGGCCATTCTGGTTAAGCGGTTGGAGCAGCAGAATTGCGAAAAATTTTTTGGCTTCTCAACCATTTCTTAGCTTCAAACTCCCATATCTCTCGAACGGATTGACGTAACCCAAAAATTCCTATTGCATCTGGAAGTAGAAACTCGCCCGATTACAACGGTATGTGTATTTTTTCCCTAGGCCATTCTGGTTAAGCGTTTGGAGCAGCAGAACTGCGAAAAATTTGTTGTCTTCTTAACCATTTCTTAGCTTCAAACTCCCATATCTCGCGAACGGATTGACCTAAACCAAAAATTCCTATTGCATCTGAAAGTAGAAACTCGCCCGATTACAACGGTATGTGTATTTTTCCCCAACCCATTCTGGTTAAGCGTTTGGAGCAGCGGAATTGTGAAAAATTTTTTGCCTTCTCTACCATTTCTTGGCTTCAAACTCCCATATCTCGCGAACAGACTGAACTAACCCAAAAATTCCTATTGCATCTGAAAGTAGAAACTCGCCCGATTACAGCGGTATGTGTATTTTTTCCCTTGGCCATTTTGGTTAAGCGTTTGGAGCAGCAGAATTGCGAAAAATTTTTTGCCTTCTCAACCATTTCTTGGCTTCAAACTCCCATATCTCGCGAACGGATTGACCTAACCCAAAAATTCCTATTGCATCTGAAAGTAGAAACTCGCCCGATTACAACGGTATGTGTATTTTTTCCCTAGGCCATTCTGGTTAAGCGTTTGGAGCAGCAGAATTGTGAAAAATTTTTTGCCTTCTACACCATTTCTTGGCTTCAAACTCCCATATCTCGCGAACGGATTGACCTAACCCAAAAATTCCTATTGCATCTGAAAATAGAAACTCGCCCGATTACAACGGTATGTGTATTTTTTCCCTTGGCCATTCTAGTTAAGCGTTTGGAGCAGCAGAATTGCGAAAAAATTTTTGGCTTCTCAACCATTTCTTGGCTTCAAACTCCCATATCTCGCGAACGGATTGACCTAACCCAAAAATTCCTATTGCATCTGAAAGTAGAAACTCGCCCGATTACAACGGTATGTGTATTTTTTCCCTAGGCCATTCTGGTTAAGCGTTTGGAGCAGCAGAACTGCGAAAAATTTGTTGTCTTCTCAACCATTTCTTAGCTTCAAACTCCCATATCTCGCGAACGGATTGACCTAAACCAAAAATTCCTGTTGCATCTGAAAGTAGAAACTCGCCCGATTACAAAGGTATGTGTATTTTTTCCCTAGGTCATTCTGGTTAAGCGTTTGGAGCAGCAGAATTGTGAAAAATTTTTTGCCTTCTCTACCATTTCTTGGCTTCAAACTCCCATATCTCGCGAACACACTGATCTAACCCAAAAATTCCTATTGCATCTGAAAGTAGAAACTCGCCCGATTACAGCGGTATGTGTATTTTTTCCCTTGGCCATTCTGGTTAAGCGTTTGGAGCAGCAGAATTGCGAAAAATTTTTTGGCTTCTCAACCATTTCTTGGCTTCAAACTCCCATATCTCGCGAACGGATTGAGCTAACCCAAAAATTCCTATTGCATCTGAAAGTAGAAACTCGCCCGATTACAACGGTATGTGTATTTTTTCCCTAGGCCATTCTGGTTAAGCGTTTGGAGCAGCAGAATTGCGAAAAATTTTTTGGCTTCTCAACCATTTCTTAGCTTCAAACTCCCATATCTCTCGAACGGATTGACGTAACCCAAAAATTCCTATTGCATCTGAAAGTAGAAACTCGCCAGATTACAACGGTATGTGTATTTTTTCCCTAGGCCATTCTGGTTAAGCGTTTGGAGCAGCAGAATTGCGAAAAATTTTTTGCCTTCTCACCCATTTCTTGGCTTCAAAGTCCCATATCTCGCGAACGGATTGACCTAACCCAAAAATTCCTATTGCATCTGAAAGTAGAAACTCGCCCGATTACAACGGTATGTGTATTTTTTCCCTAGGCCATTCTGGTTAAGCGTTTGGAGCAGCAGAATTGTGAAAAATTTTTTGGCTTCTCAACCATTTCTTGGCTTCAAACTCCCATATCTCGCGAACGGATTGAGCTAACCCAAAAATTCCTATTGCATCTGAAAGTAGAAACTCGCCCGATTACAACGGTATGTGTATTTTTTCCCTAGGCCATTCTGGTTAAGCGTTTGGAGCAGCAGAATTGCGAAAAATTTTTTGGCTTCTCAACCATTTCTTAGCTTCAAACTCCCATATCTCTCGAACGGATTGACGTAACCCAAAAATTCCTATTGCATCTGAAAGTAGAAACTCGCCAGATTACAACGGTATGTGTATTTTTTCCCTAGGCCATTCTGGTTAAGCGTTTGGAGCAGCAGAATTGCGAAAAATTTTTTGCCTTCTCACCCATTTCTTGGCTTCAAAGTCCCATATCTCGCGAACGGATTGACCTAACCCAAAAATTCCTATTGCATCTGAAAGTAGAAACTCGCCCGATTACAACGGTATGTGTATTTTTTCCCTAGGCCATTCTGGTTAAGCGTTTGGAGCAGCAGAATTGTGAAAAATTTTTTGCCTTCTCTACCATTTCTTGGCTTCAAACTCCCATATCTCGCGAACGGATTGACCTAACCCAAAAATTCCTATTGCATCTGAAAATAGAAACTCGCCCGATTACAACGGTATGTGTATTTTTTCCCTTGGCCATTCTAGTTAAGCGTTTGGAGCAGCAGAATTGCGAAAAATTTTTTGGCTTCTCAACCATTTCTTGGCTTCAAACTCCCATATCTCGCGAACGGATTGACCTAACCCAAAAATTCCTATTGCATCTGAAAGTAGAAACTCGCCCGATTACAACGGTATGTGTATTTTTTCCCTAGGCCATTCTGGTTAAGCGTTTGGAGCAGCAGAACTGCGAAAAATTTGTTGTCTTCTCAACCATTTCTTAGCTTCAAACTCCCATATCTCGCGAACGGATTGACCTAACCCAAAAATTCGTATTGCATCTGAAAGTAGAAACTCGCCCGATTACAACGGCAAGTGTATTTTTTCCCTTGGCCATTCTGGTTAAGCTTTTGGAACAGCAGATTTGTGAAAAATTTTTTGCCTTCTCTACCATTTCTTGGCTTCAAACTCCCATATCTCGCGAACACACTGACCTAACCCAAAAATTCCTATTGCATCTGAAAGTAGAAACTCGCCCGATTACAGCGGTATGTGTATTTTTTCCCTTGGCCATTTTGGTTAAGCGTTTGGAGCAGCCGAACTGCGAAAATTTGTTGTCTTCTCAACCATTTCTTAGCTTCAAACTCCCATATCTCGCGAACGGATTGACCTAAACCAAAAATTCCTGTTGCATCTGAAAGTAGAAACTCGCCCGATTACAACGGTATGTGTATTTTTTGCCTAGGTCATTCTGGTTAAGCCTTTGGAGCAGCAGAATTGTGAAAAATTTTTTGCCTTCTCTACCATTTCTTGGCTTCAAACTCCCATATCTCGCGAACACACTGACCTAACCCAAAAATTCCTATTGCATCTGAAAGTAGAAACTCGCCCGATTACAGCGGTATGTGTATTTTTTCCCTTGGCCATTTTGGTTAAGCGTTTGGAGCAGCAGAAATGCGAAAAATTTTTTGCCTTCTCAACCATTTCTTAGCTTCAAACTCCCATATCTCGCGAACGGATTGACCTAACCCAAAAATTCCTGTTGCATCTGAAAGTAGAAACTCGCCCGATTACAAAGGTATGTGTATTTCTTCCCTAGGCCATTCTGGTTAAGCGGTTGGAGCAGCAGAATTGCGAAAAATTTTTTGCCTTCTCAACCATTTCTTGTCTTCAAACTCCCATATCTCGCGAACGGATTGACCTAACCCAAAAATTCCTATTGCATCTGAAAGTAGAAACTCGCCCGATTACAACGGTATGTGTATTTTTTCCCTAGCCCATACTGGTTAAGCGTTTGGAGCAGCAGAATTGTGAAAAATTTTTTGCCTTCTCTACCATTTCTTGGCTTCAAACTCCCATATCTCGCGAACAGACTGACCTAACCCAAAAATTCCTATTGCATGTGAAAGTAGAAACTCGCCCGATTACAGCGGTATGTGTATTTTTTCCCTTGGCCATTCTGGTTAAGCGTTTGGAGCAGCAAAATTGCGAAAAATTTTTTGGCTTCTCAACCATTTCTTAGCTACAAACTCCCATATCTCTCGAACGGATTGACGTAACCCAAAAATTCCTATTGCATCTGAAAGTAGAGACTCGCCAGATTACAACGGTATGTGTATTTTTTCCCTAGGCCATTCTGGTTAAGCGTTTGGAGCAGCAGAATTGCGAAAAATTTTTTGCCTTCTCAACCATTTCTTGGTTTCAAAGTCCCATATCTCGCGAACGGATTGACCTAACCCAAAAATTCCTATTGCATCTGAAAGTAGAAACTCGCCCGATTACAACGGTATGTGTATTTTTTCCCTAGGCCATTCTGGTTAAGCGTTTGGAGCAGCAGAATTGTGAAAAATTTTTTGCCTTCTCTACCATTTCTTGGCTTCAAACTCCCATATCTCGCGAACGGATTGACCTAACCCAAAAATTCCTACTGCATCTGAAAGTAGAAACTCGCCCGATTACAACGGTATGTGTATTTTTTCCCTAGGCCATTCTGGTTAAGCGTTTGGAGCAGCAGAATTGCGAAAAATTTTTTGCCTTCTCAACAATTTCTTGGCTTCAAACTCCCATATCTCGCGAACGAGTTGACCTAACCCAAAAATTTCTATTGCATCTGAAAGTAGAAACTCGCTCGATTACAACGGTATGTGTATTTTCTCCCTTGGCCATTCTGGTTAAGCGTTTGGAGCAGCAGAACTGCGAAAAATTTGTTGTCTTCTTAACCATTTCTTAGCTTCAAACTCCCATATCTCGCGAACGGATTTACCTAAACCAAAAATTCCTATTGCATCTGAAAGTAGAAACTCGCCCGATTACAACGGTATGTGTATTTTTTCCCAACCCATTCTGGTTAAGCGTTTGGAGCAGCAGAATTGTGAAAAATTTTTTGCCTTCTCTACAATTTCTTGGCTTCAAACTCCCATATCTCGCGAACGGATTGACCTAACCCAAAAATTCCTATTGCATCTGAAAGTAGAAACTCGCCCGATTACAACCGTGTGTGTATTTTTTCCCTAGGCCATTCTGGTTAAGCGTTTGGAGCAGCAGAATTGCGAAAAATTTTTTGCCTTCTCAACCATTTCTTGGCTTCAAACTCCCACATCTCGCGAACGGATTGACCTAACCCAAAAATTCCTATTGCATCTGAAAGTAGAAACTCGCCCGATTACAACCGTGTGTGTATTTTTTCCCTAGGCCATTCTGGTTAAGCGTTTGGAGCAGCAGAATTGCGAAAAATTTTTTGCCTTCTCAACCATTTCTTGGCTTCAAAGTCCCATATCTCGCGAACGGATTGACCTAACCCAAAAATTCCTATTGCATCTGAAAGTAGAAACTCGCCCGATTACAACGGTATGTGTATTTTTTCCCTAGGCCATTCTGGTTAAGCGTTTGGAGCAGCAGAATTGTGAAAAATTTTTTGCCTTCTCTACCATTTCTTGGCTTCAAACTCCCATATCTCGCGAACGGATTGACCTAACCCAAAAATTCCTATTGCATCTGAAAGTAGAAACTCGCCCGATTACAACGGTATGTGTATTTTTTCCCTTGGCCATTCTGGTTAAGCGTTTGGAGCAGCAGAATTGTGAAAAATTTTTTGCCTTCTCTACCATTTCTTGGCTTCAAACTCCCATATCTCGCGAACGGATTGACCTAACCCAAAAATTCCTATTGCATCTGAAAGTAGAAACTCGCCCGATTACAACGGTATGTGTATTTTCTCCCTTGGCCATTCTAGTTAAGCGTTTGGAGCAGCAGAATTGCGAAAAATTTTTTGGCTTCTCAACCATTTCTTGGCTTCAAACTCCCATATCTCGCGAACGGATTGACCTAACCCAAAAATTCCTGTTGCATCTGAAAGTAGAAACTCGCCCGATTACAAAGGTATGTGTATTTCTTCCCTAGGCCATTCTGGTTAAGCGGTTGGAGCAGCAGAATTGCGAAAAATTTTTTGCCTTCTCAACCATTTCTTGTCTTCAAACTCCCATATCTCGCGAACGGATTGACCTAACCCAAAAATTCCTATTGCATCTGAAAGTAGAAACTCGCCCGATTACAGCGGTATGTGTATTTTTTCCCTTGGCCATTTTGGTTAAGCGTTTGGAGCAGCAGAATTGCGAAAAATTGTTTGCCTTCTCAACCATTTCTTGGCTTCAAACTCCCATGTCTCGCGAACGGATTGACCTAACCCAAAAATTCCTATTGCATCTGAAAGTAGAAACTCGCCCGATTACAACGGTATGTGTATTTTTTCCCTTGGCCATTCTGGTTAAGCGTTTGGAGCAGCAAAATTGCGAAAAATTTTTTGGCTTCTCAACCATTTCTTAGCTACAAACTCCCATATCTCTCGAACGGATTGACGTAACGCAAAAATTCCTATTGCATCTGAAAGTAGAGACTCGCCAGATTACAACGGTATGTGTATTTTTTCCCTAGGCCATTCTGGTTAAGCGTTTGGAGCAGCAGAATTGCGAAAAATTTTTTGCCTTCTCAACCATTTCTTGGTTTCAAAGTCCCATATCTCGCGAACGGATTGACCTAACCCAAAAATTCCTATTGCATCTGAAAGTAGAAACTCGCCCGATTACAACGGTATGTGTATTTTTTCCCTAGGCCATTCTGGTTAAGCGTTTGGAGCAGCAGAATTGTGAAAAATTTTTTGCCTTCTCTACCATTTCTTGGCTTCAAACTCCCATATCTCGCGAACGGATTGACCTAACCCAAAAATTCCTACTGCATCTGAAAGTAGAAACTCGCCCGATTACAACGGTATGTGTATTTTTTCCCTAGGCCATTCTGGTTAAGCGTTTGGAGCAGCAGAATTGCGAAAAATTTTTTGCCTTCTCAACAATTTCTTGGCTTCAAACTCCCATATCTCGCGAACGAGTTGACCTAACCCAAAAATTTCTATTGCATCTGAAAGTAGAAACTCGCTCGATTACAACGGTATGTGTATTTTCTCCCTTGGCCATTCTGGTTAAGCGTTTGGAGCAGCAGAACTGCGAAAAATTTGTTGTCTTCTTAACCATTTCTTAGCTTCAAACTCCCATATCTCGCGAACGGATTGACCTAACCCAAAAATTCCTATTGCATCTGAAAGTAGAAACTCGCCCGATTACAACCGTGTGTGTATTTTTTCCCTAGGCCATTCTGGTTAAGCGTTTGGAGCAGCAGAATTGCGAAAAATTGTTTGCCTTCTCAACCATTTCTTGGCTTCAAAGTCCCATATCTCGCGAACGGATTGACCTAACCCAAAAATTCCTATTGCATCTGAAAGTAGAAACTCGCCCGATTACAACGGTATGTGTATTTTTTCCCTAGGCCATTCTGGTTAAGCGTTTGGAGCAGCAGAATTGTGAAAAATTTTTTGCCTTCTCTACCATTTCTTGGCTTCAAACTCCCATATCTCGCGAACGGATTGACCTAACCCAAAAATTCCTATTGCATCTGAAAGTAGAAGCTCGCCCGATTACAACGGTATGTGTATTTTTTCCCTTGGCCATTCTGGTTAAGCGTTTGGAGCAGCAGAATTGTGAAAAATTTTTTGCCTTCTCTACCATTTCTTGGCTTCAAACTCCCATATCTCGCGAACGGATTGACCTAACCCAAAAATTCCTATTGCATCTGAAAGTAGAAACTCGCCCGATTACAACGGTATGTGTATTTTCTCCCTTGGCCATTCTAGTTAAGCGTTTGGAGCAGCAGAATTGCGAAAAATTTTTTGGCTTCTCAACCATTTCTTGGCTTCAAACTCCCATATCTCGCGAACGGATTGACCTAACCCAAAAATTCCTGTTGCATCTGAAAGTAGAAACTCGCCCGATTACAAAGGTATGTGTATTTCTTCCCTAGGCCATTCTGGTTAAGCGGTTGGAGCAGCAGAATTGCGAAAAATTTTTTGCCTTCTCAACCATTTCTTGTCTTCAAACTCCCATATCTCGCGAACGGATTGACCTAACCCAAAAATTCCTATTGCATCTGAAAGTAGAAACTCGCCCGATTACAGCGGTATGTGTATTTTTTCCCTAGCCCATACTGGTTAAGCGTTTGGAGCAGCAGAATTGTGAAAAATTTTTTGCCTTCTCTACCATTTCTTGGCTTCAAACTCCCATATCTCGCGAACAGACTGACCTAACCCAAAAATTCCTATTGCATGTGAAAGTAGAAACTCGCCCGATTACAGCGGTATGTGTATTTTTTCCCTTGGCCATTTTGGTTAAGCGTTTGGAGCAGCAGAATTGCGAAAAATTGTTTGCCTTCTCAACCATTTCTTGGCTTCAAACTCCCATGTCTCGCGAACGGATTGACCTAACCCAAAAATTCCTATTGCATCTGAAAGTAGAAACTCGCCCGATTACAACGGTATGTGTATTTTTTCCCTTGGCCATTCTGGTTAAGCGTTTGGAGCAGCAAAATTGCGAAAAATTTTTTGGCTTCTCAACCATTTCTTAGCTACAAACTCCCATATCTCTCGAACGGATTGACGTAACGCAAAAATTCCTATTGCATCTGAAAGTAGAGACTCGCCAGATTACAACGGTATGTGTATTTTTTCCCTAGGCCATTCTGGTTAAGCGTTTGGAGCAGCAGAATTGCGAAAAATTTTTTGCCTTCTCAACCATTTCTTGGTTTCAAAGTCCCATATCTCGCGAACGGATTGACCTAACCCAAAAATTCCTATTGCATCTGAAAGTAGAAACTCGCCCGATTACAACGGTATGTGTATTTTTTCCCTAGGCCATTCTGGTTAAGCGTTTGGAGCAGCAGAATTGTGAAAAATTTTTTGCCTTCTCTACCATTTCTTGGCTTCAAACTCCCATATCTCGCGAACGGATTGACCTAACCCAAAAATTCCTACTGCATCTGAAAGTAGAAACTCGCCCGATTACAACGGTATGTGTATTTTTTCCCTAGGCCATTCTGGTTAAGCGTTTGGAGCAGCAGAATTGCGAAAAATTTTTTGCCTTCTCAACAATTTCTTGGCTTCAAACTCCCATATCTCGCGAACGAGTTGACCTAACCCAAAAATTTCTATTGCATCTGAAAGTAGAAACTCGCTCGATTACAACGGTATGTGTATTTTCTCCCTTGGCCATTCTGGTTAAGCGTTTGGAGCAGCAGAACTGCGAAAAATTTGTTGTCTTCTTAACCATTTCTTAGCTTCAAACTCCCATATCTCGCGAACGGATTGACCTAAACCAAAAATTCCTATTGCATCTGAAAGTAGAAACTCGCCCGATTACAACGGTATGTGTATTTTTTCCCAACCCATTCTGGTTAAGCGTTTGGAGCAGCAGAATTGTGAAAAATTTTTTGCCTTCTCTACAATTTCTTGGCTTCAAACTCCCATATCTCGCGAACGGATTGACCTAACCCAAAAATTCCTATTGCATCTGAAAGTAGAAACTCGCCCGATTACAACCGTGTGTGTATTTTTTCCCTAGGCCATTCTGGTTAAGCGTTTGAAGCAGCAGAATTGCGAAAATTTTTTGCCTTCTCAACCATTTCTTGGCTTCAAACTCCCACATCTCGCGAACGGATTGACCTAACCCAAAAATTCCTATTGCATCTGAAAGTAGAAACTCGCCCGATTACAACCGTGTGTGTATTTTTTCCCTAGGCCATTCTGGTTAAGCGTTTGGAGCAGCAGAATTGCGAAAAATTGTTTGCCTTCTCAACCATTTCTTGGCTTCAAAGTCCCATATCTCGCGAACGGATTGACCTAACCCAAAAATTCCTATTGCATCTGAAAGTAGAAACTCGCCCGATTACAACGGTATGTGTATTTTTTCCCTAGGCCATTCTGGTTAAGCGTTTGGAGCAGCAGAATTGTGAAAAATTTTTTGCCTTCTCTACCATTTCTTGGCTTCAAACTCCCATATCTCGCGAACGGATTGACCTAACCCAAAAATTCCTATTGCATCTGAAAGTAGAAGCTCGCCCGATTACAACGGTATGTGTATTTTTTCCCTTGGCCATTCTGGTTAAGCGTTTGGAGCAGCAGAATTGTGAAAAATTTTTTGCCTTCTCTACCATTTCTTGGCTTCAAACTCCCATATCTCGCGAACGGATTGACCTAACCCAAAAATTCCTATTGCATCTGAAAGTAGAAACTCGCCCGATTACAACGGTATGTGTATTTTCTCCCTTGGCCATTCTAGTTAAGCGTTTGGAGCAGCAGAATTGCGAAAAATTTTTTGGCTTCTCAACCATTTCTTGGCTTTAAACTCCCATATCTCGCGAACGGATTGACCTAACCCAAAAATTCCTATTGCATCTGAAAGTAGAAACTCGCCCGATTACAACGGTATGTGTATTTTTTCCCTAGGCCATTCTGGTTAAGCGTTTGGAGCAGCAGAACTGCGAAAAATTTGTTGTCTTCTCAACCATTTCTTAGCTTCAAACTCCCATATCTCGCGAACGGATTGACCTAAACCAAAAATTCCTGTTGCATCTGAAAGTAGAAACTCGCCCGATTACAACGGTATGTGTATTTTTTGCCTAGGTCATTCTGGTTAAGCGTTTGGAGCAGCAGAATTGTGAAAAATTTTTTGCCTTCTCTACCATTTCTTGGCTTCAAACTCCCATATCTCGCGAACACACTGACCTAACCCAAAAATTCCTATTGCATCTGAAAGTAGAAACTCGCCCGATTACAGCGGTATGTGTATTTTTTCCCTTGGCCATTTTGGTTAAGCGTTTGGAGCAGCAGAAATGCGAAAAATTTTTTGCCTTCTCAACCATTTCTTAGCTTCAAACTCCCATATCTCGCGAACGGATTGACCTAATCCAAAAATTCCTGTTGCATCTGAAAGTAGAAACTCGCCCGATTACAAAGGTATGTGTATTTCTTCCCTAGGCCATTCTGGTTAAGCGGTTGGAGCAGCAGAATTGCGAAAAATTTTTTGCCTTCTCAACCATTTCTTGTCTTCAAACTCCCATATCTCGCGAACGGATTGACCTAACCCAAAAATTCCTATTGCATCTGAAAGTAGAAACTCGCCCGATTACAACGGTATGTGTATTTTTTCCCTAGCCCATACTGGTTAAGCGTTTGGAGCAGCAGAATTGTGAAAAATTTTTTGCCTTCTCTACCATTCCTGGCTTCAAACTCCCATATCTCGCGAACAGACTGACCTAACCCAAAAATTCCTATTGCATGTGAAAGTAGAAACTCGCCCGATTACAGCGGTATGTGTATTTTTTCCCTTGGCCATTTTGGTTAAGCGTTTGGAGCAGCAGAATTGCGAAAAATTTTTTGCCTTCTCAACCATTTCTTGGCTTCAAACTCCCATATCTCGCGAACGGATTGACCTAACCCAAAAATTCCTATTGCATCTGAAAGTAGAAACTCGCCCGATTACAACGGTATGTGTATTTTTTCCCTTGGCCATTCTGGTTAAGCGTTTGGAGCAGCAAAATTGCGAAAAATTTTTTGGCTTCTCAACCATTTCTTAGCTACAAACTCCCATATCTCTCGAACGGATTGACGTAACCCAAAAATTCCTATTGCATCTGAAAGTAGAAACTCGCCAGATTTCAACGGTATGTGCATTTTTTCCCTAGGCCATTCTGGTTAAGCGTTTGGAGCAGCAGAATTGCGAAAAATTTTTTGCCTTCTCAACCATTTCTTGGCTTCAAAGTCCCATATCTCGCGAACGGATTGACCTAACCCAAAAATTCCTATTGCATCTGAAAGTAGAAACTCGCCCGATTACAACGGTATGTGTATTTTTTCCCTAGGCCATTCTGGTTAAGCGTTTGGAGCAGCAGAATTGTGAAAAATTTTTTGCCTTCTCTACCATTTCTTGGCTTCAAACTCCCATATCTCGCGAACGGATTGACCTAACCCAAAAATTCCTACTGCATCTGAAAGTAGAAACTCGCCCGATTACAACGGTATGTGTATTTTTTCCCTAGGCCATTCTGGTTAAGCGTTTGGAGCAGCAGAATTGCGAAAAATTTTTTGCCTTCTCAACAATTTCTTGGCTTCAAACTCCCATATCTCGCGAACGAGTTGACCTAACCCAAAAATTTCTATTGCATCTGAAAGTAGAAACTCGCTCGATTACAACGGTATGTGTATTTTTTCCCTAGGCCATTCTGGTTAAGCGTTTGGAGCAGCAGAACTGCGAAAAATTTGTTGTCTTCTTAACCATTTCTTAGCTTCAAACTCCCATATCTCGCGAACGGATTGACCTAAACCAAAAATTCCTATTGCATCTGAAAGTAGAAACTCGCCCGATTACAACGGTATGTGTATTTTTTCCCAACCCATTCTGGTTAAGCGTTTGGAGCAGCAGAATTGTGAAAAATTTTTTGCCTTCTCTACAATTTCTTGGCTTCAAACTCCCATATCTCGCGAACGGATTGACCTAACCCAAAAATTCCTATTGCATCTGAAAGTAGAAACTCGCCCGATTACAACGGTATGTGTATTTTTTCCCTAGGCCATTCTGGTTAAGCGTTTGGAGCAGCAGAACTGCGAAAAATTTGTTGCATTCTCAACCATTTCTTAGCTTCAAACTCCCATATCTCGCGAACGGATTGACCTAAACCAAAAATTCCTGTTGCATCTGAAAGTAGAAACTCGCCCGATTACAACGGTATGTGTATTTTTTCCCTAGGTCATTCTGGTTAAGCGTTTGGAGCAGCAGAATTGTGAAAAATTTTTTGCCTTCTCTACCATTTCTTGGTTTCAAACTCCCATATCTCGCGAACACACTGACCTAACCCAAAAATTCCTATTGCATCTGAAAGTAGAAACTCGCCCGATTACAGCGGTATGTGTATTTTTTCCCTTGGCCATTTTGGTTAAGCGTTTGGAGCAGCAGAAATGCGAAAAAATTTTTGCCTTCTCAACCATTTCTTAGCTTCAAACTCCCATATCTCGCGAACGGATTGACCTAACCCAAAAATTCCTGTTGCATCTGAAAGTAGAAACTCGCCCGATTACAAAGGTATGTGTATTTCTTCCCTAGGCCATTCTGGTTAAGCGAATGGAGCAGCAGAATTGCGAAAAATTTTTTGCCTTCTCAACCATTTCTTGTCTTCAAACTCCCATATCTCGCGAACGGATTGACCTAACCCAAAAATTCCTATTGCATCTGAAAGTAGAAACTCGCCCGATTACAACGGTATGTGTATTTTTTCCCTAGGCCATTCTGGTTAAGCGTTTGGAGCAGCAGAACTGCGAAAAATTTGTTGTCTTCTCAACCATTTCTTAGCTTCAAACTCCCATATCTCGCGAACGGATTGACCTAAACCAAAAATTCCTGTTGCATCTGAAAGTAGAAACTCGCCCGATTACAACGGTATGTGTATTTTTTCCCTAGCCCATTCTGGTTAAGCGTTTGGAGCAGCAGAATTGTGAAAAATTTTTTGCCTTCTCTACCATTTCTTGGCTTCAAACTCCCATATCTCGCGAACAGACTGACCTAACCCAAAAATTCCTATTGCATGTGAAAGTAGAAACTCGCCCGATTACAGCGGTATGTGTATTTTTTCCCTTGGCCATTCTGGTTAAGCGTTTGGAGCAGCAAAATTGCGAAAAATTTTTTGGCTTCTCAACCATTTCTTAGCTACAAACTCCCATATCTCTCGAACGGATTGACGTAACCCAAAAATTCCTATTGCATCTGAAAGTAGAAACTCGCCAGATTACAACGGTATGTGTATTTTTTCCCTAGGCCATTCTGGTTAAGCGTTTGGAGCAGCAGAATTGCGAAAAATTTTTTGCCTTCTCAACCATTTCTTGGCTTCAAAGTCCCATATCTCGCGAACGGATTGACCTAACCCAAAAATTCCTATTGCATCTGAAAGTAGAAACTCGCCCGATTACAACGGTATGTGTATTTTTTCCCTAGGCCATTCTGGTTAAGCGTTTGGAGCAGCAGAATTGTGAAAAATTTTTTGCCTTCTCTACCATTTCTTGGCTTCAAACTCCCATATCTCGCGAACGGATTGACCTAACCCAAAAATTCCTATTGCATCTGAAAGTAGAAACTCGCCCGATTACAACGGTATGTGTATTTTTTCCCTAGGCCATTCTGGTTAAGCGTTTGGAGCAGCAGAATTGCGAAAAATTTTTTGCCTTCTCAACCATTTCTTGGCTTCAAAGTCCCATATCTCGCGAACGGATTGACCTAACCCAAAAATTCCTATTGCATCTGAAAGTAGAAACTCGCCCGATTACAACGGTATGTGTATTTTTTCCCTAGGCCATTCTGGTTAAGCGTTTGGAGCAGCAGAATTGTGAAAAATTTTTTGCCTTCTCTACCATTTCTTGGCTTCAAACTCCCATATCTCGCGAACGGATTGACCTAACCCAAAAATTCCTATTGCATCTGAAAGTAGAAACTCGCCCGATTACAACGGTATGTGTATTTTTTCCCTAGGCCATTCTGGTTAAGCGTTTGGAGCAGCAGAATTGCGAAAAATTTTTTGCCTTCTCAACAATTTCTTGGCTTCAAACTCCCATATCTCGCGAACGAGTTGACCTAACCCAAAAATTTCTATTGCATCTGAAAGTAGAAACTCGCTCGATTACAACGGTATGTGTATTTTTTCCCTAGGCCATTCTGGTTAAGCGTTTGGAGCAGCAGAACTGCGAAAAATTTGTTGTCTTCTTAACCATTTCTTAGCTTCAAACTCCCATATCTCGCGAACGGATTGACCTAAACCAAAAATTCCTATTGCATCTGAAAGTAGAAACTCGCCCGATTACAACGGTATGTGTATTTTTTCCCAACCCATTCTGGTTAAGCGTTTGGAGCAGCAGAATTGTGAAAAATTTTTTGCCTTCTCTACCATTTCTTGGCTTCAAACTCCCATATCTCGCGAACGGATTGACCTAACCCAAAAATTCCTATTGCATCTGAAAGTAGAAACTCGCCCGATTACAACCGTGTGTGTATTTTTTCCCTAGGCCATTCTGGTTAAGCGTTTGGAGCAGCAGAATTGCGAAAAATTTTTTGCCTTCTCAACCATTTCTTGGCTTCAAAGTCCCATATCTCGCGAACGGATTGACCTAACCCAAAAATTCCTATTGCATCTGAAAGTAGAAACTCGCCCGATTACAACGGTATGTGTATTTTTTCCCTAGGCCATTCTGGTTAAGCGTTTGGAGCAGCAGAATTGTGAAAAATTTTTTGCCTTCTCTACCATTTCTTGGCTTCAAACTCCCATATCTCGCGAACGGATTGACCTAACCCAAAAATTCCTATTGCATCTGAAAGTAGAAGCTCGCCCGATTACAACGGTATGTGTATTTTTTCCCTTGGCCATTCTGGTTAAGCGTTTGGAGCAGCAGAATTGTGAAAAATTTTTTGCCTTCTCTACCATTTCTTGGCTTCAAACTCCCATATCTCGCGAACGGATTGACCTAACCCAAAAATTCCTATTGCATCTGAAAGTAGAAACTCGCCCGATTACAACGGTATGTGTATTTTCTCCCTTGGCCATTCTAGTTAAGCGTTTGGAGCAGCAGAATTGCGAAAAATTTTTCGGCTTCTCAACCATTTCTTGGCTTCAAACTCCCATATCTCGCGAACGGATTGACCTAACCCAAAAATTCCTATTGCATCTGAAAGTAGAAACTCGCCCGATTACAACGGTATGTGTATTTTTTCCCTAGGCCATTCTGGTTAAGCGTTTGGAGCAGCAGAACTGCGAAAAATTTGTTGTCTTCTCAACCATTTCTTAGCTTCAAACTCCCATATCTCGCGAACGGATTGACCTAAACCAAAAATTCCTGTTGCATCTGAAAGTAGAAACTCGCCCGATTACAACGGTATGTGTATTTTTTGCCTAGGTCATTCTGGTTAAGCGTTTGGAGCAGCAGAATTGTGAAAAATTTTTTGCCTTCTCTACCATTTCTTGGCTTCAAACTCCCATATCTCGCGAACACACTGACCTAACCCAAAAATTCCTATTGCATCTGAAAGTAGAAACTCGCCCGATTACAGCGGTATGTGTATTTTTTCCCTTGGCCATTTTGGTTAAGCGTTTGGAGCAGCAGAAATGCGAAAAATTTTTTGCCTTCTCAACCATTTCTTAGCTTCAAACTCCCATATCTCGCGAACGGATTGACCTAATCCAAAAATTCCTGTTGCATCTGAAAGTAGAATCTCGCCCGATTACATAGGTATGTGTATTTCTTCCCTAGGCCATTCTGGTTAAGCGGTTGGAGCAGCAGAATTGCGAAAAATTTTTTGCCTTCTCAACCATTTCTTGTCTTCAAACTCCCATATCTCGCGAACGGATTGACCTAACCCAAAAATTCCTATTGCATCTGAAAGTAGAAACTCGCCCGATTACAACGGTATGTGTATTTTTTCCCTAGCCCATACTGGTTAAGCGTTTGGAGCAGCAGAATTGTGAAAAATTTTTTGCCTTCTCTACCATTTCTTGGCTTCAAACTCCCATATCTCGCGAACAGACTGACCTAACCCAAAAATTCCTATTGCATGTGAAAGTAGAAACTCGCCCGATTACAGCGGTATGTGTATTTTTTCCCTTGGCCATTTTGGTTAAGCGTTTGGAGCAGCAGAATTGCGAAAAATTTTTGCCTTCTCAACCATTTCTTGGCTTCAAACTCCCATATCTCGCGAACGGATTGACCTAACCCAAAAATTCCTATTGCATCTGAAAGTAGAAACTCGCCCGATTACAACGGTATGTGTATTTTTTCCCTTGGCCATTCTGGTTAAGCGTTTGGAGCAGCAAAATTGCGAAAAATTTTTTGGCTTCTCAACCATTTCTTAGCTACAAACTCCCATATCTCTCGAACGGATTGACGTAACCCAAAAATTCCTATTGCATCTGAAAGTAGAAACTCGCCAGATTACAACGGTATGTGTATTTTTTCCCTAGGCCATTCTGGTTAAGCGTTTGGAGCAGCAGAATTGCGAAAAATTTTTTGCCTTCTCAACCATTTCTTGGCTTCAAAGTCCCATATCTCGCGAACGGATTGACCTAACCCAAAAATTCCTATTGCATCTGAAAGTAGAAACTCGCCCGATTACAACGGTATGTGTATTTTTTCCCTAGGCCATTCTGGTTAAGCGTTTGGAGCAGCAGAATTGTGAAAAATTTTTTGCCTTCTCTACCATTTCTTGGCTTCAAACTCCCATATCTCGCGAACGGATTGACCTAACCCAAAAATTCCTATTGCATCTGAAAGTAGAAACTCGCCCGATTACAACGGTATGTGTATTTTTTCCCTAGGCCATTCTGGTTAAGCGTTTGGAGCAGCAGAATTGCGAAAAATTTTTGCCTTCTCAACCATTTCTTGGCTTCAAAGTCCCATATCTCGCGAACGGATTGACCTAACCCAAAAATTCCTATTGCATCTGAAAGTAGAAACTCGCCCGATTACAACGGTATGTGTATTTTTTCCCTAGGCCATTCTGGTTAAGCGTTTGGAGCAGCAGAATTGTGAAAAATTTTTTGCCTTCTCTACCATTTCTTGGCTTCAAACTCCCATATCTCGCGAACGGATTGACCTAACCCAAAAATTCCTATTGCATCTGAAAGTAGAAACTCGCCCGATTACAACGGTATGTGTATTTTTTCCTAGGCCATTCTGGTTAAGCGTTTGGAGCAGCAGAATTGCGAAAAATTTTTTGCCTTCTCAACAATTTCTTGGCTTCAAACTCCCATATCTCGCGAACGAGTTGACCTAACCCAAAAATTTCTATTGCATCTGAAAGTAGAAACTCGCTCGATTACAACGGTATGTGTATTTTTTCCCTAGGCCATTCTGGTTAAGCGTTTGGAGCAGCAGAACTGCGAAAAATTTGTTGTCTTCTTAACCATTTCTTAGCTTCAAACTCCCATATCTCGCGAACGGATTGACCTAAACCAAAAATTCCTATTGCATCTGAAAGTAGAAACTCGCCCGATTACAACGGTATGTGTATTTTTTCCCAACCCATTCTGGTTAAGCGTTTGGAGCAGCAGAATTGTGAAAAATTTTTTGCCTTCTCTACCATTTCTTGGCTTCAAACTCCCATATCTCGCGAACGGATTGACCTAACCCAAAAATTCCTATTGCATCTGAAAGTAGAAACTCGCCCGATTACAACCGTGTGTGTATTTTTTCCCTAGGCCATTCTGGTTAAGCGTTTGGAGCAGCAGAATTGCGAAAAATTTTTTGCCTTCTCAACCATTTCTTGGCTTCAAACTCCCACATCTCGCGAACGGATTGACCTAACCCAAAAATTCCTATTGCATCTGAAAGTAGAAACTCGCCCGATTACAACGGTATGTGTATTTTTTCCCTAGGTCATTCTGGTTAAGCGTTTGGAGCAGCAGAATTGTGAAAAATTTTTTGCCTTCTCTACCATTTCTTGGCTTCAAACTCCCATATCTCGCGAACGGATTGACCTAACCCAAAAATTCCTATTGCATCTGAAAGTAGAAACTCGCCCGATTACAGCGGTATGTGTATTTTTTCCCTAGGCCATTCTGGTTAAGCGTTTGGAGCAGCAGAATTGTGAAAAATTTTTTGCCTTCTCTACCATTTCTTGGCTTCAAACTCCCATATCTCGCGAACGGATTGACCTAACCCAAAAATTCCTATTGCATCTGAAAGTAGAAGCTCGCCCGATTACAACGGTATGTGTATTTTTTCCCTTGGCCATTCTGGTTAAGCGTTTGGAGCAGCAGAATTGTGAAAAATTTTTTGCCTTCTCTACCATTTCTTGGCTTCAAACTCCCATATCTCGCGAACGGATTGACCTAACCCAAAAATTCCTATTGCATCTGAAAGTAGAAACTCGCCCGATTACAACGGTATGTGTATTTTCTCCCTTGGCCATTCTAGTTAAGCGTTTGGAGCAGCAGAATTGCGAAAAATTTTTTGGCTTCTCAACCATTTCTTGGCTTCAAACTCCCATATCTCGCGAACGGATTGACCTAACCCAAAAATTCCTATTGCATCTGAAAGTAGAAACTCGCCCGATTACAACGGTATGTGTATTTTTTCCCTAGGCCATTCTGGTTAAGCGTTTGGAGCAGCAGAACTGCGAAAAATTTGTTGTCTTCTCAACCATTTCTTAGCTTCAAACTCCCATATCTCGCGAACGGATTGACCTAAACCAAAAATTCCTGTTGCATCTGAAAGTAGAAACTCGCCCGATTACAACGGTGTGTGTATTTTTTGCCTAGGTCATTCTGGTTAAGCGTTTGGAGCAGCAGAATTGTGAAAAATTTTTTGCCTTCTCTACCATTTCTTGGCTTCAAACTCCCATATCTCGCGAACACACTGACCTAACCCAAAAATTCCTATTGCATCTGAAAGTAGAAACTCGCCCGATTACAGCGGTATGTGTATTTTTTCCCTTGGCCATTTTGGTTAAGCGTTTGGAGCAGCAGAAATGCGAAAAATTTTTTGCCTTCTCAACCATTTCTTAGCTTCAAACTCCCATATCTCGCGAACGGATTGACCTAATCCAAAAATTCCTGTTGCATCTGAAAGTAGAAACTCGCCCGATTACAAAGGTATGTGTATTTCTTCCCTAGGCCATTCTGGTTAAGCGGTTGGAGCAGCAGAATTGCGAAAAATTTTTTGCCTTCTCAACCATTTCTTGTCTTCAAACTCCCATATCTCGCGAACGGATTGACCTAACCCAAAAATTCCTATTGCATCTGAAAGTAGAAACTCGCCCGATTACAACGGTATGTGTATTTTTTCCCTAGCCCATACTGGTTAAGCGTTTGGAGCAGCAGAATTGTGAAAAATTTTTTGCCTTCTCTACCATTTCTTGGCTTCAAACTCCCATATCTCGCGAACAGACTGACCTAACCCAAAAATTCCTATTGCATGTGAAAGTAGAAACTCGCCCGATTACAGCGGTATGTGTATTTTTTCCCTTGGCCATTTTGGTTAAGCGTTTGGAGCAGCAGAATTGCGAAAAATTTTTTGCCTTCTCAACCATTTCTTGGGTTCAAACTCCCATATCTCGCGAACGGATTGACCTAACCCAAAAATTCCTATTGCATCTGAAAGTAGAAACTCGCCCGATTACAACGGTATGTGTATTTTTTCCCTTGGCCATTCTGGTTAAGCGTTTGGAGCAGCAAAATTGCGAAAAATTTTTTGGCTTCTCAACCATTTCTTAGCTACAAACTCCCATATCTCTCGAACGGATTGACGTAACCCAAAAATTCCTATTGCATCTGAAAGTAGAAACTCGCCAGATTTCAACGGTATGTGCATTTTTTCCCTAGGCCATTCTGGTTAAGCGTTTGGAGCAGCAGAATTGCGAAAAATTTTTTGCCTTCTCAACCATTTCTTGGCTTCAAAGTCCCATATCTCGCGAACGGATTGACCTAACCCAAAAATTCCTATTGCATCTGAAAGTAGAAACTCGCCCGATTACAACGGTATGTGTATTTTTTCCCTAGGCCATTCTGGTTAAGCGTTTGGAGCAGCAGAATTGTGAAAAATTTTTTGCCTTCTCTACCATTTCTTGGCTTCAAACTCCCATATCTCGCGAACGGATTGACCTAACCCAAAATTCCTACTGCATCTGAAAGTAGAAACTCGCCCGATTACAACGGTATGTGTATTTTTTCCCTAGGCCATTCTGGTTAAGCGTTTGGAGCAGCAGAATTGCGAAAATTTTTTTGCCTTCTCAACAATTTCTTGGCTTCAAACTCCCATATCTCGCGAACGAGTTGACCTAACCCAAAAATTTCTATTGCATCTGAAAGTAGAAACTCGCTCGATTACAACGGTATGTGTATTTTTTCCCTAGGCCATTCTGGTTAAGCGTTTGGAGCAGCAGAACTGCGAAAAATTTGTTGTCTTCTTAACCATTTCTTAGCTTCAAACTCCCATATCTCGCGAACGGATTGACCTAAACCAAAAATTCCTATTGCATCTGAAAGTAGAAACTCGCCCGATTACAACGGTATGTGTATTTTTTCCCAACCCATTCTGGTTAAGCGTTTGGAGCAGCAGAATTGTGAAAAATTTTTTGCCTTCTCTACAATTTCTTGGCTTCAAACTCCCATATCTCGCGAACGGATTGACCTAACCCAAAAATTCCTATTGCATCTGAAAGTAGAAACTCGCCCGATTACAACGGTATGTGTATTTTTTCCCTAGGCCATTCTGGTTAAGCGTTTGGAGCAGCAGAACTGCGAAAAATTTGTTGCATTCTCAACCATTTCTTAGCTTCAAACTCCCATATCTCGCGAACGGATTGACCTAAACCAAAAATTCCTGTTGCATCTGAAAGTAGAAACTCGCCCGATTACAACGGTATGTGTATTTTTTCCCTAGGTCATTCTGGTTAAGCGTTTGGAGCAGCAGAATTGTGAAAAATTTTTTGCCTTCTCTACCATTTCTTGGTTTCAAACTCCCATATCTCGCGAACACACTGACCTAACCCAAAAATTCCTATTGCATCTGAAAGTAGAAACTCGCCCGATTACAGCGGTATGTGTATTTTTTCCCTTGGCCATTTTGGTTAAGCGTTTGGAGCAGCAGAAATGCGAAAAAATTTTTGCCTTCTCAACCATTTCTTAGCTTCAAACTCCCATATCTCGCGAACGGATTGACCTAACCCAAAAATTCCTGTTGCATCTGAAAGTAGAAACTCGCCCGATTAAAAAGGTATGTGTATTTCTTCCCTAGGCCATTCTGGTTAAGCGGTTGGAGCAGCAGAATTGCGAAAAATTTTTTGCCTTCTCAACCATTTCTTGTCTTCAAACTCCCATATCTCGCGAACGGATTGACCTAACCCAAAAATTCCTATTGCATCTGAAAGTAGAAACTCGCCCGATTACAACGGTATGTGTATTTTTTCCCTAGGCCATTCTGGTTAAGCGTTTGGAGCAGCAGAACTGCGAAAAATTTGTTGTCTTCTCAACCATTTCTTAGCTTCAAACTCCCATATCTCGCGAACGGATTGACCTAAACCAAAAATTCCTGTTGCATCTGAAAGTAGAAACTCGCCCGATTACAACGGTATGTGTATTTTTTCCCTAGCCCATTCTGGTTAAGCGTTTGGAGCAGCAGAATTGTGAAAAATTTTTTGCCTTCTCTACCATTTCTTGGCTTCAAACTCCCATATCTCGCGAACAGACTGACCTAACCCAAAAATTCCTATTGCATGTGAAAGTAGAAACTCGCCCGATTACAGCGGTATGTGTATTTTTTCCCTTGGCCATTCTGGTTAAGCGTTTGGAGCAGCAAAATTGCGAAAAATTTTTTGGCTTCTCAACCATTTCTTAGCTACAAACTCCCATATCTCTCGAACGGATTGACGTAACCCAAAAATTCCTATTGCATCTGAAAGTAGAAACTCGCCAGATTACAACGGTATGTGTATTTTTTCCCTAGGCCATTCTGGTTAAGCGTTTGGAGCAGCAGAATTGCGAAAAATTTTTTGCCTTCTCAACCATTTCTTGGCTTCAAAGTCCCATATCTCGCGAACGGATTGACCTAACCCAAAAATTCCTATTGCATCTGAAAGTAGAAACTCGCCCGATTACAACGGTATGTGTATTTTTTCCCTAGGCCATTCTGGTTAAGCGTTTGGAGCAGCAGAATTGTGAAAAATTTTTTGCCTTCTCTACCATTTCTTGGCTTCAAACTCCCATATCTCGCGAACGGATTGACCTAACCCAAAAATTCCTATTGCATCTGAAAGTAGAAACTCGCCCGATTACAACGGTATGTGTATTTTTTCCCTAGGCCATTCTGGTTAAGCGTTTGGAGCAGCAGAATTGCGAAAAATTTTTTGCCTTCTCAACCATTTCTTGGCTTCAAAGTCCCATATCTCGCGAACGGATTGACCTAACCCAAAAATTCCTATTGCATCTGAAAGTAGAAACTCGCCCGATTACAACGGTATGTGTATTTTTTCCCTAGGCCATTCTGGTTAAGCGTTTGGAGCAGCAGAATTGTGAAAAATTTTTTGCCTTCTCTACCATTTCTTGGCTTCAAACTCCCATATCTCGCGAACGGATTGACCTAACCCAAAAATTCCTATTGCATCTGAAAGTAGAAACTCGCCCGATTACAACGGTATGTGTATTTTTTCCCTAGGCCATTCTGGTTAAGCGTTTGGAGCAGCAGAATTGCGAAAAATTTTTTGCCTTCTCAACAATTTCTTGGCTTCAAACTCCCATATCTCGCGAACGAGTTGACCTAACCCAAAAATTTCTATTGCATCTGAAAGTAGAAACTCGCTCGATTACAACGGTATGTGTATTTTTTCCCTAGGCCATTCTGGTTAAGCGTTTGGAGCAGCAGAACTGCGAAAAATTTGTTGTCATCTTAACCATTTCTTAGCTTCAAACTCCCATATCTCGCGAACGGATTGACCTAAACCAAAAATTCCTATTGCATCTGAAAGTAGAAACTCGCCCGATTACAACGGTATGTGTATTTTTTCCCAACCCATTCTGGTTAAGCGTTTGGAGCAGCAGAATTGTGAAAAATTTTTTGCCTTCTCTACCATTTCTTGGCTTCAAACTCCCATATCTCGCGAACACACTGACCTAACCCAAAAGATTCCTATTGCATCTGAAAGTAGAATCTCGCCCGATTACAGCGGTATGTGTATTTTTTCCCTTGGCCATTTTGGTTAAGCGTTTGGAGCAGCAGAAATGCGAAAAAATTTTTGCCTTCTCAACCATTTCTTAGCTTCAAACTCCCATATCTCGCGAACGGATTGACCTAACCCAAAAATTCCTGTTGCATCTGAAAGTAGAAACTCGCTCGATTACAAAGGTATGTGTATTTCTTCCCTAGGCCATTCTGGTTAAGCGGTTGGAGCAGCAGAATTGCGAAAAATTTTTTGCCTTCTCAACCATTTCTTGTCTTCAAACTCCCATATCTCGCGAACTGATTGACCTAACCCAAAAATTCCTATTGCATCTGAAAGTAGAAACTCGCCCGATTACAACGGTATGTGTATTTTTTCCCTAGCCCATTCTGGTTAAGCCTTTGGTGCAGCAGAATTGTGAAAAATTTTTTGCCTTCTCTACCATTTCTTGGCTTCAAACTCCCATATCTCGCGAACGGATTGACCTAACCCAAAAATTCCTATTGCATCTGAAAGTAGAAACTCGCCCGATTACAACGGTATGTGTATTTTTTCCCTAGGCCATTCTGGTTAAGCGTTTGGAGCAGCAGAATTGCGAAAAATTTTTTGCCTTCTCAACCATTTCTTAGCTTCAAACTCCCATATCTCGCGAACGGATTGACCTAACCCAAAAATTCCTATTGGATCTGAAAGTTGAAACTCGCCCGATTACAACGGTATGTGTATTTTTTCCCTAGGCCATTCTGGTTAAGCGTTTGGAGCAGCAGAACTGCGAAAAATTTGTTGTCTTCTCAACCATTTCTTAGCTTCAAACTCCCATATCTCGCGAACGGATTGACCTAAACCAAAAATTCCTGTTGCATCTGAAAGTAGAAACTCGCCGATTACAACGGTATGTGTATTTTTTCCCTAGCCCATTCTGGTTAAGCGTTTGGAGCAGCAGAATT
Source organism: Ptiloglossa arizonensis (assembly GCF_051014685.1). NCBI lineage: Eukaryota > Metazoa > Arthropoda > Insecta > Hymenoptera > Colletidae > Ptiloglossa > Ptiloglossa arizonensis. The sequence goes on along the minus strand of NW_027478814.1, from coordinate 160,611 downwards.
GTGAAAAATTTTTTGGCTTCTCTACCATTTCTTGGCTTCAAACTCCCATATCTCGCGAACAGACTGACCTAACCCAAAAATTCCTATTGCATGTGAAAGTAGAAACTCGCCCGATTACAGCGGTATGTGTATTTTTTCCCTTGGCCATTCTGGTTAAGCGTTTGGAGCAGCAAAATTGCGAAAAATTTTTTGGCTTCTCAACCATTTCTTAGCTACAAACTCCCATATCTCTCGAACGGATTGACGTAACCCAAAAATTCCTATTGCATCTGAAAGTAGAAACTCGCCAGATTACAACGGTATGTGTATTTTTTCCCTAGGCCATTCTGGTTAAGCGTTTGGAGCAGCAGAATTGCGAAAAATTTTTTGCCTTCTCAACCATTTCTTGGCTTCAAAGTCCCATATCTCGCGAACGGATTGACCTAACCCAAAAATTCCTATTGCATCTGAAAGTAGAAACTCGCCCGATTACAACGGTATGTGTATTTTTTCCCTAGGCCATTCTGGTTAAGCGTTTGGAGCAGCAGAATTGTGAAAAATTTTTTGCCTTCTCTACCATTTCTTGGCTTCAAACTCCCATATCTCGCGAACGGATTGACCTAACCCAAAAATTCCTATTGCATCTGAAAGTAGAAACTCGCCCGATTACAACGGTATGTGTATTTTTTCCCTAGGCCATTCTGGTTAAGCGTTTGGAGCAGCAGAATTGCGAAAAATTTTTTGCCTTCTCAACAATTTCTTGGCTTCAAACTCCCATATCTCGCGAACGAGTTGACCTAACCCAAAAATTTCTATTGCATCTGAAAGTAGAAACTCGCTCGATTACAACGGTATGTGTATTTTTTCCCTAGGCCATTCTGGTTAAGCGTTTGGAGCAGCAGAATTGCGAAAAATTTTTTGCCTTCTCAACCATTTCTTGGCTTCAAAGTCCCATATCTCGCGAACGGATTGACCTAACCCAAAAATTCCTATTGCATCTGAAAGTAGAAACTCGCCCGATTACAACGGTATGTGTATTTTTTCCCTAGGCCATTCTGGTTAAGCGTTTGGAGCAGCAGAATTGTGAAAAATTTTTTGCCTTCTCTACCATTTCTTGGCTTCAAACTCCCATATCTCGCGAACGGATTGACCTAACCCAAAAATTCCTATTGCATCTGAAAGTAGAAACTCGCCCGATTACAACGGTATGTGTATTTTTTCCCTAGGCCATTCTGGTTAAGCGTTTGGAGCAGCAGAATTGCGAAAAATTTGTTGCCTTCTCAACAATTTCTTGGCTTCAAACTCCCATATCTCGCGAACGAGTTGACCTAACCCAAAAATTTCTATTGCATCTGAAAGTAGAAACTCGCTCGATTACAACGGTATGTGTATTTTTTCCCTAGGCCATTCTGGTTAAGCGTTTGGAGCAGCAGAACTGCGAAAAATTTGTTGTCTTCTTAACCATTTCTTAGCTTCAAACTCCCATATCTCGCGAACGGATTGACCTAAACCAAAAATTCCTATTGCATCTGAAAGTAGAAACTCGCCCGATTACAACGGTATGTGTATTTTTTCCCAACCCATTCTGGTTAAGCGTTTGGAGCAGCAGAATTGTGAAAAATTTTTTGCCTTCTCTACCATTTCTTGGCTTCAAACTCCCATATCTCGCGAACACACTGACCTAACCCAAAAGATTCCTATTGCATCTGAAAGTAGAATCTCGCCCGATTACAGCGGTATGTGTATTTTTTCCCTTGGCCATTTTGGTTAAGCGTTTGGAGCAGCAGAAATGCGAAAAAATTTTTGCCTTCTCAACCATTTCTTAGCTTCAAACTCCCATATCTCGCGAACGGATTGACGTAACCCAAAAACTCCTATTGCATCTGAAAGTAGAAACTCGCCCGATTACAACGGTATGTGTATTTTTTCCCTAGGCCATTCTTGTTAAGCGTTCGGAGCAGCAGAATTGCGAAAAATTTTTTGCCTTCTCTACCATTTCTTGGTTTCAAACTCCCATATCTCGCGAACGGATTGACCTAACCCAAAAATTCCTGTTGCATCTGAAAGCAGAAACTCGCCCGATTACAACGGTATGTGTATTTTTTCCCGAGGCCATTCTGGTTAAGCGTTTGGAGCAGCAGAATTGCGAAAAATTTTTTGCCTTCTCAACCATTTCTTGTTTTCAAACACCCATATCTCGCGTACGCATTGACCTAACCCAAAAATTCATATTGCATCTGAAAGTAGAAGTTCGCCCGATTCCAACGGTATGTGTATTTTTTCCCTAGGCCATTCTGGTTAAGCGTTTGGAGCAGCAGAAGTGCGAAAAATTTGTTGTCTTCTCAACCATTTCTTAGCTTCAATCTCCCATATCTCGCGAACGGATTGACGTAACCCAAAAATTCCTATTGCATCTGAAAGTAGAAACTCGCCCGATTACAACGGTATGTGTATTTTTTCCCTAGGCCATTCTGGTTAAGCGTTTGGAGCAGCAGAATTGCGAAAAATTTTTTGCCTTCTCAACCATTTCTTGGCTTCAAAGTCCCATATCTCGCGAACGGATTGACCTAACCCAAAAATTCCTGTTGCATCTGAAAGTAGAAACTCGCCCCATTACAACGGTATGTGTATTTTTTCCCGAGGCCATTCTGGTTAAGCGTTTGGAGCAGCAGAATTGCGAAAAATTTTTGCCTTCTCAACCATTTCTTGTTTTCAAACACCCATATCTCGCGAACGCATTGACCTAACCCAAAAATTCCTATTGCATCTGAAAGTAGAAGTTCGCCCGATTCCAACGGTATGTGTACTTTTTCCCTAGGCCATTCTGGTTATGCGTTTGGAGCAGCAGAACTGCGAAAAATTTTTGCCTTCTCTACCATTTCTTGGTTTCAAACTCCCATATCTCGCGAACGGATTGACCTAACCCAAAAATTCCTGTTGCATCTGAAAGCAGAAACTCGCCCGATTACAACGGTATGTGTACTTTTTCCCTAGGCCATTCTGGTTAAGCGTTTGGAGCAGCAGAACTGCGAAAAATTTTTTGGCTTCTCAACCATTTCTTGGCTTCAAACTCCCATATCTCGCGAAAGGATTGACCTAACCCAAAAATTCCTATAGCATCTGAAAGTAGAAACTCGCCCGATTACAACGGTATGTGTATTTTTTCCCTAGGCCATTCTGGTTAAGCGTTTGGAGCAGCAGAAGTGCGAAAAATTTGTTGTCTTCTCAACCATTTCTTAGCTTCAAACTCCCATATCTCGCGAACGGATTGACGTAACCCAAAAATTCCTATTGCATCTGAAAGTAGAAACTCGCCCGATTACAACGGTATGTGTATTTTTTCCCTTGGCCATTCTCGTTAAGCGTTTGGAGCAGCAGAATTGTGAAAAATTTTTTGCCTTCTCTACCATTTCTTGGCTTCAAACTCCCATATCTCGCGAAAGGATTGACCTAACCCAAAAATTCCTATTGCATCTGAAAGTAGAAACTCGCCCGATTACAACGGTATGTGTATTTTTTCCCTAGGCCATTCTGGTTAAGCGTTAGGAGCAGCAGAAGTGCGAAAAATTTGTTGTCTTCTCAACCATTTCTTAGCTTCAAAGTCCCATATCTCGCGAACGGATTGTCCTAACCCAAAAATTCCTATTGCATCTGAAAGTAGAAACTCGCCCGATTACAACGGTATGTGTATTTTTTCCCTAGGCCATTCTAGTTAAGCGTTTGGAACAGCAGAATTGCGAAAAATTTTTTGGCTTCTCAACCATTTCTTAGCTTCAAACTCCCATATCTCGCGAACGGATTGACGTAACCCAAAAATTCCTATTGCATCTGAAAGTAGAAACTCGCCCGATTACAACGGTATGTGTATTTTTTCCCTTGGCCATTCTCGTTAAGCGTTTGGAGCAGCAGAATTGCGAAAAATTTTTTGCCTTCTCAACCATTTCTTGTTTTCAAACACCCATATCTCGCGTACGCATTGACCTACCCCAAAAATTCATATTGCATCTGAAAGTAGAAGTTCGCCCGATTCCAACGGTATGTGTATTTTTTCCCTAGGCCATTCTGGTTAAGCGTTTGGAGCAGCAGAAGTGCGAAAAATTTGTTGTCTTCTCAACCATTTCTTAGCTTCAATCTCCCATATCTCGCGAACGGATTGACGTAACCCAAAAATTCCTATTGCATCTGAAAGTAGAAACTCGCCCGATTACAACGGTATGTGTATTTTTTCCCTAGGCCATTCTGGTTAAGCGTTTGGAGCAGCAGAATTGCGAAAAATTTTTTGCCTTCTCAACCATTTCTTGGCTTCAAAGTCCCATATCTCGCGAACGGATTGACCTAACCCAAAAATTCCTGTTGCATCTGAAAGTAGAAACTCGCCCCATTACAACGGTATGTGTATTTTTTCCCGAGGCCATTCTGGTTAAGCGTTTGGAGCAGCAGAATTGCGAAAAATTTTTGCCTTCTCAACCATTTCTTGTTTTCAAACACCCATATCTCGCGAACGCATTGACCTAACCCAAAAATTCCTATTGCATCTGAAAGTAGAAGTTCGCCCGATTCCAACGGTATGTGTATTTTTTCCCTAGGCCATTCTGGTTATGCGTTTGGAGCAGCAGAATTGCGAAAAATTTTTTGCCTTCTCAACCATTTCTTGGCTTCAAACTCCCATATCTCGCGAACGGATTGACCTAACCCAAAAATTCCTATTGCATCTGAAAGTAGAAACTCGCCCGATTACAACGGTATGTGTACTTTTTCCCTAGGCCATTCTGGTTAAGCGTTTGGAGCAGCAGAAGTGCGAAAAATTTTTTGCCTTCTCAACCATTTCTTAGCTTCAAAGTCCCATATCTCGCGAACGGATTGACCAAACCCAAAAATTCCTTCTGCGTCTGAAAGTAGAAACTCGCCCGATTACAACGGTATGCGTATTTTTTCCCTAGGCCATTCTGGTTAAGCGTTTGGAGCAGCAGAATTGTGAAAAATTTTTTGCCTTCTCTACCATTTCTTGGCTTCAAACTCCCATATCTGGCGAACGGATTGACCTAACCCAAAAATTCCTATTGCGTCTGAAAGTAGAAACTCGCCCGATCACAACGGTATGTGTATTTTTTCCGTAGGCAATTCTGGTTAAGCGTTTGGAGCAGCAGAATTGCGAAAAATTTTTTGCCTTCTCAACCATTACTTGGCTTCAAACTCCCATATCTCGCGAACGGATTGACCTAACCCAAAAATTCCTATTGCATCTGAAAGTAGAAACTCGCCCGATTACAACGGTATGTGTATTTTTTCCCTAGGGCATTCTGGTTAAGCGTTTGGAGCAGCAGAACTGCGAAAAATTTTTTGGCTTCTCAACCATTTCTTGGCTTCAAACTCCCATATCTCGCGAAAGGATTGACCTAACCCAAAAATTCCTATAGCATCTGAAAGTAGAAACTCGCCCGATTACAACGGTATGTGTATTTTTTCCCTAGGCCATTCTGGTTAAGCGTTTGGAGCAGCAGAAGTGCGAAAAATTTGTTGTCTTCTCAACCATTTCTTAGCTTCAAACTCCCATATCTCGCGAACGGATTGACGTAACCCAAAAATTCCTATTGCATCTGAAAGTAGAAACTCGCCCGATTACAACGGTATGTGTATTTTTTCCCTTGGCCATTCTCGTTAAGCGTTTGGAGCAGCAGAATTGTGAAAAATTTTTTGCCTTCTCTACCATTTCTTGGCTTCAAACTCCCATATCTCGCGAAAGGATTGACGTAACCCAAAAATTCCTATTGCATCTGAAAGTAGAAACTCGCCCGATTACAACGGTATGTGTATTTTTTCCCTAGGCCATTCTGGTTAAGCGTTTGGAGCAGCAGAATTGCGAAAAATTTTTTGCCTTCTCAACCATTTCTTGGCTTCAAAGTCCCATATCTCGCGAACGGATTGACCTAACCCAAAAATTCCTGTTGCATCTGAAAGTAGAAACTCGCCCCATTACAACGGTATGTGTATTTTTTCCCGAGGCCATTCTGGTTAAGCGTTTGGAGCAGCAGAATTGCGAAAAATTTTTGCCTTCTCAACCATTTCTTGTTTTCAAACACCCATATCTCGCGAACGCATTGACCTAACCCAAAAATTCCTATTGCATCTGAAAGTAGAAGTTCGCCCGATTCCAACGGTATGTGTATTTTTTCCCTAGGCCATTCTGGTTATGCGTTTGGAGCAGCAGAATTGCGAAAAATTTTTTGCCTTCTCAACCATTTCTTGGCTTCAAACTCCCATATCTCGCGAACGGATTGACCTAACCCAAAAATTCCTATTGCATCTGAAAGTAGAAACTCGCCCGATTACAACGGTATGTGTACTTTTTCCCTAGGCCATTCTGGTTAAGCGTTTGGAGCAGCAGAAGTGCGAAAAATTTTTTGCCTTCTCAACCATTTCTTAGCTTCAAAGTCCCATATCTCGCGAACGGATTGACCAAACCCAAAAATTCCTTCTGCGTCTGAAAGTAGAAACTCGCCCGATTACAACGGTATGCGTATTTTTTCCCTAGGCCATTCTGGTTAAGCGTTTGGAGCAGCAGAATTGTGAAAAATTTTTTGCCTTCTCTACCATTTCTTGGCTTCAAACTCCCATATCTGGCGAACGGATTGACCTAACCCAAAAATTCCTATTGCGTCTGAAAGTAGAAACTCGCCCGATCACAACGGTATGCGTATTTTTTCCGTAGGCAATTCTGGTTAAGCGTTTGGAGCAGCAGAATTGCGAAAAATTTTTTGCCTTCTCAACCATTACTTGGCTTCAAACTCCCATATCTCGCGAACGGATTGACCTAACCCAAAAATTCCTATTGCATCTGAAAGTAGAAACTCGCCCGATTACAACGGTATGTGTATTTTTTCCCTAGGGCATTCTGGTTAAGCGTTTGGAGCAGCAGAACTGGGAAAAATTTTTTGGCTTCTCAACCATTTCTTGACTTCAAACTCCCATATCTCGCGAAAGGATTGACCTAACCCAAAAATTCCTATAGCATCTGAAAGTAGAAACTCGCCCGATTACAACGGTATGTGTATTTTTTCCCTTGGCCATTCTCGTTAAGCGTTTGGAGCAGCAGAATTGTGAAAAATTTTTTGCCTTCTCTACCATTTCTTGGCTTCAAACTCCCATATCTCGCGAAAGGATTGACCTAACCCAAAAATTCCTAATGCATCTGAAAGTAGAAACTCGCCCGATTACAACGGTATGTGTATTTTTTCCCTAGGCCATTCTGGTTAAGCGTTAGGAGCAGCAGAAGTGCGAAAAATTTGTGGTCTTCTCAACCATTTCTTAGCTTCAAAGTCCCATATCTCGCGAACGGATTGACCTAACCCAAAAATTCCTATTGCATCTGAAAGTAGAAACTCGCCCGATTACAACGGTATGTGTATTTTTTCCCTAGGCCATTCTAGTTAAGCGTTTGGAGCAGCAGAATTGCGATAAATTTTTTGGCTTCTCAACCATTTCTTGGCTTCAAACTCCCATATCTCGCGAACGGATTGACCTAACCCAAAAATTCCTATTGCATCTGAAAGCAGAAACTCGCCCGATTACAACGGTATGTGTATTTTTTCCCTAGGCCATTCTGGTTAAGCGTTTGGAGCAGCAGAAGTGCGAAAAATTTGTTGTCTTCTCAACCATTTCTTAGCTTCAAACTCCCATATCTCGCGAACGGATTGACGTAACCCAAAAACTCCTATTGCATCTGAAAGTAGAAACTCGCCCGATTACAACGGTATGTGTATTTTTTCCCTAGGCCATTCTTGTTAAGCGTTCGGAGCAGCAGAATTGCGAAAAATTTTTTGCCTTCTCAACCATTTCTTGGCTTCAAAGTCCCATATCTCGCGAACGGATTGACCTAACCCAAAAATTCCTATTTCATCTGAAAGTAGAAACTCGCCCGATTACAACGGTATGTGTATTTTTTCCCTAGGCCATTCTGGTTAAGCGTTTGGAGCAGCAGAATTGCGAAAAATTTTTTGCCTTCTCAACCATTTCTTGGCTTCAAAGTCCCATATCTCGCGAACGGATTGACCTAACCCAAAAATTCCTATTTCATCTGAAAGTAGAAACTCGCCCGATTACAACGGTATGTGTATTTTTTCCCTAGGCCATTCTGGTTAAGCGTTTGGAGCAGCAGAATTGTGAAAAATTTTTTGCCTTCTCTACCATTTCTTGGTTTCAAACTCCCATATCTCGCGAACGGATTGACCTAACCCAAAAATTCCTGTTGCATCTGAAAGCAGAAACTCGCCCGATTACAACGGTACGTGTATTTTTTCCCGAGGCCATTCTGGTTAAGCGTTTGGAGCAGCAGAATTGCGAAAAATTATTTGCCTTCTCAACCATTTCTTGTTTTCAAACACCCATATCTCGCGTACGCATTGACCTAACCCAAAAATTCATATTGCATCTGAAAGTAGAAGTTCGCCCGATTCCAACGGTATGTGTATTTTTTCCCTAGGCCATTCTGGTTAAGCGTTTGGAGCAGCAGAATTGTGAAAAATTTTTTGCCTTCTCTACCATTTCTTGGCTTCAAACTCCCATATCTCGCGAACGGATTGACCTAACCCAAAAATTCCTGTTGCATCTGAAAGTAGAAACTCGCCCCATTACAACGGTATGTGTATTTTTTCCCGAGGCCATTCTGGTTAAGCGTTTGGAGCAGCAGAATTGCGAAAAATTTTTGCCTTCTCAACCATTTCTTGTTTTCAAACACCCATATCTCGCGAACGCATTGACCTAACCCAAAAATTCCTATTGCATCTGAAAGTAGAAGTTCGCCCGATTCCAACGGTATGTGTATTTTTTCCCTAGGCGATTCTGGTTATGCGTTTGGAGCAGCAGAATTGCGAAAAATTTTTGCCTTCTCAACCATTTCTTGGCTTCAAACTCCCATATCTCGCGAACGGATTGACCTAACCCAAAAATTCCTATTGCATCTGAAAGTAGAAACTCGCCCGATTACAACGGTATGTGTACTTTTTCCCTAGGCCATTCTGGTTAAGCGTTTGGAGCAGCAGAAGTGCGAAAAATTTTTTGCCTTCTCAACCATTTCTTAGCTTCAAAGTCCCATATCTCGCGAACGGATTGACCAAACCCAAAAATTCCTTCTGCGTCTGAAAGTAGAAACTCGCCCGATTACAACGGTATGCGTATTTTTTCCCTAGGCCATTCTGGTTAAGCGTTTGGAGCAGCAGAATTGTGAAAAATTTTTTGCCTTCTCTACCATTTCTTGGCTTCAGACTCCCATATCTGGCGAACGGATTGACCTAACCCAAAAATTCCTATTGCATCTGAAAGTAGAAACTCGCCCGATCACAACGGTATGTGTCTTTTTTCCGTAGGCCATTCTGGTTAAGCGTTTGGAGCAGCAGAATTGCGAAAAATTTTTTGCCTTCTCAACCATTACTTGGCTTCAAACTCCCATATCTCGCGAACGGATTGACCTAACCCAAAAATTCCTATTGCATCTGAAAGTAGAAACTCGCCCGATTACAACGGTATGTGTATTTTTTCCCTAGGCCATTCTGGTTAAGCGTTTGGAGCAGCTGAGGTGCGAAAAATTTGTTGTCTTCTCAACCATTTCTTAGCTTCAAACTCCCATATCTCGCGAACGGATTGACCTAAACCAAAAATTCCTGTTGCATCTGAAAGTAGAAACTCGCCCAATTACAACGGTATGTGTATTTTTTCCCTAGGCCATTCTGGTTAAGCGTTCGGAGCAGCAGAATTGCGAAAAATTTTTTGCCTTCTCGACCATTTCTTGTCTTCAAACTCCCATATCTCGCGAACGGATTGACCTAACCCAAAAATTCCTATTGCATGTAAAAGTAGAAACTCGCCCGATTACAACGGTATGTGTATTTTTTCCCTAGCCCAATCTGGTCAAGCGTTTGGAGCAGCAGAATTGTGAAAAATTTTTTGCCTTCTCTACCATTTCTTGGCTTCAAACTCCCATATCTCGCGAACAGACTGACCTAACCCAAAAACTCCTATTGCATCTGAAAGTAGAAACTCGCCTGATTACAACGCTATGTGTATTTTTTCCCTAGGCCATTCTGGTTAAGCGTTCGGAGCAGCAGAATTGCGAAAAATTTTTTGCCTTCTCAACCATTTCTTGGCTTCAAAGTCCCATATCTCGCGAACGGATTGACCTAACCCAAAAATTCCTATTGCATCTGAAAGTAGAAACTCGCCCGATTACAACGGTATGTGTATTTTTTCCCTAGGCCATTCTGGTTAAGCGTTTGGAGCAGCAGAATTGTGAAAAATTTTTTGCCTTCTCTACCATTTCTTGGCTTCAAACTCCCATATCTCGCGAACGGATTGACCTAACCCAAAAATTCGTGTTGCATCTGAAAGTAGAAACTCGCCCCATTACAACGGTATGTGTATTTTTTCCCGAGGCCATTCTGGTTAAACGTTTGGAGCAGCAGAATTGCGAAAAATTTTTTGCTTTCTCAACCATATCTTGTTTTCAAACACCCATATCTCGCGAACGCATTGACCTAACCCAAAAAGTCATACTGCATCTGAAAGTAGAAGTTCGCCCGATTCCAACGGTATGTGTATTTTTTCCCTAAGCCATTCTGGTTAAGCGTTTGGAGCAGCAGAATTGCGAAAAATTTTTTGCCTTCTCAACCATTTCTTGGCTTCAAACTCCCATATCTTGCGAACGGATTGACCTAACCCAAAAATTCCAATTGCATCTGAAAGTAGAAACTCGCCCGATTACAACGGTATATGTATTTTTTCCCTTGGCCATTCTCGTTAAACGTTTGGAGCAGCAGAATTGCGAAAAATTTTTTGCCTTCTCTACCATTTCTTGGCTTCAAACTCCCATATCTCGCGAACGGATTGACCTAACTCAAAAATTCCTATTGCATCTGAAAGTAGAAACTCGCCCGATTACAACGGTATGTGTATTTTTTCCCCAGGCCATTCTGGTTAAGCGTTTGGAGCTGCAGAAGTGCGAAAAATTTGTTGTCTTCTCAACCATTTCTTAGCTTCAAACTCCCATATCTCGCGAACAGACTGACCTAACCCAAAAATTCCTATTGCATCTGAAAATAGAAACTCGCCCGATTACAACGGTATGTGTATTTTTTCCCTAGGCCATTCTAGTTAAGCGTTTGGAGCAGCAGAAGTGCGATAAATTTTTTGTCTTCTCAACCATTTCTTAGATTCACAATCCCATATCTCGCGAACGGATTGACGTAGCCCAAAAATTCCTATTGCATCTGAAAGTAGAAACTCGCCCGATTACAACGGTATGTGTATTTTTTCCCTAGGCCATTCTGGTTAAGCGTTTGGAGCAGCAGAATTGCGAAAAATTTTTTGCCTTCTCAACCATTTCTTGGCTTCACACTCGCATATCTCGCGAACGAATTGACCTGACCCAAAAATTCCTATTGCATCTGAAAGTAGAAACTCGCCCGATTACAACGGTATGTGTATTTTTTCCCTAGGCCTTTCTGGTTAAGCGTTCGGAGCAGCAGAATTGCGAAAAATTTTTTGCCTTCTCAACCATTTCTTGTCTTCAAACTCCCATATCTCGCGAACAGACTGACCTAACCCAAAAATTCCTATTGCATTTGAAAATAGAAACTCGCCCGATTACAACGGTATGTGTATTTTTTCCCTAGGCCATTCTAGTTAAGCGTTTGGTGCAGCAGAATTGCGATAAATTTTTTGGCTTCTCAAACATTTCTTGGCTTCAAACTCCCATATCTCGCGAACGGATTGACCTAACCCAAAAATTCATATTGCATCTGAAAGTAGAAGTTCGCCCGATTCCAACGGTATGTGTATTTTTTCCCTAGGCCATTCTGGTTAAGCGTTTGGAGCAGCAGAATTGCGAAAAATTTTTTGCCTTCTCAACCATTTCTTAGCTTCAAAGTCCCATATCTCGCGAACGGATTGATCAAACCCAAAAATTCCTGCTGCGTCTGAAAGTAGAAACTCGCCCGATTACAACGGTATGCGTATTTTTTCCCTAGGCCATTCTGGTTAAGCGTTTGGAGCAGCAGAAGTGCGAAAAATTTGTTGTCTTCTCAACCATTTCTTAGATTCACAATCCCATATCTCGCGAACGGATTGACGTAGCCCAAAAATTCCTATTGCATCTGAAAGTAGAAACTCGCCCGATTACAACGGTATGTGTATTTTTTCCCTAGGCCATTCTGGTTAAGCGTTTGGAGCAGCAGAATTGCGAAAAATTTTTTGCCTTCTCAACCATTTCGTGGCTTCAAACTCCCATATCTCGCGAACGAATTGACCTAACCCAAAAATTCCTATTGCATCTGAAAGTAGAAACTCGCCCGATTACAACGGTATGTGTATTTTTTCCCTAGGCCTTTCTGGTTAAGCGTTCGGAGCAGCAGAATTGCGAAAAATTTTTTGCCTTCTCAACCATTTCTTGTCTTCAAACTCCCATATCTCGCGAACGGATTGACCTAAGCCAAAAATTCCTATTACATCTGAAAGTAGAAACTCGCCCGATTACAACGGTATGTGTATTTTTTCCCTAGCCCATTCTGGTTAAGCGTTTGGAGCAGCAAAATTGTGAAAAATTTTTTGCCTTCTGTACCATTTCTTGGCTTCAAACTCCCATATCTCGCGAACGGATTGACCTAACCCAAAAATTCCTATTGCATCTGAAAGTAGAAACTCGCCCGATTACAGCGGTATGTTTATTTTTTCCCTAGGCCATTTTGGTTAAGCGTTTGGAGCAGCAGAATTGCGAAAAATTTTTTGCCTTCTCAACCATTTCTTGGCTTCAAACTCCCATATCTTGCGAACGGATTGACCTAACCCAAAAATTCCTATTGCATCTGAAAGTAGAAACTCGCCCGATTCCAACGGTATGTGTATTTTTTCCCTAAGCCATTCTGGTTAAGCGTTTGGAGCAGCAGAATTGCGAAAAATTTTTTGCCTTCTCAACCATTTCTTAGTTTCAAAGTCCCATATCTCGCGAACGGATTGATCAAACCCAAAAATTCCTGCTGCGTCTGAAAGTAGAAACTCGCCCGATTACAACGGTATGTGTATTTTTTCCCTAGGCCATTTTGGTTAAGCGTTTGGAGCAGCAGAATTGCGAAAAATTTTTTGCCTTCTCAACCATTTCTTGGCTTCAAACTCCCATATCTTGCGAACGGATTGACCTAACCCAAAAATTCCAATTGCATCTGAAAGTAGAAACTCGCCCGATTACAACGGTATATGTATTTTTTCCCTTGGCCATTCTCGTTAAACGTTTGGAGCAGCAGAATTGCGAAAAATTTTTTGCCTTCTCTACCATTTCTTGGCTTCAAACTCCCATATCTCGCGAACGGATTGACCTAACTCAAAAATTCCTATTGCATCTGAAAGTAGAAACTCGCCCGATTACAACGGTATGTGTATTTTTTCCCCAGGCCATTCTGGTTAAGCGTTTGGAGCTGCAGAAGTGCGAAAAATTTGTTGTCTTCTCAACCATTTCTTAGCTTCAAACTCCCATATCTCGCGAACAGACTGACCTAACCCAAAAATTCCTATTGCATCTGAAAATAGAAACTCGCCCGATTACAACGGTATGTGTATTTTTTCCCTAGGCCATTCTAGTTAAGCGTTTGGTGCAGCAGAATTGCGATAAATTTTTTGGCTTCTCAACCATTTCTTGGCTTCAAACTCCCATATCTCGCGAACGGATTGACCTAACCCAAAAATTCCGATTGCATCTGAAAGTAGAAACTCGCCCCATTACAACGGTATGTGTATTTTTTCCCTAGCCCAATCTGGTCAAGCGTTTGGAGCAGCAGAATTGTGAAAAATTTTTTGCCTTCTCTACCATTTCTTGGCTTCAAACTCCCATATCTCGCGAACAGACTGACCTAACCCAAAAATTCCTATTGCATCTGAAAATAGAAACTCGCCCGATTACAACGGTATGTGTATTTTTTCCCTAGGCCATTCTAGTTAAGCGTTTGGAGCAGCAGAAGTGCGATAAATTTTTTGTCTTCTCAACCATTTCTTAGATTCACAATCCCATATCTCGCGAACGGATTGACGTAGCCCAAAAATTCCTATTGCATCTGAAAGTAGAAACTCGCCCGATTACAACGGTATGTGTATTTTTTCCCTAGGCCATTCTGGTTAAGCGTTTGGAGCAGCAGAATTGCGAAAAATTTTTTGCCTTCTCAACCATTTCTTGGCTTCACACTCCCATATCTCGCGAACGAATTGACCTGACCCAAAAATTCCTATTGCATCTGAAAGTAGAAACTCGCCCGATTACAACGGTATGTGTATTTTTTCCCTAGGCCTTTCTGGTTAAGCGTTCGGAGCAGCAGAATTGCGAAAAATTTTTTGCCTTCTCAACCATTTCTTGTCTTCAAACTCCCATATCTCGCGAACAGACTGACCTAACCCAAAAATTCCTATTGCATTTGAAAATAGAAACTCGCCCGATTACAACGGTATGTGTATTTTTTCCCTAGGCCATTCTAGTTAAGCGTTTGGTGCAGCAGAATTGCGATAAATTTTTTGGCTTCTCAACCATTTCTTGGCTTCAAACTCCCATATCTCGCGAACGGATTGACCTAACCCAAAAATTCATATTGCATCTGAAAGTAGAAGTTCGCCCGATTCCAACGGTATGTGTATTTTTTCCCTAGGCCATTCTGGTTAAGCGTTTGGAGCAGCAGAATTGCGAAAAATTTTTTGCCTTCTCAACCATTTCTTAGCTTCAAAGTCCCATATCTCGCGAACGGATTGATCAAACCCAAAAATTCCTGCTGCGTCTGAAAGTAGAAACTCGCCCGATTACAACGGTATGCGTATTTTTTCCCTAGGCCATTCTGGTTAAGCGTTTGGAGCAGCAGAAGTGCGAAAAATTTGTTGTCTTCTCAACCATTTCTTAGATTCACAATCCCATATCTCGCGAACGGATTGACGTAGCCCAAAAATTCCTATTGCATCTGAAAGTAGAAACTCGCCCGATTACAACGGTATGTGTATTTTTTCCCTAGGCCATTCTGGTTAAGCGTTTGGAGCAGCAGAATTGCGAAAAATTTTTTGCCTTCTCAACCATTTCGTGGCTTCAAACTCCCATATCTCGCGAACGAATTGACCTAACCCAAAAATTCCTATTGCATCTGAAAGTAGAAACTCGCCCGATTACAACGGTATGTGTATTTTTTCCCTAGGCCTTTCTGGTTAAGCGTTCGGAGCAGCAGAATTGCGAAAAATTTTTTGCCTTCTCAACCATTTCTTGTCTTCAAACTCCCATATCTCGCGAACGGATTGACCTAAGCCAAAAATTCCTATTACATCTGAAAGTAGAAACTCGCCCGATTACAACGGTATGTGTATTTTTTCCCTAGCCCATTCTGGTTAAGCGTTTGGAGCAGCAAAATTGTGAAAAATTTTTTGCCTTCTGTACCATTTCTTGGCTTCAAACTCCCATATCTCGCGAACGGATTGACCTAACCCAAAAATTCCTATTGCATCTGAAAGTAGAAACTCGCCCGATTACAGCGGTATGTTTATTTTTTCCCTAGGCCATTTTGGTTAAGCGTTTGGAGCAGCAGAATTGCGAAAAATTTTTTGCCTTCTCAACCATTTCTTGGCTTCAAACTCCCATATCTTGCGAACGGATTGACCTAACCCAAAAATTCCTATTGCATCTGAAAGTAGAAACTCGCCCGATTACAACGGTATATGTATTTTTTCCCTTGGCCATTCTCGTTAATCGTTTGGAGCAGCAGAATTGCGAAAAATTTGTTGTCTTCTCAACCATTTCTTAGCTTCAGACTCCCATATCTCGCGAACGGATTGACGTAACCCAAAAATTCCTGTTGCATCTGAAAGTAGAAACTCGCCCCATTACAACGGAATGTGTATTTTTTCCCGAGGCCATTCTGGTTAAGCGTTTGGAGCAGCAGAATTGCGAAAAATTTCTTGCCTTCTCAACCATTTCTTGTTTTCAAACACCCATATCTCGCGAACGCATTGACCTAACCCAAAAATTCATATTGCATCTGAAAGTAGAAGTTCGCCCGATTCCAACGGTATGTGTATTTTTTCCCTAGGCCATTCTGGTTAAGCGTTTGGAGCAGCAGAATTGCGAAAAATTTTTTGCCTTCTCAACCATTTCTTAGCTTCAAAGTCCCATATCTCGCGAACGGATTGACCAAACCCAAAAATTCCTGCTGCGTATGAAAGTAGAAACTCGCCCGATTACAACGGTATGTGTATTTTTTCCCTAGCCCAATCTGGTCAAGCGTTTGGAGCAGCAGAATTGTGAAAAATTTTTTGCCTTCTCTACCATTTCTTGGCTTCAAACTCCCATATCTCGCGAACAGACTGACCTAACCCAAAAACTCCTATTGCATCTGAAAGTAGAAACACGCCCGATTACAGCGGTATTTGTATTTTTTCACTTAGCCATTCTGGTTAATCGTTTGGAGCAGCAGAATTGCGAAAAATTTTTTGCCTTCTCAACCATTTCTTGGCTTCAAAGTCCCATGTCTCGCGAACGGATAGACTTAACCCAAAAATTCCTATTGCATCTGAAAATAGAAACTCGCCCGATTATAACGGTATGTGCATTTTTTCCCTTGGCCATTCTGGTTATCGTTTGGAGCAGCAGAATTGTGAAAAATTTTTCGCCTTCTCTACCATTTCTTGGCTTCAAACTCCCATATCTCGCGAACGGATTGACCTAACCCAAAAATTCCTATTGCATCTGAAAGTAGAAACTCGCCCGATTACAACGGTATGTGTATTTTTTCCCTAGGCCATTCTGGTTAAGCGTTTGGAGCAGCAGAAGTGCGAAAAATTTGTTGTCTTCTCAACCATTTCTTAGATTCACAATCCCATATCTCGCGAACGGATTGACGTAGCCCAAAAATTCCTATTGCATCTGAAAGTAGAAACTCGCCCGATTACAACGGTATGTGTATTTTTTCCCTAGGCCATTCTGGTTAAGCGTTTGGAGCAGCAGAATTGCGAAAAATTTTTTGCCTTCTCAACCATTTCTTGGCTTCAAACTCCCATATCTCGCGAACGAATTGACCTAACCCAAAAATTCCTATTGCATCTGAAAGTAGAAACTCGCCCGATTACAACGGTATGTGTATTTTTTCCCTAGGCCTTTCTGGTTAAGCGTTCGGAGCAGCAGAATTGCGAAAAATTTTTTGCCTTCTCAACCATTTCTTGTCTTCAAACTCCCATATCTAGCGAACGGATTGACCTAAGCCAAAAATTCCTATTACATCTGAAAGTAGAAACTCGCCCGATTACAACGGTATGTGTATTTTTTCCCTAGCCCATTCTGGTTAAGCGTTTGGAGCAGCAGAATTGTGAAAAATTTTTTGCCTTCTGTACCATTTCTTGGCTTCAAACTCCCATATCTCGCGAACGGATTGACCTAACCCAAAAATTCCTATTGCATCTGAAAGTAGAAACTCGCCCGATTACAGCGGTATGTTTATTTTTTCCCTAGGCCATTTTGGTTAAGCGTTTGGAGCAGCAGAATTGCGAAAAATTTTTTGCCTTCTCAACCATTTCTTGGCTTCAAACTCCCATATCTTGCGAACGGATTGACCTAACCCAAAAATTCCTATTGCATCTGAAAGTAGAAACTCGCCCGATTACAACGGTATATGTATTTTTTCCCTTGGCCATTCTCGTTAATCGTTTGGAGCAGCAGAATTGCGAAAAATTTGTTGTCTTCTCAACCATTTCTTAGCTTCAGACTCCCATATCTCGCGAACGGATTGACGTAACCCAAAAATTCCTGTTGCATCTGAAAGTAGAAACTCGCCCCATTACAACGGAATGTGTATTTTTTCCCGAGGCCATTCTGGTTAAGCGTTTGGAGCAGCAGAATTGCGAAAAATTTTTTGCCTTCTCAACCATTTCTTGTTTTCAAACACCCATATCTCGCGAACGCATTGACCTAACCCAAAAATTCATATTGCATCTGAAAGTAGAAACTCGCCCGATTACAACGGTATATGTATTTTTTCCCTTGGCCATTCTCGTTAATCGTTTGGAGCAGCAGAATTGCGAAAAATTTGTTGCCTTCTCAACCATTTCTTGGCTTCAAACTCCCATATCTTGCGAACGGATTGACCTAACCCAAAAATTCCTATTGCATCTGAAAGTAGAAACTCGCCCGATTACAACGGTATATGTATTTTTTCCCTTGGCCATTCTCGTTAATCGTTTGGAGCAGCAGAATTGCGAAAAATTTGTTGTCTTCTCAACCATTTCTTAGCTTCAGACTCCCATATCTCGCGAACGGATTGACGTAACCCAAAAATTCCTGTTGCATCTGAAAGTAGAAACTCGCCCCATTACAACGGAATGTGTATTTTTTCCCGAGGCCATTCTGGTTAAGCGTTTGGAGCAGCAGAATTGCGAAAAATTTTTTGCCTTCTCAACCATTTCTTGTTTTCAAACACCCATATCTCGCGAACGCATTGACCTAACCCAAAAATTCATATTGCATCTGAAAGTAGAAGTTCGCCCGATTCCAACGGTATGTGTATTTTTTCCCTAGGCCATTCTGGTTAAGCGTTTGGAGCAGCAGAATTGCGAAAAATTTTTTGCCTTCTCAACCATTTCTTAGCTTCAAAGTCCCATATCTCGCGAACGGATTGACCAAACCCAAAAATTCCTGCTGCGTATGAAAGTAGAAACTCGCCCGATTACAACGGTATGTGTATTTTTTCCCTAGCCCAATCTGGTCAAGCGTTTGGAGCAGCAGAATTGTGAAAAATTTTTTGCCTTCTCTACCATTTCTTGGCTTCAAACTCCCATATCTCGCGAACAGACTGACCTAACCCAAAAACTCCTATTGCATCTGAAAGTAGAAACACGCCCGATTACAGCGGTATTTGTATTTTTTCCCTTAGCCATTCTGGTTAATCGTTTGGAGCAGCAGAATTGCGAAAAATTTTTTGCCTTCTCAACCATTTCTTGGCTTCAAAGTCCCATGTCTCGCGAACGGATAGACTTAACCCAAAAATTCCTATTGCATCTGAAAATAGAAACTCGCCCGATTACAACGGTATGTGCATTTTTTCCCTTGGCCATTCTGGTTATCGTTTGGAGCAGCAGAATTGTGAAAAATTTTTCGCCTTCTCTACCATTTCTTGGCTTCAAACTCCCATATCTCGCGAACGGATTGACCTAACCCAAAAATTCCTATTGCATCTGAAAGTAGAAACTCGCCCGATTACAACGGTATGTGTATTTTTTCCCTAGGCCATTCTGGTTAAGCGTTTGGAGCAGCAGAATTGCGAAAAATTTTTTGCCTTCTCAACCATTTCTTGGATTCAAAGTCCCATATCTCGCGAACGGATTGACCTAACCCAAAAATTCCTATTGCATCTGAAAGTAGAAACTCGCCCGATCACAACGGTATGTGTATTTTTTCCCTAGGCCATTCTGGTTAAGCGTTTGGAGCAGCAGAATTGCGAAAAATTTTTTGCCTTCTCAACCATTACTTGGCTTCAAACTCCCATATCTCGCGAACGGATTGACCTAACCCAAAAATTCCTATTTCATCTGAAAGTAGAAACTCGCCCGATTACAGCGGTATGTGTATTTTTTCCCTAGCCCAATCTGGTCAAGCGTTTGGAGCAGCAGAATTGTGAAAAATTTTTTGCCTTCCCTACCATTTCTTGGCTTCAAACTCCCATATCTCGCGAACGGATTGACCTAACCAAAAAATTCCTATTGCATCTGAAAGTAGAAACTCGCCCGATTACAACGGTATGCGTATTTTTTCCCTAGGCCATTCTAGTTAAGCGTTTGGAGCAGCAGAATTGCGAAAAATTTTTTGGCTTCTCAACCATTTCTTGGCTTCAAACTCCCATATCTCGCGAACGGATTGACCTAACCCAAAAATTCCTATTGCATCTGAAAGTAGAAACTCGCCCGATTACAACGGTATGTGTATTTCTTCCCTAGGCCAGTCTGGTTAAGCGTTTGGAGCAGCAGAATTGCGAAAAATTTGTTGTCTTCTCAACCATTTCTTAGCTTCAAACTCCCATACCTCGCGAACGGATTGACGTAACCCAAAAATTCCTATTGCATCTGAAAGTAGAAACTCGCCCGATTACAACGGTATGTGTATTTTTTCCCTAGGCCATTCTGGTTAGGCGTTCGGAGCAGCAGAATTGCGAAAAATTTTTTGCCTTCTCAACCATTTCTTGGCTTCAAAGTCCCATATCTCGCGAACGGATTGACCTAACCCAAAAATTCCTATTGCATCTGAAAGTAGAAACTCGCCCGATTACAACGGTATGTGTATTTTTTCCCTAGGCCAGTCTGGTTAAGCGTTTGGAGCAGCAGAATTGCGAAAAATTTGTTGCCTTCTCAACCATTTCTTAGCTTCAAACTCCCATATCTCGCGAACGGATTGACGTAACCCAAAAATTCCTATTGCATCTGAAAGTAGAAACTCGCCCGATTACAACGGTATGTGTATTTTTTCCGTAGGCCATTCTGGTTGGCGTTCGGAGCAGCAGAATTGCGAAAAATTTTTTGCCTTCTCAACCATTTCTTGGCTTCAAAGTCCCATATCTCGCGAACGGATTGACCTAACCCAAAAATTCCGATTGCATCTGAAAGTAGAAACTCGCCCGATCACAACGGTATGTGTATTTTTTCCCTAGGCCATTCTGGTTAAGCGTTTGGAGCAGCAGAATTGCGAAAAATTTTTTGCCTTCTCAACCATTACTTGGCTTCAAACTCCCATATCTCGCGAACGGATTGACCTAACCAAAAATTCCTATTGCATCTGAAAGTAGAAACTCGCCCGATTACAGCGGTATGTGTATTTTTTCCCTAGCCCAATCTGGTCAAGCGTTTGGAGCAGCAGAATTGTGAAAAATTTTTTGCCTTCTCTACCATTTCTTGGCTTCAAACTCCCATATCTCGCGAACGGATTGACCTAACCAAAAAATTCCTATTGCATCTGAAAGTAGAAACTCGCCCGATTACAACGGTATGTGTATTTTTTCCCTAGGCCATTCTAGTTAAGCGTTTGGAGCAGCAGAATTGCGAAAAATTTTTTGGCTTCTCAACCATTTCTTGGCTTCAAACTCCCATATCTCGCGAACGGATTGACCTAACCCAAAAATTCCTATTGCATCTGAAAGTAGAAACTCGCCCGATTACAACGGTATGTGTATTTTTTCCCTAGGCCATTCTGGTTAGGCGTTCGGAGCAGCAGAATTGCGAAAAATTTTTTGCCTTATCAACCATTTCTTGGCTTCAAAGTCCCATATCTCGCGAACGGATTGACCTAACCCAAAAATTCCTATTGCATCTGAAAGTAGAAACTCGACCGATTACAACGGTATGTGTATTTTTTCCCTAGGCCAGTCTGGTTAAGCGTTTGGAGCAGCAGAATTGCGAAAAATTTGTTGTCTTCTCAACCATTTCTTAGCTTCGAACTCCCATATCTCGCGAACGGATTGACGTAACCCAAAAATTCCTATTGCATCTGAAAGTAGAAACTCGCCCGATTACAACGGTATGTGTATTTTTTCCCTAGGCCATTCTGGTTAGGCGTTCGGAGCAGCAGAATTGCGAAAAATTTTTTGCCTTCTCAACCATTTCTTGGCTTCAAAGTCCCATATCTCGCGAACGGATTGACCAAACCCAAAAATTCCTATTGCATCTGAAAGTAGAAACTCGCCCGATTACAACGGTATGTGTATTTTTTCCCTAGGCCATTCTGGTTAAGCGTTTGGAGCAGCAGAATTGCGAAAAATTTTTTGCCTTCTCAACCATTTCTTGGATTCAAACTCCCATATCTCGCGAACGGATTGACCTAATCCAAAAATTCCTATTGCATCTGAAAGTAGAAACTCGCCCGATTATAACGGTATGTGTATTTTTTCCCTAGGCCATTCTGGTTAAGCGTTTGGAGCAGCAGAAGTGCGAAAAATTTGTTGTCTTCTCTACCATTTCTTGGCTTCAAACTCCCATATCTCGCGAACGGATTGACCTAACCCAAAAATTCCTATTGCATCTAAAAGTAGAAACTCGCCCGATTATAACGGTATGTGTATTTTTTCCCTAGGCCATTCTGGTTAAGCGTTTGGAGCAGCAGAATTGCGAAAAATTTTTTGCCTTCTCAACCATTTCTTGGCTTCAAAGTCCCATATCTCGCGAACGGATTGACCTAACCCAAAAATTCCTATTGCATCTGAAAGTAGAAGCTCGCCCGATTACAACGGTATGTGTATTTTTTCCCTAGGCCATTCTGGTTAAGCGTTTGGAGCAGCAGAATTGTGAAAAATTTTTTGCCTTCTCTACCATTTCTTGGCTTCAAACTCCCATACCTCGCGAACGGATTGACCTAACCCAAAAATTCCTATTGCATCTGAAGGTAGATACTCGCCCGATTACAACGGTATGTGTATTTTTTCCCTAGGCCATTCTGGTTAGGCGTTCGGAGCAGCAGAATTGCGAAAAATTTTTTGCCTTCTCAACCATTTCTTGGCTTCAAAGTCCCATATCTCGCGAACGGATTGACCTAACCCAAAAATTCCTATTGCATCTGAAAGTAGAAGCTCGCCCGATTACAACGGTATGTGTATTTTTTCCCTAGGCCATTCTGGTTAAGCGTTTGGAGCAGCAGAATTGTGAAAAATTTTTTGCCTTCTCTACCATTTCTTGGCTTCAAACTCCCATACCTCGCGAACGGATTGACCTAACCCAAAAATTCCTATTGCATCTGAAGGTAGATACTCGCCCGATTACAACGGTATGTGTATTTTTTCCCTAGGCCATTCTGGTTAGGCGTTCGGAGCAGCAGAATTGCGAAAAATTTTTTGCCTTCTCAACCATTTCTTGGCTTCAAAGTCCCATATCTCGCGAACGGATTGACCTAACCCAAAAATTCCTATTGCATCTAAAAGTAGAAACTCGCCCGATTATAACGGTATGTGTATTTTTTCCCTAGGCCATTCTGGTTAAGCGTTTGGAGCAGCAGAATTGCGAAAAATTTTTTGCCTTCTCAACCATTTCTTGGCTTCAAAGTCCCATATCTCGCGAACGGATTGACCTAACCCAAAAATTCCTATTGCATCTGAAAGTAGAAGCTCGCCCGATTACAACGGTATGTGTATTTTTTCCCTAGGCCAGTCTGGTTAAGCGTTTGGAGCAGCAGAATTGCGAAAAATTTGTTGTCTTCTCAACCATTTCTTAGCTTCAAACTCCCATATCTCGCGAACGGATTGACGTAACCCAAAAATTCCTATTGCATCTGAAAGTAGAAACTCGCCCGATTACAACGGTATGTGTATTTTTTCCCTAGGCCATTCTGGTTAGGCGTTCGGAGCAGCAGAATTGCGAAAAATTTTTTGCCTTCTCAACCATTTCTTGGCTTCAAAGTCCCATATCTCGCGAACGGATTGACCTAACCCAAAAATTCCTATTGCATCTGAAAGTAGAAACTCGCCCGATTACAACGGTATGTGTATTTTTTCCCTAGGCCAGTCTGGTTAAGCGTTTGGAGCAGCAGAATTGCGAAAAATTTGTTGCCTTCTCAACCATTTCTTAGCTTCAAACTCCCATATCTCGCGAACGGATTGACGTAACCCAAAAATTCCTATTGCATCTGAAAGTAGAAACTCGCCCGATCACAACGGTATGTGTATTTTTTCCGTAGGCCATTCTGGTTGGCGTTCGGAGCAGCAGAATTGCGAAAAATTTTTTGCCTTCTCAACCATTTCTTGGCTTCAAAGTCCCATATCTCGCGAACGGATTGACCTAACCCAAAAATTCCGATTGCATCTGAAAGTAGAAACTCGCCCGATCACAACGGTATGTGTATTTTTTCCCTAGGCCATTCTGGTTAAGCGTTTGGAGCAGCAGAATTGCGAAAAATTTTTTGCCTTCTCAACCATTACTTGGCTTCAAACTCCCATATCTCGCGAACGGATTGACCTAACCAAAAATTCCTATTGCATCTGAAAGTAGAAACTCGCCCGATTACAGCGGTATGTGTATTTTTTCCCTAGCCCAATCTGGTCAAGCGTTTGGAGCAGCAGAATTGTGAAAAATTTTTTGCCTTCTCTACCATTTCTTGGCTTCAAACTCCCATATCTCGCGAACGGATTGACCTAACCAAAAAATTCCTATTGCATCTGAAAGTAGAAACTCGCCCGATTACAACGGTATGTGTATTTTTTCCCTAGGCCATTCTAGTTAAGCGTTTGGAGCAGCAGAATTGCGAAAAATTTTTTGGCTTCTCAACCATTTCTTGGCTTCAAACTCCCATATCTCGCGAACGGATTGACCTAACCCAAAAATTCCTATTGCATCTGAAAGTAGAAACTCGCCCGATTACAACGGTATGTGTATTTTTTCCCTAGGCCATTCTGGTTAGGCGTTCGGAGCAGCAGAATTGCGAAAAATTTTTTGCCTTATCAACCATTTCTTGGCTTCAAAGTCCCATATCTCGCGAACGGATTGACCTAACCCAAAAATTCCTATTGCATCTGAAAGTAGAAACTCGACCGATTACAACGGTATGTGTATTTTTTCCCTAGGCCAGTCTGGTTAAGCGTTTGGAGCAGCAGAATTGCGAAAAATTTGTTGTCTTCTCAACCATTTCTTAGCTTCGAACTCCCATATCTCGCGAACGGATTGACGTAACCCAAAAATTCCTATTGCATCTGAAAGTAGAAACTCGCCCGATTACAACGGTATGTGTATTTTTTCCCTAGGCCATTCTGGTTAGGCGTTCGGAGCAGCAGAATTGCGAAAAATTTTTTGCCTTCTCAACCATTTCTTGGCTTCAAAGTCCCATATCTCGCGAACGGATTGACCTAACCCAAAAATTCCTATTGCATCTGAAAGTAGAAACTCGCCCGATTACAACGGTATGTGTATTTTTTCCCTAGGCCAGTCTGGTTAAGCGTTTGGAGCAGCAGAATTGCGAAAAATTTGTTGCCTTCTCAACCATTTCTTAGCTTCAAACTCCCATATCTCGCGAACGGATTGACGTAACCCAAAAATTCCTATTGCATCTGAAAGTAGAAACTCGCCCGATCACAACGGTATGTGTATTTTTTCCGTAGGCCATTCTGGTTGGCGTTCGGAGCAGCAGAATTGCGAAAAATTTTTTGCCTTCTCAACCATTTCTTGGCTTCAAAGTCCCATATCTCGCGAACGGATTGACCTAACCCAAAAATTCCGATTGCATCTGAAAGTAGAAACTCGCCCGATCACAACGGTATGTGTATTTTTTCCCTAGGCCATTCTGGTTAAGCGTTTGGAGCAGCAGAATTGCGAAAAATTTTTTGCCTTCTCAACCATTACTTGGCTTCAAACTCCCATATCTCGCGAACGGATTGACCTAACCAAAAATTCCTATTGCATCTGAAAGTAGAAACTCGCCCGATTACAGCGGTATGTGTATTTTTTCCCTAGCCCAATCTGGTCAAGCGTTTGGAGCAGCAGAATTGTGAAAAATTTTTTGCCTTCTCTACCATTTCTTGGCTTCAAACTCCCATATCTCGCGAACGGATTGACCTAACCAAAAAATTCCTATTGCATCTGAAAGTAGAAACTCGCCCGATTACAACGGTATGTGTATTTTTTCCCTAGGCCATTCTAGTTAAGCGTTTGGAGCAGCAGAATTGCGAAAAATTTTTTGGCTTCTCAACCATTTCTTGGCTTCAAACTCCCATATCTCGCGAACGGATTGACCTAACCCAAAAATTCCTATTGCATCTGAAAGTAGAAACTCGCCCGATTAC
Organism: Ptiloglossa arizonensis; assembly: GCF_051014685.1. Classification (NCBI taxonomy): domain Eukaryota; kingdom Metazoa; phylum Arthropoda; class Insecta; order Hymenoptera; family Colletidae; genus Ptiloglossa; species Ptiloglossa arizonensis. The sequence continues at coordinate 134,842 of NW_027478814.1, read as the reverse complement.
AACGGTATGTGTATTTTTTCCCTAGGCCATTCTGGTTAGGCGTTCGGAGCAGCAGAATTGCGAAAAATTTTTTGCCTTATCAACCATTTCTTGGCTTCAAAGTCCCATATCTCGCGAACGGATTGACCTAACCCAAAAATTCCTATTGCATCTGAAAGTAGAAACTCGACCGATTACAACGGTATGTGTATTTTTTCCCTAGGCCAGTCTGGTTAAGCGTTTGGAGCAGCAGAATTGCGAAAAATTTGTTGTCTTCTCAACCATTTCTTAGCTTCGAACTCCCATATCTCGCGAACGGATTGACGTAACCCAAAAATTCCTATTGCATCTGAAAGTAGAAACTCGCCCGATTACAACGGTATGTGTATTTTTTCCCTAGGCCATTCTGGTTAGGCGTTCGGAGCAGCAGAATTGCGAAAAATTTTTTGCCTTCTCAACCATTTCTTGGCTTCAAAGTCCCATATCTCGCGAACGGATTGACCAAACCCAAAAATTCCTATTGCATCTGAAAGTAGAAACTCGCCCGATTACAACGGTATGTGTATTTTTTCCCTAGGCCATTCTGGTTAAGCGTTTGGAGCAGCAGAATTGCGAAAAATTTTTTGCCTTCTCAACCATTTCTTGGATTCAAACTCCCATATCTCGCGAACGGATTGACCTAATCCAAAAATTCCTATTGCATCTGAAAGTAGAAACTCGCCCGATTATAACGGTATGTGTATTTTTTCCCTAGGCCATTCTGGTTAAGCGTTTGGAGCAGCAGAAGTGCGAAAAATTTGTTGTCTTCTCTACCATTTCTTGGCTTCAAACTCCCATATCTCGCGAACGGATTGACCTAACCCAAAAATTCCTATTGCATCTAAAAGTAGAAACTCGCCCGATTATAACGGTATGTGTATTTTTTCCCTAGGCCATTCTGGTTAAGCGTTTGGAGCAGCAGAATTGCGAAAAATTTTTTGCCTTCTCAACCATTTCTTGGCTTCAAAGTCCCATATCTCGCGAACGGATTGACCTAACCCAAAAATTCCTATTGCATCTGAAAGTAGAAGCTCGCCCGATTACAACGGTATGTGTATTTTTTCCCTAGGCCATTCTGGTTAAGCGTTTGGAGCAGCAGAATTGTGAAAAATTTTTTGCCTTCTCTACCATTTCTTGGCTTCAAACTCCCATACCTCGCGAACGGATTGACCTAACCCAAAAATTCCTATTGCATCTGAAGGTAGATACTCGCCCGATTACAACGGTATGTGTATTTTTTCCCTAGGCCATTCTGGTTAGGCGTTCGGAGCAGCAGAATTGCGAAAAATTTTTTGCCTTCTCAACCATTTCTTGGCTTCAAAGTCCCATATCTCGCGAACGGATTGACCTAACCCAAAAATTCCTATTGCATCTGAAAGTAGAAGCTCGCCCGATTACAACGGTATGTGTATTTTTTCCCTAGGCCATTCTGGTTAAGCGTTTGGAGCAGCAGAATTGTGAAAAATTTTTTGCCTTCTCTACCATTTCTTGGCTTCAAACTCCCATACCTCGCGAACGGATTGACCTAACCCAAAAATTCCTATTGCATCTGAAGGTAGATACTCGCCCGATTACAACGGTATGTGTATTTTTTCCCTAGGCCATTCTGGTTAGGCGTTCGGAGCAGCAGAATTGCGAAAAATTTTTTGCCTTCTCAACCATTTCTTGGCTTCAAAGTCCCATATCTCGCGAACGGATTGACCTAACCCAAAAATTCCTATTGCATCTAAAAGTAGAAACTCGCCCGATTATAACGGTATGTGTATTTTTTCCCTAGGCCATTCTGGTTAAGCGTTTGGAGCAGCAGAATTGCGAAAAATTTTTTGCCTTCTCAACCATTTCTTGGCTTCAAAGTCCCATATCTCGCGAACGGATTGACCTAACCCAAAAATTCCTATTGCATCTGAAAGTAGAAGCTCGCCCGATTACAACGGTATGTGTATTTTTTCCCTAGGCCAGTCTGGTTAAGCGTTTGGAGCAGCAGAATTGCGAAAAATTTGTTGTCTTCTCAACCATTTCTTAGCTTCAAACTCCCATATCTCGCGAACGGATTGACGTAACCCAAAAATTCCTATTGCATCTGAAAGTAGAAACTCGCCCGATTACAACGGTATGTGTATTTTTTCCCTAGGCCATTCTGGTTAGGCGTTCGGAGCAGCAGAATTGCGAAAAATTTTTTGCCTTCTCAACCATTTCTTGGCTTCAAAGTCCCATATCTCGCGAACGGATTGACCTAACCCAAAAATTCCTATTGCATCTGAAAGTAGAAACTCGCCCGATTACAACGGTATGTGTATTTTTTCCCTAGGCCAGTCTGGTTAAGCGTTTGGAGCAGCAGAATTGCGAAAAATTTGTTGCCTTCTCAACCATTTCTTAGCTTCAAACTCCCATATCTCGCGAACGGATTGACGTAACCCAAAAATTCCTATTGCATCTGAAAGTAGAAACTCGCCCGATCACAACGGTATGTGTATTTTTTCCCTAGGCCATTCTGGTTAAGCGTTTGGAGCAGCAGAATTGCGAAAAATTTTTTGCCTTCTCAACCATTACTTGGCTTCAAACTCCCATATCTCGCGAACGGATTGACCTAACCAAAAATTCCTATTGCATCTGAAAGTAGAAACTCGCCCGATTACAGCGGTATGTGTATTTTTTCCCTAGCCCAATCTGGTCAAGCGTTTGGAGCAGCAGAATTGTGAAAAATTTTTTGCCTTCTCTACCATTTCTTGGCTTCAAACTCCCATATCTCGCGAACGGATTGACCTAACCAAAAAATTCCTATTGCATCTGAAAGTAGAAACTCGCCCGATTACAACGGTATGTGTATTTTTTCCCTAGGCCATTCTAGTTAAGCGTTTGGAGCAGCAGAATTGCGAAAAATTTTTTGGCTTCTCAACCATTTCTTGGCTTCAAACTCCCATATCTCGCGAACGGATTGACCTAACCCAAAAATTCCTATTGCATCTGAAAGTAGAAACTCGCCCGATTACAACGGTATGTGTATTTTTTCCCTAGGCCAGTCTGGTTAAGCGTTTGGAGCAGCAGAATTGCGAAAAATTTGTTGTCTTCTCAACCATTTCTTAGCTTCAAACTCCCATATCTCGCGAACGGATTGACGTAACCCAAAAATTCCTATTGCATCTGAAAGTAGAAACTCGCCCGATTACAACGCTTTGTGTATTTTTTCCCTAGGCCATTCTGGTTAGGCGTTCGGAGCAGCAGAATTGCGAAAAATTTTTTGCCTTATCAACCATTTCTTGGCTTCAAAGTCCCATATCTCGCGAACGGATTGACCTAACCCAAAAATTCCTATTGCATCTGAAAGTAGAAACTCGACCGATTACAACGGTATGTGTATTTTTTCCCTAGGCCAGTCTGGTTAAGCGTTTGGAGCAGCAGAATTGCGAAAAATTTGTTGTCTTCTCAACCATTTCTTAGCTTCAAACTCCCATATCTCGCGAACGGATTGACGTAACCCAAAAATTCCTATTGCATCTGAAAGTAGAAACTCGCCCGATTACAACGGTATGTGTATTTTTTCCCTAGGCCATTCTGGTTAGGCGTTCGGAGCAGCAGAATTGCGAAAAATTTTTTGCCTTCTCAACCATTTCTTGGCTTCAAAGTCCCATATCTCGCGAACGGATTGACCAAACCCAAAAATTCCTATTGCATCTGAAAGTAGAAACTCGCCCGATTACAACGGTATGTGTATTTTTTCCCTAGGCCATTCTGGTTAAGCGTTTGGAGCAGCAGAATTGCGAAAAATTTTTTGCCTTCTCAACCATTTCTTGGATTCAAACTCCCATATCTCGCGAACGGATTGACCTAATCCAAAAATTCCTATTGCATCTGAAAGTAGAAACTCGCCCGATTATAACGGTATGTGTATTTTTTCCCTAGGCCATTCTGGTTAAGCGTTTGGAGCAGCAGAAGTGCGAAAAATTTGTTGTCTTCTCTACCATTTCTTGGCTTCAAACTCCCATATCTCGCGAACGGATTGACCTAACCCAAAAATTCCTATTGCATCTAAAAGTAGAAACTCGCCCGATTATAACGGTATGTGTATTTTTTCCCTAGGCCATTCTGGTTAAGCGTTTGGAGCAGCAGAATTGCGAAAAATTTTTTGCCTTCTCAACCATTTCTTGGCTTCAAAGTCCCATATCTCGCGAACGGATTGACCTAACCCAAAAATTCCTATTGCATCTGAAAGTAGAAGCTCGCCCGATTACAACGGTATGTGTATTTTTTCCCTAGGCCATTCTGGTTAAGCGTTTGGAGCAGCAGAATTGTGAAAAATTTTTTGCCTTCTCTACCATTTCTTGGCTTCAAACTCCCATACCTCGCGAACGGATTGACCTAACCCAAAAATTCCTATTGCATCTGAAGGTAGATACTCGCCCGATTACAACGGTATGTGTATTTTTTCCCTAGGCCATTCTGGTTAAGCGTTTGGAGCAGCAGAATTGCGAAAAATTTTTTGCCTTCTCAACCATTTCTTGGCTTCAAACTCCCATATCTCGCGAACGGATTGACCTAACCCAAAAATTCCTATTGCATCTGAAAGTAGAAACTCGCCCGATTATAACGGTATGTGTATTTTTTCCCTAGGCCATTCTGGTTAAGCGTTTGGAGCAGCAGAAGTGCGAAAAATTTGTTGTCTTCTCAACCATTTCTTAGCTTCAAACTCCCATATCTCGCGAACGGATTGACGTAACCCAAAAATTCCTATTGCATCTGAAAGTAGAAACTCGCCCGATTACAACGGTATGTGTATTTTTTCCCTTGGCCATTCTCGTTAAGCGTTTGGAGCAGCAGAATTGTGAAAAATTTTTTGCCTTCTCTACCATTTCTTGGCTTCAAACTCCCATATCTCGCGAAAGGATTGACCTAACCCAAAAATTCCTATTGCATCTGAAAGTAGAAACTCGCCCGATTACAACGGTATGTGTATTTTTTCCCTAGGCCATTCTGGTTAAGCGTTAGGAGCAGCAGAAATGCGAAAAATTTGTTGTCTTCTCAACCATTTCTTAGCTTCAAAGTCCCATATCTCGCGAACGGATTGACCTAACCCAAAAATTCCTATTGCATCTGAAAGTAGAAACTCGCCCGATTACAACGGTATGTGTATTTTTTCCCTAGGCCATTCTAGTTAAGCGTTTGGAGCAGCAGAATTGCGAAATAATTTTTTGGCTTCTCAACCATTTCTTGGCTTCAAACTCCCATATCTCGCGAACGGATTGACCTAACCCAAAAATTCCTATTGCATCTGAAAGTAGAAACTCGCCCGATTACAAAGGTATATGTATTTTTTCCCTAGGCCATTCTGGTTAAGCGTTTGGAGCAGCAGAAGTGCGAAAAATTTGTTGTCTTCTCAACCATTTCTTAGCTTCAAACTCCCATATCTCGCGAACGGATTGACGTAACCCAAAAACTCCTGTTGCATCTGAAAGTAGAAACTCGCCCGATTACAACGGTATGTGTATTTTTTCCCTAGGCCATTCTTGTTAAGCGTTCGGAGCAGCAGAGTTGCGAAAAATTTTTTGCCTTCTCAACCATTTCTTGGCTTCAAAGTCCCATATCTCGCGAACGGATTGACCTAACCCAAAAATTCCTATTGCATCTGAAAGTAGAAACTCGCCCGGTCACAACGGTATGTGTATTTTTTCCCTAGGCCATTCTGGTTAAGCGTTTGGAGCAGCAGAATTGCGAAAAATTTTTTGCCTTCTCAACCATTACTTGGCTTCAAACTCCCATATCTCGCGAACGGATTGACCTAACCAAAAATTCCTATTGCATCTGAAAGTAGAAACTCGCCCGATTACAGCGGTATGTGTATTTTTTCCCTAGCCCAATCTGGTCAAGCGTTTGGAGCAGCAGAATTGTGAAAATTTTTTGCCTTCTCTACCATTTCTTGGCTTCAAACTCCCATATCTCGCGAACGGATTGACCTAACCAAAAAATTCCTATTGCATCTGAAAGTAGAAACTCGCCCGATTACAACGGTATGTGTATTTTTTCCCTAGGCCATTCTAGTTAAGCGTTTGGAGCAGCAGAATTGCGAAAAATTTTTTGGCTTCTCAACCATTTCTTGGCTTCAAAGTCCCATATCTCGCGAACGGATTGACCTAACCCAAAAATTCCTATTGCATCTGAAAGTAGAAACTCGACCGATTACAACGGTATGTGTATTTTTTCCCTAGGCCAGTCTGGTTAAGCGTTTGGAGCAGCAGAATTGCGAAAAATTTGTTGTCTTCTCAACCATTTCTTAGCTTCAAACTCCCATATCTCGCGAACGGATTGACGTAACCCAAAAATTCCTATTGCATCTGAAAGTAGAAACTCGCCCGATTACAACGGTATGTGTATTTTTTCCCTAGGCCATTCTGGTTAGGCGTTCGGAGCAGCAGAATTGCGAAAAATTTTTTGCCTTCTCAACCATTTCTTGGCTTCAAAGTCCCATATCTCGCGAACGGATTGACCAAACCCAAAAATTCCTATTGCATCTGAAAGTAGAAACTCGCCCGATTACAACGGTATGTGTATTTTTTCCCTAGGCCATTCTGGTTAAGCGTTTGGAGCAGCAGAATTGCGAAAAATATTTTGCCTTCTCAACCATTTCTTGGATTCAAACTCCCATATCTCGCGAACGGATTGACCTAATCCAAAAATTCCTATTGCATCTGAAAGTAGAAACTCGCCCGATTATAACGGTATGTGTATTTTTTCCCTAGGCCATTCTGGTTAAGCGTTTGGAGCAGCAGAAGTGCGAAAAATTTGTTGTCTTCTCTACCATTTCTTGGCTTCAAACTCCCATATCTCGCGAACGGATTGACCTAACCCAAAAATTCCTATTGCATCTAAAAGTAGAAACTCGCCCGATTATAACGGTATGTGTATTTTTTCCCTAGGCCATTCTGGTTAAGCGTTTGGAGCAGCAGAATTGCGAAAAATTTTTTGCCTTCTCAACCATTTCTTGGCTTCAAAGTCCCATATCTCGCGAACGGATTGACCTAACCCAAAAATTCCTATTGCATCTGAAAGTAGAAGCTCGCCCGATTACAACGGTATGTGTATTTTTTCCCTAGGCCATTCTGGTTAAGCGTTTGGAGCAGCAGAATTGTGAAAAATTTTTTGCCTTCTCTACCATTTCTTGGCTTCAAACTCCCATACCTCGCGAACGGATTGACCTAACCCAAAAATTCCTATTGCATCTGAAGGTAGATACTCGCCCGATTACAACGGTATGTGTATTTTTTCCCTAGGCCATTCTGGTTAAGCGTTTGGAGCAGCAGAATTGCGAAAAATTTTTTGCCTTCTCAACCATTTCTTGGCTTCAAACTCCCATATCTCGCGAACGGACTGACCTAACCCAAAAATTCCTATTGCATCTGAAAGTAGAAACTCGCCCGATTATAACGGTATGTGTATTTTTTCCCTAGGCCATTCTGGTTAAGCGTTTGGAGCAGCAGAAGTGCGAAAAATTTGTTGTCTTCTCAACCATTTCTTAGCTTCAAACTCCCATATCTCGCGAACGGATTGACGTAACCCAAAAATTCCTATTGCATCTGAAAGTAGAAACTCGCCCGATTACAACGGTATGTGTATTTTTTCCCTTGGCCATTCTCGTTAAGCGTTTGGAGCAGCAGAATTGTGAAAAATTTTTTGCCTTCTCTACCATTTCTTGGCTTCAAACTCCCATATCTCGCGAAAGGATTGACCTAACCCAAAAATTCCTATTGCATCTGAAAGTAGAAACTCGCCCGATTACAACGGTATGTGTATTTTTTCCCTAGGCCATTCTAGTTAAGCGTTTGGAGCAGCAGAATTGCGAAATAATTTTTTGGCTTCTCAACCATTTCTTGGCTTCAAACTCCCATATCTCGCGAACGGATTGACCTAACCCAAAAATTCCTATTGCATCTGAAAGTAGAAACTCGCCCGATTACAAAGGTATATGTATTTTTTCCCTAGGCCATTCTGGTTAAGCGTTTGGAGCAGCAGAAGTGCGAAAAATTTGTTGTCTTCTCAACCATTTCTTAGCTTCAAACTCCCATATCTCGCGAACGGATTGACGTAACCCAAAAACTCCTGTTGCATCTGAAAGTAGAAACTCGCCCGATTACAACGGTATGTGTATTTTTTCCCTAGGCCATTCTTGTTAAGCGTTCGGAGCAGCAGAGTTGCGAAAAATTTTTTGCCTTCTCAACCATTTCTTGGCTTCAAAGTCCCATATCTCGCGAACGGATTGACCTAACCCAAAAATTCCTATTGCATCTGAAAGTAGAAACTCGCCCGATCACAACGGTATGTGTATTTTTTCCCTAGGCCATTCTGGTTAAGCGTTTGGAGCAGCAGAATTGCGAAAAATTTTTTGCCTTCTCAACCATTACTTGGCTTCAAACTCCCATATCTCGCGAACGGATTGACCTAACCAAAAATTCCTATTGCATCTGAAAGTAGAAACTCGCCCGATTACAGCGGTATGTGTATTTTTTCCCTAGCCCAATCTGGTCAAGCGTTTGGAGCAGCAGAATTGTGAAAAATTTTTTGCCTTCTCTACCATTTCTTGGCTTCAAACTTCCATATCTCGCGAACGGATTGACCTAACCAAAAAATTCCTATTGCATCTGAAAGTAGAAACTCGCCCGATTACAACGGTATGTGTATTTTTTCCCTAGGCCATTCTAGTTAAGCGTTTGGAGCAGCAGAATTGCGAAAAATTTTTTGGCTTCTCAACCATTTCTTGGCTTCAAACTCCCATATCTCGCGAACGGATTGACCTAACCCAAAAATTCCTATTGCATCTGAAAGTAGAAACTCGCCCGATTACAACGGTATGTGTATTTTTTCCCTAGGCCAGTCTGGTTAAGCGTTTGGAGCAGCAGAATTGCGAAAAATTTGTTGTCTTCTCAACCATTTCTTAGCTTCAAACTCCCATATCTCGCGAACGGATTGACGTAACCCAAAAATTCCTATTGCATCTGAAAGTAGAAACTCGCCCGATTACAACGGTATGTGTATTTTTTCCCTAGGCCATTCTGGTTAGGCGTTCGGAGCAGCAGAATTGCGAAAAATTTTTTGCCTTATCAACCATTTCTTGGCTTCAAAGTCCCATATCTCGCGAACGGATTGACCTAACCCAAAAATTCCTATTGCATCTGAAAGTAGAAACTCGACCGATTACAACGGTATGTGTATTTTTTCCCTAGGCCAGTCTGGTTAAGCGTTTGGAGCAGCAGAATTGCGAAAAATTTGTTGTCTTCTCAACCATTTCTTAGCTTCAAACTCCCATATCTCGCGAACGGATTGACGTAACCCAAAAATTCCTATTGCATCTGAAAGTAGAAACTCGCCCGATTACAACGGTATGTGTATTTTTTCCCTAGGCCATTCTGGTTAGGCGTTCGGAGCAGCAGAATTGCGAAAAATTTTTTGCCTTCTCAACCATTTCTTGGCTTCAAAGTCCCATATCTCGCGAACGGATTGACCAAACCCAAAAATTCCTATTGCATCTGAAAGTAGAAACTCGCCCGATTACAACGGTATGTGTATTTTTTCCCTAGGCCATTCTGGTTAAGCGTTTGGAGCAGCAGAATTGCGAAAAATATTTTGCCTTCTCAACCATTTCTTGGATTCAAACTCCCATATCTCGCGAACGGATTGACCTAATCCAAAAATTCCTATTGCATCTGAAAGTAGAAACTCGCCCGATTATAACGGTATGTGTATTTTTTCCCTAGGCCATTCTGGTTAAGCGTTTGGAGCAGCAGAAGTGCGAAAAATTTGTTGTCTTCTCTACCATTTCTTGGCTTCAAACTCCCATATCTCGCGAACGGATTGACCTAACCCAAAAATTCCTATTGCATCTAAAAGTAGAAACTCGCCCGATTATAACGGTATGTGTATTTTTTCCCTAGGCCATTCTGGTTAAGCGTTTGGAGCAGCAGAATTGCGAAAAATTTTTTGCCTTCTCAACCATTTCTTGGCTTCAAAGTCCCATATCTCGCGAACGGATTGACCTAACCCAAAAATTCCTATTGCATCTGAAAGTAGAAGCTCGCCCGATTACAACGGTATGTGTATTTTTTCCCTAGGCCATTCTGGTTAAGCGTTTGGAGCAGCAGAATTGTGAAAAATTTTTTGCCTTCTCTACCATTTCTTGGCTTCAAACTCCCATACCTCGCGAACGGATTGACCTAACCCCAAAATTCCTATTGCATCTGAAGGTAGATACTCGCCCGATTACAACGGTATGTGTATTTTTTCCCTAGGCCATTCTGGTTAAGCGTTTGGAGCAGCAGAATTGCGAAAAATTTTTTGCCTTCTCAACCATTTCTTGGCTTCAAACTCCCATATCTCGCGAACGGATTGACCTAACCCAAAAATTCCTATTGCATCTGAAAGTAGAAACTCGCCCGATTATAACGGTATGTGTATTTTTTCCCTAGGCCATTCTGGTTAAGCGTTTGGAGCAGCAGAAGTGCGAAAAATTTGTTGTCTTCTCAACCATTTCTTAGCTTCAAACTCCCATATCTCGCGAACGGATTGACGTAACCCAAAAATTCCTATTGCATCTGAAAGTAGAAACTCGCCCGATTACAACGGTATGTGTATTTTTTCCCTTGGCCATTCTCGTTAAGCGTTTGGAGCAGCAGAATTGTGAAAAATTTTTTGCCTTCTCTACCATTTCTTGGCTTCAAACTCCCATATCTCGCGAAAGGATTGACCTAACCCAAAAATTCCTATTGCATCTGAAAGTAGAAACTCGCCCGATTACAACGGTATGTGTATTTTTTCCCTAGGCCATTCTGGTTAAGCGTTAGGAGCAGCAGAAGTGCGAAAAATTTGTTGTCTTCTCAACCATTTCTTAGCTTCAAAGTCCCATATCTCGCGAACGGATTGACCTAACCCAAAAATTCCTATTGCATCTGAAAGTAGAAACTCGCCCGATTACAACGGTATGTGTATTTTTTCCCTAGGCCATTCTAGTTAAGCGTTTGGAGCAGCAGAATTGCGAAATAATTTTTTGGCTTCTCAACCATTTCTTGGCTTCAAACTCCCATAGCTCGCGAACGGATTGACCTAACCCAAAAATTCCTATTGCATCTGAAAGTAGAAACTCGCCCGATTACAAAGGTATATGTATTTTTTCCCTAGGCCATTCTGGTTAAGCGTTTGGAGCAGCAGAAGTGCGAAAAATTTGTTGTCTTCTCAACCATTTCTTAGCTTCAAACTCCCATATCTCGCGAACGGATTGACGTAACCCAAAAACTCCTGTTGCATCTGAAAGTAGAAACTCGCCCGATTACAACGGTATGTGTATTTTTTCCCTAGGCCATTCTTGTTAAGCGTTCGGAGCAGCAGAGTTGCGAAAAATTTTTTGCCTTCTCAACCATTTCTTGGCTTCAAAGTCCCATATCTCGCGAACGGATTGACCTAACCCAAAAATTCCTATTTCATCTGAAAGTAGAAACTCGCCCGATTACAACAGTATGTGTATTTTTTCCCTAGGCCATTCTGGTTAAGCGTTTGGAGCAGCAGAAGTGCGAAAAATTTGTTGTCTTCTCAACCATTTCTTAGCTTCAAAGTCCCATATCTCGCGAACGGATTGACCTAACCCAAAAATTCCTATTGCATCTGAAAGTAGAAACTCGCCCGATTACAACGGTATGTGTATTTTTTCCCTAGGCCATTCTGGTTAAGCGTTTGGAGCAGCAGAATTGCGAAAAATTTTTTGGCTTCTCAACCATTTCTTGGCTTCAAACTCCCATATCTCGCGAACGGATTGACCTAACCCAAAAATTCCTATTGCATCTGAAAGTAGAAACTCGCCCGATTACAAAGGTATATGTATTTTTTCCCTAGGCCATTCTGGTTAAGCGTTTGGAGCAGCAGAAGTGCGAAAAATTTGTTGTCTTCTCAACCATTTCTTAGCTTCAAACTCCCATATCTCGCGAACGGATTGACGTAACCCAAAAACTCCTGTTGCATCTGAAAGTAGAAACTCGCCCGATTACAACGGTATGTGTATTTTTTCCCTAGGCCATTCTTGTTAAGCGTTCGGAGCAGCAGAGTTGCGAAAAATTTTTTGCCTTCTCAACCATTTCTTGGCTTCAAAGTCCCATATCTCGCGAACGGATTGACCTAACCCAAAAATTCCTATTTCATCTGAAAGTAGAAACTCGCCCGATTACAACAGTATGTGTATTTTTTCCCTAGGCCATTCTGGTTAAGCGTTTGGAGCAGCAGAAGTGCGAAAAATTTGTTGTCTTCTCAACCATTTCTTAGCTTCAAAGTCCCATATCTCGCGAACGGATTGACCTAACCCAAAAATTCCTATTGCATCTGAAAGTAGAAACTCGCCCGATTACAACGGTATGTGTATTTTTTCCCTAGGCCATTCTAGTTAAGCGTTTGGAGCAGCAGAATTGCGAAAAATTTTTTGGCTTCTCAACCATTTCTTGGCTTCAAACTCCCATATCTCGCGAACGGATTGACCTAACCCAAAAATTCCTATTGCATCTGAAAGTAGAAACTCGCCCGATTACAAAGGTATGTGTATTTTTTCCCTAGGCCATTCTGGTTAAGCGTTTGGAGCAGCAGAAGTGCGAAAAATTTGTTGTCTTCTCAACCATTTCTTAGCTTCAAACTCCCATATCTCGCGAACGGATTGACGTAACCCAAAAACTCCTGTTGCATCTGAAAGTAGAAACTCGCCCGATTACAACGGTATGTGTATTTTTTCCCTAGGCCATTCTTGTTAAGCGTTCGGAGCAGCAGAGTTGCGAAAAATTTTTTGCCTTCTCAACCATTTCTTGGCTTCAAAGTCCCATATCTCGCGAACGGATTGACCTAACCCAAAAATTCCTATTTCATCTGAAAGTAGAAACTCGCCCGATTACAACAGTATGTGTATTTTTTCCCTAGGCCATTCTGGTTAAGCGTTTGGAGCAGCAGAAGTGCGAAAAATTTGTTGTCTTCTCAACCATTTCTTAGCTTCAAAGTCCCATATCTCGCGAACGGATTGACCTAACCCAAAAATTCCTATTGCATCTGAAAGTAGAAACTCGCCCGATTACAACGGTATGTGTATTTTTTCCCTAGGCCATTCTAGTTAAGCGTTTGGAGCAGCAGAATTGCGAAAAATTTTTTGGCTTCTCAACCATTTCTTGGCTTCAAACTCCCATATCTCGCGAACGGATTGACCTAACCCAAAAATTCCTATTGCATCTGAAAGTAGAAACTCGCCCGATTACAAAGGTATGTGTATTTTTTCCCTAGGCCATTCTGGTTAAGCGTTTGGAGCAGCAGAAGTGCGAAAAATTTGTTGTCTTCTCAACCATTTCTTAGCTTCAAACTCCCATATCTCGCGAACGGATTGACGTAACCCAAAAACTCCTATTGCATCTGAAAGTAGAAACTCGCCCGATTACAACGGTATGTGTATTTTTTCCCTAGGCCATTCTTGTTAAGCGTTCGGAGCAGCAGAGTTGCGAAAAATTTTTTGCCTTCTCAACCATTTCTTGGCTTCAAAGTCCCATATCTCGCGAACGGATTGACCTAACCCAAAAATTCCTATTTCATCTGAAAGTAGAAACTCGCCCGATTACAACAGTATGTGTATTTTTTCCCTAGGCCATTCTGGTTAAGCGTTTGGAGCAGCAGAATTGTGAAAAATTTTTTGCCTTCTCTACCATTTCTTGGCTTCAAACTCCCATATCTCGCGAACGGATTGACCTAACCCAAAAATTCCTGTTGCATCTGAAAGCAGAAACTCGCCCCATTACAACGGTATGTGTATTTTTTCCCGAGGCCATTCTGGTTAAGCGTTTGGAGCAGCAGAATTGCGAAAAATTTTTTGCCTTCTCAACCATTTCTTGTTTTCAAACACCCATATCTCGCGTACGCATTGACCTAACCCAAAAATTCATATTGCATCTGAAAGTAGAAGTTCGTCCGATTCCAACGGCATGTGTATTTTTTCCCTAGGCCATTCTGGTTAAGCGTTTGGAGCAGCAGAATTGCGAAAAAATTTTTGCCTTCTCAACCATTTCTTGGCTTCAAAGTGCCATATCTCGCCAACGGATTGACCTAACCCAAAAATTCCTATTTCATCTGAAAGTAGAAACTCGCCCGATTACAACGGTATGGGCATTTTTTACCTAGGCCATTCTGGTTAAGCGTTTGGAGCAGCAGAATTGTGAAAAATTTTTTGCCTTCTCTACCATTTCTTGGCTTCAAACTCCCATATCTCGCGAACGGATTGACCTAACCCAAAAATTCCTGTTGCATCTGAAAGCAGAAACTCGCCCGATTACAACGGTATGTGTATTTTTTCCCGAGGCCATTCTGGTTAAGCGTTTGGAGCAGCAGAATTGCGAAAAATTTTTTGCCTTCTCAACCATTTCTTGTTTTCAAACACCCATATCTCGCGTACGCATTGACCTAACCCAAAAATTCATAATGCATCTGAAAGTAGAAGTTCGCCCGATTCCAACGGTATGTGTATTTTTTCCCTAGGCCATTCTGGTTAAGCGTTTGGAGCAGCAGATGTGCGAAAAATTTGTTGTCTTCTCAACCATTTCTTAGCTTCAATCTCCCATATCTCGCGAACGGATTGACGTAACCCAAAAATTCCTATTGCATCTGAAAGTAGAAACTCGCCCGATTACAACGGTATGTGTATTTTTTCCCTAGGCCATTCTGGTTAAGCGTTTGGAGCAGCAGAATTGCGAAAAATTTTTTGCCTTCTCAACCATTTCTTGGATTCAAAGTCCCATATCTCGCGAACGGATTGACCTAACCCAAAAATTCCTATTGCATCTGAAAGTAGAAACTCGCCCGATCACAACGGTATGTGTATTTTTTCCCTAGGCCATTCTGGTTAAGCGTTTGGAGCAGCAGAATTGCGAAAAATTTTTTGCCTTCTCAACCATTACTTGGCTTCAAACTCCCATATCTCGCGAACGGATTGACCTAACCCAAAAATTCCTATTGCATCTGAAAGTAGAAACTCGCCCGATTACAGCGGTATGTGTATTTTTTCCCTAGCCCAATCTGGTCAAGCGTTTGGAGCAGCAGAATTGTGAAAAATTTTTTGCCTTCTCTACCATTTCTTGGCTTCAAACTCCCATATCTCGCGAACGGATTGACCTAACCAAAAAATTCCTATTGCATCTGAAAGTAGAAACTCGCCCGATTACAACGGTATGTGTATTTTTTCCCTAGGCCATTCTAGTTAAGCGTTTGGAGCAGCAGAATTGCGAAAAATTTTTTGGCTTCTCAACCATTTCTTGGCTTCAAACTCCCATATCTCGCGAACGGATTGACCTAACCCAAAAATTCCTATTGCATCTGAAAGTAGAAACTCGCCCGATTACAACGGTATGTGTATTTTTTCCCTAGGCCAGTCTGGTTAAGCGTTTGGAGCAGCAGAATTGCGAAAAATTTGTTGTCTTCTCAACCATTTCTTAACTTCAAACTCCCATATCTCGCGAACGGATTGACGTAACCCAAAAATTCCTATTGCATCTGAAAGTAGAAACTCGCCCGATTACAACGGTATGTGTATTTTTTCCGTAGGCCATTCTGGTTGGCGTTCGGAGCAGCAGAATTGCGAAAAATTTTTTGCCTTCTCAACCATTTCTTGGCTTCAAAGTCCCATATCTCGCGAACGGATTGACCTAACCCAAAAATTCCTATTGCATCTGAAAGTAGAAACTCGCCCGATCACAACGGTATGTGTATTTTTTCCCTAGGCCATTCTGGTTAAGCGTTTGGAGCAGCAGAATTGCGAAAAATTTTTTGCCTTCTCAACCATTACTTGGCTTCAAACTCCCATATCTCGCGAACGGATTGACCTAACCAAAAATTCCTATTGCATCTGAAAGTAGAAACTCGCCCGATTACAGCGGTATGTGTATTTTTTCCCTAGCCCAATCTGGTCAAGCGTTTGGAGCAGCAGAATTGTGAAAAATTTTTTGCCTTCTCTACCATTTCTTGGCTTCAAACTCCCATATCTCGCGAACGGATTGACCTAACCAAAAAATTCCTATTGCATCTGAAAGTAGAAACTCGCCCGATTACAACGGTATGTGTATTTTTTCCCTAGGCCATTCTAGTTAAGCGTTTGGAGCAGCAGAATTGCGAAAAATTTTTTGGCTTCTCAACCATTTCTTGGCTTCAAACTCCCATATCTCGCGAACGGATTGACCTAACCCAAAAATTCCTATTGCATCTGAAAGTAGAAACTCGCCCGATTACAACGGTATGTGTATTTTTTCCCTAGGCCAGTCTGGTTAAGCGTTTGGAGCAGCAGAATTGCGAAAAATTTGTTGTCTTCTCAACCATTTCTTAGCTTCAAACTCCCATATCTCGCGAACGGATTGACGTAACCCAAAAATTCCTATTGCATCTGAAAGTAGAAACTCGCCCGATTACAACGGTATGTGTATTTTTTCCCTAGGCCATTCTGGTTAGGCGTTCGGAGCAGCAGAATTGCGAAAAATTTTTTGCCTTATCAACCATTTCTTGGCTTCAAAGTCCCATATCTCGCGAACGGATTGACCTAACCCAAAAATTCCTATTGCATCTGAAAGTAGAAACTCGACCGATTACAACGGTATGTGTATTTTTTCCCTAGGCCAGTCTGGTTAAGCGTTTGGAGCAGCAGAATTGCGAAAAATTTGTTGTCTTCTCAACCATTTCTTAGCTTCAAACTCCCATATCTCGCGAACGGATTGACGTAACCCAAAAATTCCTATTGCATCTGAAAGTAGAAACTCGCCCGATTACAACGGTATGTGTATTTTTTCCCTAGGCCATTCTGGTTAGGCGTTCGGAGCAGCAGAATTGCGAAAAATTTTTTGCCTTCTCAACCATTTCTTGGCTTCAAAGTCCCATATCTCGCGAACGGATTGACCAAACCCAAAAATTCCTATTGCATCTGAAAGTAGAAACTCGCCCGATTACAACGGTATGTGTATTTTTTCCCTAGGCCATTCTGGTTAAGCGTTTGGAGCAGCAGAATTGCGAAAAATTTTTTGCCTTCTCAACCATTTCTTGGATTCAAACTCCCATATCTCGCGAACGGATTGACCTAATCCAAAAATTCCTATTGCATCTGAAAGTAGAAACTCGCCCGATTATAACGGTATGTGTATTTTTTCCCTAGGCCATTCTGGTTAAGCGTTTGGAGCAGCAGAAGTGCGAAAAATTTGTTGTCTTCTCTACCATTTCTTGGCTTCAAACTCCCATATCTCGCGAACGGATTAACCTAACCCAAAAATTCCTATTGCATCTAAAAGTTGAAACTCGCCCGATTATAACGGTATGTGTATTTTTTCCCTAGGCCATTCTGGTTAAGCGTTTGGAGCAGCAGAATTGCGAAAAATTTTTTGCCTTCTCAACCATTTCTTGGCTTCAAAGTCCCATATCTCGCGAACGGATTGACCTAACCCAAAAATTCCTATTGCATCTGAAAGTAGAAGCTCGCCCGATTACAACGGTATGTGTATTTTTTCCCTAGGCCATTCTGGTTAAGCGTTTGGAGCAGCAGAATTGTGAAAAATTTTTTGCCTTCTCTACCATTTCTTGGCTTCAAACTCCCATACCTCGCGAACGGATTGACCTAACCCAAAAATTCCTATTGCATCTGAAAGTAGAAACTCGCCCGATTATAACGGTATGTGTATTTTTTCCCTAGGCCATTCTGGTTAAGCGTTTGGAGCAGCAGAAGTGCGAAAAATTTGTTGTCTTCTCAACCATTTCTTAGCTTCAAACTCCCATATCTCGCGAACGGATTGACGTAACCCAAAAATTCCTATTGCATCTGAAAGTAGAAACTCGCCCGATTACAACGGTATGTGTATTTTTTCCCTTGGCCATTCTCGTTAAGCGTTTGGAGCAGCAGAATTGTGAAAAATTTTTTGCCTTCTCTACCATTTCTTGGCTTCAAACTCCCATATCTCGCGAAAGGATTGACCTAACCCAAAAATTCCTATTGCATCTGAAAGTAGAAACTCGCCCGATTACAACGGTATGTGTATTTTTTCCCTAGGCCATTCTGGTTAAGCGTTAGGAGCAGCAGAAGTGCGAAAAATTTGTTGTCTTCTCAACCATTTCTTAGCTTCAAAGTCCCATATCTCGCGAACGGATTGACCTAACCCAAAAATTCCTATTGCATCTGAAAGTAGAAACTCGCCCGATTACAACGGTATGTGTATTTTTTCCCTAGGCCATTCTAGTTAAGCGTTTGGAGCAGCAGAATTGCGAAAAATTTTTTGGCTTCTCAACCATTTCTTGGCTTCAAACTCCCATATCTCGCGAACGGATTGACCTAACCCAAAAATTCCTATTGCATCTGAAAGTAGAAACTCGCCCGATTACAAAGGTATATGTATTTTTTCCCTAGGCCATTCTGGTTAAGCGTTTGGAGCAGCAGAAGTGCGAAAAATTTGTTGTCTTCTCAACCATTTCTTAGCTTCAAACTCCCATATCTCGCGAACGGATTGACGTAACCCAAAAACTCCTGTTGCATCTGAAAGTAGAAACTCGCCCGATTACAACGGTATGTGTATTTTTTCCCTAGGCCATTCTTGTTAAGCGTTCGGAGCAGCAGAGTTGCGAAAAATTTTTTGCCTTCTCAACCATTTCTTGGCTTCAAAGTCCCATATCTCGCGAACGGATTGACCTAACCCAAAAATTCCTATTTCATCTGAAAGTAGAAACTCGCCCGATTACAACAGTATGTGTATTTTTTCCCTAGGCCATTCTGGTTAAGCGTTTGGAGCAGCAGAAGTGCGAAAAATTTGTTGTCTTCTCAACCATTTCTTAGCTTCAAAGTCCCATATCTCGCGAACGGATTGACCTAACCCAAAAATTCCTATTGCATCTGAAAGTAGAAACTCGCCCGATTACAACGGTATGTGTATTTTTTCCCTAGGCCATTCTAGTTAAGCGTTTGGAGCAGCAGAATTGTGAAAAATTTTTTGCCTTCTCAACCATTTCTTGTCTTCAAACTCCCATATCTCGCGAACGGATTGACCTAAGCCAAAAATTCCAATTACATCTGAAAGTAGAAACTCGCCCGATTACAACGTTATGTGTATTTTTTCCCTAGGCCATTCTGGTTAAGCGTTTGGAGCAGCAGAATTGCGAAAAATTTTTTGCCTTCTCAACCATTTCTTGGCTTCAAAGTCCCATATCTCGCGAACGGATTGACCTAACCCAAAAATTCCTATTGCATCTGAAAGTAGAAACTCGCCCGATTACAACGGTATGTGTATTTTTTCCCTAGGCCATTCTGGTTAAGCGTTTGGAGCAGCAGAAGTGCGAAAAATTTGTTGTCTTCTCAACCATTTCTTAGCTTCAAAATCCCATATCTCGCGAACGGATTGACGTAGCCCAAAAATTCCTATTGCATCTGAAAGTAGAAACTCGCCCGATAACAACGGTATGTGTATTTTTTCCCTAGGCCATTCTGGTTAAGCGTTTGGAGCAGCAGAATTGCGAAAAATTTTTTGCCTTCTCAACCATTTCTTGGCTTCAAACTCCCATATCTCGCGAACGAATTGACCTAACCCAAAAATTCCTATTGCATCTGAAAGTAGAAACTCGCCCGATTACAACGGTATGTGTATTTTTTCCCTAGGCCTTTCTGGTTAAGCGTTCGGAGCAGCAGAATTGCGAAAAATTTTTTGCATTCTCAACCATTTCTTGTCTTCAAACTCCCATATCTCGCGAACGGATTGACCTAAGCCAAAAATTCCTATTACATCTGAAAGTAGAAACTCGCCCGATTACAACGGTATGTGTATTTTTTCCCTAGCCCATTCTGGTTAAGCGTTTGGTGCAGCAGAATTGTGAAAAATTTTTTGCCTTCTCTACCATTT
This sequence comes from Ptiloglossa arizonensis, assembly GCF_051014685.1. NCBI lineage: Eukaryota > Metazoa > Arthropoda > Insecta > Hymenoptera > Colletidae > Ptiloglossa > Ptiloglossa arizonensis. The sequence goes on along the minus strand of NW_027478814.1, from coordinate 114,932 downwards.
CTTGGCTTCAAACTCCCATATCTCGCGAACGGATTGACCTAACCCAAAAATTCCTATTGCATCTGAAAGTAGAAACTCGCCCGATTACAGCGGTATGTGTATTTTTTCCCTAGGCCATTTTGGTTAAGCGTTTGGAGCAGCAGAATTGCGAAAAATTTTTTGTCTTCTCAACCATTTCTTGGCTTCAAACTCCCATATCTTGCGAACGGATTGACCTAACCCAAAAATTCCTATTGCATCTGAAAGTAGAAACTCGCCCGATTACAACGGTATTTGTATTTTTTCCCTTGGCCATTCTCGTTAAGCGTTTGGAGCAGCAGAATTGCGAAAAATTTGTTGTCTTCTCAACCATTTCTTAGCTTCAGACTCCCATATCTCGCGAACGGATTGACGTAACCCAAAAATTCCTGTTGCATCTGAAAGTAGAAACTCGCCCCATTACAACGGAATGTGTATTTTTTCCCGAGGCCATTCTGGTTAAGCGTTTGGAGCAGCAGAATTGCGAAAAATTTTTTGCCTTCTCAACCATTTCTTGTTTTCAAACACCCATATCTCGCGAACGCATTGACCTAACCCACAAATTCATATTGCATCTGAAAGTAGAAGTTCGCCCGATTCCAACGGTATGTGTATTTTTTCCCTAGGCCATTCTGGTTAAGCGTTTGGAGCAGCAGAATTGCGAAAAATTTTTTGCCTTCTCAACCATTTCTTAGCTTCAAAGTCCCATATCTCGCGAACGGATTGACCAAACCCAAAAATTCCTGCTGCGTATGAAAGTAGAAACTCGCCCGATTACAACGGTATGTGTATTTTTTCCCTAACCCAATCTGGTCAAGCGTTTGGAGCAGCATAATTGTGAAAAATTTTTTGCCTTCTCTACCATTTCTTGGCTTCAAACTCCCATATCTCGCGAACAGACTGACCTAACCCAAAAACTCCTATTGCATCTGAAAGTAGAAACACGCCCGATTACAGCGGTATTTGTATTTTTTCCCTTGGCCATTCTGGTTAATCGTTTGGAGCAGCAGAATTGCCTAAAATTTTTTGCCTTCTCAACCATTTCTTGGCTTCAAAGTCCCATATCTCGCGAACGGATAGACTTAACCCAAAAAGTCCTATTGCATCTGAAAATAGAAACTCGCCCGATTACAACGGTATGTGCATTTTTTCCCTTGGCCAATCTGGTTATCGTTTGGAGCAGCAGAATTGTGAAAAATTTTTTGCCTTCTCAACCATTTCTTGGCTTCAAAGTCCCATATCTCGCGAACGGATTGACCTAACCCAAAAATTCCTATTGCATCTGAAAGTAGAAACTCGCCCGATTACAACGGTATGTGTATTTTTTCCCTAGGCCATTCTGGTTAAGCGTTTGGAGCAGCAGAATTGCGAAAAATTTTTTGCCTTCTCAACCATTTCTTGGCTTCAAACTCCCATATCTCGCGAACGAATTGACCTAACCCAAAAATTCCTATTGCATCTGAAAGTAGAAACTCGCCCGATTACAACGGTATGTGTATTTTTTCCCTAGGCCTTTCTGGTTAAGCGTTCGGAGCAGCAGAATTGCGAAAAATTTTTTGCATTCTCAACCATTTCTTGTCTTCAAACTCCCATATCTCGCGAACGGATTGACCTAAGCCAAAAATTCCTATTACATCTGAAAGTAGAAACTCGCCCGATTACAACGGTATGTGTATTTTTTCCCTAGCCCATTCTGGTTAAGCGTTTGGTGCAGCAGAATTGTGAAAAATTTTTTGCCTTCTCTACCATTTCTTGGCTTCAAACTCCCATATCTCGCGAACGGATTGACCTAACCCAAAAATTCCTATTGCATCTGAAAGTAGAAACTCGCCCGATTACAGCGGTATGTGTATTTTTTCCCTAGGCCATTTTGGTTAAGCGTTTGGAGCAGCAGAATTGCGAAAAATTTTTTGTCTTCTCAACCATTTCTTGGCTTCAAACTCCCATATCTTGCGAACGGATTGACCTAACCCAAAAATTCCTATTGCATCTGAAAGTAGAAACTCGCCCGATTACAACGGTATTTGTATTTTTTCCCTTGGCCATTCTCGTTAAGCGTTTGGAGCAGCAGAATTGCGAAAAATTTGTTGTCTTCTCAACCATTTCTTAGCTTCAGACTCCCATATCTCGCGAACGGATTGACGTAACCCAAAAATTCCTGTTGCATCTGAAAGTAGAAACTCGCCCCATTACAACGGAATGTGTATTTTTTCCCGAGGCCATTCTGGTTAAGCGTTTGGAGCAGCAGAATTGCGAAAAATTTTTTGCCTTCTCAACCATTTCTTGTTTTCAAACACCCATATCTCGCGAACGCATTGACCTAACCCACAAATTCATATTGCATCTGAAAGTAGAAGTTCGCCCGATTCCAACGGTATGTGTATTTTTTCCCTAGGCCATTCTGGTTAAGCGTTTGGAGCAGCAGAATTGCGAAAAATTTTTTGCCTTCTCAACCATTTCTTAGCTTCAAAGTCCCATATCTCGCGAACGCATTGACCAAACCCAAAAATTCCTGCTGCGTATGAAAGTAGAAACTCGCCCGATTACAACGGTATGTGTATTTTTTCCCTAACCCAATCTGGTCAAGCGTTTGGAGCAGCATAATTGTGAAAAATTTTTTGCCTTCTCTACCATTTCTTGGCTTCAAACTCCCATATCTCGCGAACAGACTGACCTAACCCAAAAACTCCTATTGCATCTGAAAGTAGAAACACGCCCGATTACAGCGGTATTTGTATTTTTTCCCTTGGCCATTCTGGTTAATCGTTTGGAGCAGCAGAATTGCCTAAAATTTTTTGCCTTCTCAACCATTTCTTGGCTTCAAAGTCCCATATCTCGCGAACGGATAGACTTAACCCAAAAAGTCCTATTGCATCTGAAAATAGAAACTCGCCCGATTACAACGGTATGTGCATTTTTTCCCTTGGCCAATCTGGTTATCGTTTGGAGCAGCAGAATTGTGAAAAATTTTTTGCCTTCTCAACCATTTCTTGGCTTCAAAGTCCCATATCTCGCGAACGGATTGACCTAACCCAAAAATTCCTATTGCATCTGAAAGTAGAAACTCGCCCGATTACAACGGTATGTGTATTTTTTCCCTAGGCCATTCTGGTTAAGCGTTTGGAGCAGCAGAAGTGCGAAAAATTTGTTGTCTTCTCAACCATTTCTTAGCTTCAAAATCCCATATATCGCGAACGGATTGACGTAGCCCAAAAATTCCTATTGCATCTGAAAGTAGAAACTCGCCCGATTACAACGGTATGTGTATTTTTTCCCTAGGCCATTCTGGTTAAGCGTTTGGAGCAGCAGAATTGCGAAAAATTTTTTGCCTTCTCAACCATTTCTTGGCTTCAAACTCCCATATCTCGCGAACGAATTGACCTAACCCAAAAATTCCTATTGCATCTGAAAGTAGAAACTCGCCCGATTACAACGGTATGTGTATTTTTTCCCTAGGCCTTTCTGGTTAAGCGTTCGGAGCAGCAGAATTGCGAAAAATTTTTTGCATTCTCAACCATTTCTTGTCTTCAAACTCCCATATCTCGCGAACGGATTGACCTAAGCCAAAAATTCCTATTACATCTGAAAGTAGAAACTCGCCCGATTACAACGGTATGTGTATTTTTTCCCTAGGCCATTTTGGTTAAGCGTTTGGAGCAGCAGAATTGCGAAAAATTTTTTGTCTTCTCAACCATTTCTTGGCTTCAAACTCCCATATCTTGCGAACGGATTGACCTAACCCAAAAATTCCTATTGCATCTGAAAGTAGAAACTCGCCCGATTACAACGGTATTTGTATTTTTTCCCTTGGCCATTCTCGTTAAGCGTTTGGAGCAGCAGAATTGCGAAAAATTTGTTGTCTTCTCAACCATTTCTTAGCTTCAGACTCCCATATCTCGCGAACGGATTGACGTAACCCAAAAATTCCTGTTGCATCTGAAAGTAGAAACTCGCCCCATTACAACGGAATGTGTATTTTTTCCCGAGGCCATTCTGGTTAAGCGTTTGGAGCAGCAGAATTGCGAAAAATTTTTTGCCTTCTCAACCATTTCTTGTTTTCAAACACCCATATCTCGCGAACGCATTGACCTAACCCAAAAATTCATATTGCATCTGAAAGTAGAAGTTCGCCCGATTCCAACGGTATGTGTATTTTTTCCGTAGGCCATTCTGGTTAATCGTTTGGAGCAGCAGAATTGCGAAAAATTTTTTGCCTTCTCAACCATTTCTTAGCTTCAAAGTCCCATATCTCGCGAACGGATTGACCAAACCCAAAAATTCCTGCTGCGTATGAAAGTAGAAACTCGCCCGATTACAACGGTATGTGTATTTTTTCCCTAACCCAATCTGGTCAAGCGTTTGGAGCAGCATAATTGTGAAAAATTTTTTGCCTTCTCTACCATTTCTTGGCTTCAAACTCCCATATCTCGCGAACAGACTGACCTAACCCAAAAACTCCTATTGCATCTGAAAGTAGAAACACGCCCGATTACAGCGGTATTTGTATTTTTTCCCTTGGCCATTCTGGTTAATCGTTTGGAGCAGCAGAATTGCGAAAAATTTTTTGCCTTCTCAACCATTTCTTGGCTTCAAAGTCCCATATCTCGCGAACGGATAGACTTAACCCAAAAATTCCTATTGCATCTGAAAATAGAAACTCGCCCGATTACAACGGTATGTGCATTTTTTCCCTTGGCCATTCTGGTTATTGTTTGGAGCAGCAGAATTGTGAAAAATTTTTCGCCTTCTCTACCATTTCTTGGCTTCAAACTCCCATATCTCGCGAACGGATTGACCTAACCCAAAAATTCCTATTGCATCTGAAAGTAGAAACTCGCCCGATTACAACGGTATGTGTATTTTTTCCCTAGGCCATTCTAGTTAAGCGTTTGGAGCAGCTGAATTGCGAAAAATTTTTTGCCTTCTCAACCATTTCTTGTCTTCAAACTCCCATATCTCGCGAACGGATTGACCTAAGCCAAAAATTCCTATTACATCTGAAAGTAGAAACTCGCCCGATTACAACGGTATGTGTATTTTTTCCCTAGCCCATTCTGGTTAAGCGTTTGGAGCAGCAGAATTGTGAAAAATTTTTTGCCTTCTCTACCATTTCTTGGCTTCAAACTCCCATATCTCGCGAACGGATTGACCTAACTCAAAAATTCCTATTGCATCTGAAAGTAGAAACTCGCCCGATTACAACGGTATTTGTATTTTTTCCCTTGGCCATTCTCGTTAAGCGTTTGGAGCAGCAGAATTGCGAAAAATTTTTTGTCTTCTCAACCATTTCTTGGCTTGAAACTCCCATATCTCGCGAACGGATTGACGTAACCCAAAAATTCCTTTTGCATCTGAAAGTAGAAACTCGCCCGATTACAACGGTATGTGTATTTTTTCCCTAGGCCATTCTGGTTAAGCGTTTGGAGCAGCAGAATTGCGAAAAATTTTTTGCCTTCTCAACCATTTCTTGGCTTCAAAGTCCCATATCTCGCGAACGGATTGACCTAACCCAAAAATGCCTATTGCATCTGAAAGTAGAAACTCGCCCGATCACAACGGTATGTGTATTTTTTCCCTAGGCCATTCTGGTTAAGCGTTTGGAGCAGCAGAATTGCGAAAAATTTTTTGCCTTCTCAACCATTACTTGGCTTCAAACTCCCATATCTCGCGAACGGATTGACCTAACCCAAAAATTCCTATTGCATCTGAAAGTAGAAACTCGCCCGATTACAGCGGTATGTGTATTTTTTCCCTAGCCCAATCTGGTCAAGCGTTTGGAGCAGCAGAATTGTGAAAAATTTTTTGCCTTCTCTACCATTTCTTGGCTTCAAACTCCCATATCTCGCGAACGGATTGACCTAACCCAAAAATTCCTATTGCATCTGAAAATAGAAACTCGCCCGATTACAACGGTATGTGTATTTTTTCCCTAGGCCATTCTAGTTAAGCGTTTGGAGCAGCAGAATTGCGAAAAATTTTTTGGCTTCTCAACCATTTCTTGGCTTCAAACTCCCATATCTCGCGAACGGATTGACCTAACCCAAAAATTCCTATTGCATCTGAAAGTAGAAACTCGCCCGATTACAACGGTATGTGTATTTTTTCCCTAGGCCAGTCTGGTTAAGCGTTTGGAGCAGCAGAATTGCGAAAAATTTGTTGTCTTCTCAACCATTTCTTAGCTTCAAACTCCCATATCTCGCGAACGGATTGACGTAACCCAAAAATTCCTTTTGCATCTGAAAGTAGAAACTCGCCCGATTACAACGGTATGTGTATTTTTTCCCTAGGCCATTCTGGTTAAGCGTTTGGAGCAGCAGAATTGCGAAAAATTTTTTGCCTTCTCAACCATTTCTTGGCTTCAAAGTCCCATATCTCGCGAACGGATTGACCTAACCCAAAAATGCCTATTGCATCTGAAAGTAGAAACTCGCCCGATCACAACGGTATGTGTATTTTTTCCCTAGGCCATTCTGGTTAAGCGTTTGGAGCAGCAGAATTGCGAAAAATTTTTTGCCTTCTCAAGCATTACTTGGCTTCAAACTCCCATATCTCGCGAACGGATTGACCTAACCCAAAAATTCCTATTGCATCTGAAAGTAGAAACTCGCCCGATTACAGCGGTATGTGTATTTTTTCCCTAGGCCAGTCTGGTTAAGCGTTTGGAGCAGCAGAATTGCGAAAAATTTGTTGTCTTCTCAACCATTTCTTAGCTTCAAACTCCCATATCTCGCGAACGGATTGACGTAACCCAAAAATTCCTTTTGCATCTGAAAGTAGAAACTCGCCCGATTACAACGGTATGTGTATTTTTTCCCTAGGCCATTCTGGTTAAGCGTTTGGAGCAGCAGAATTGCGAAAAATTTTTTGCCTTCTCAACCATTTCTTGGCTTCAAAGTCCCATATCTCGCGAACGGATTGACCTAACCCAAAAATGCCTATTGCATCTGAAAGTAGAAACTCGCCCGATCACAACGGTATGTGTATTTTTTCCCTAGGCCATTCTGGTTAAGCGTTTGGAGCAGCAGAATTGCGAAAAATTTTTTGCCTTCTCAAGCATTACTTGGCTTCAAACTCCCATATCTCGCGAACGGATTGACCTAACCCAAAAATTCCTATTGCATCTGAAAGTAGAAACTCGCCCGATTACAGCGGTATGTGTATTTTTTCCCTAGCCCAATCTGGTCAAGCGTTTGGAGCAGCAGAATTGTGAAAAATTTTTTGCCTTCTCTACCATTTCTTGGCTTCAAACTCCCATATCTCGCGAACGGATTGACCTAACCCAAAAATTCCTATTGCATCTGAAAGTAGAAACTCGCCCGATTACAACGGTATGTGTATTTTTTCCCTAGGCCGTTGTAGTTAAGCGTTTGGAGCAGCAGAATTGCGAAAAATTTTTTGGCTTCTCAACCATTTCTTGGCTTCAAACTCCCATATCTCGCGAACGGATTGACCTAACCCAAAAATTCCTATTGCATCTGAAAGTAGAAACTCGCCCGATTACAACGGTATGTGTATTTTTTCCCTAGGCCAGTCTGGTTAAGCGTTTGGAGCAGCAGAATTGCGAAAAATTTGTTGTCTTCTCAACCATTTCTTAGCTTCAAACTCCCATATCTCGCGAACGGATTGACGTAACCCAAAAATTCCTTTTGCATCTGAAAGTAGAAACTCGCCCGATTACAACGGTATGTGTATTTTTTCCCTAGCCCAATCTGGTCAAGCGTTTGGAGCAGCAGAATTGTGAAAAATTTTTTGCCTTCTCTACCATTTCTTGGCTTCAAACTCCCATATCTCGCGAACAGACTGACCTAACCCAAAAATTCCTATTGCATCTGAAAATAGAAACTCGCCCGATTACAACGGTATGTGTATTTTTTCCCTAGGCCATTCTAGTTAAGCGTTTGGAGCAGCAGAATTGCGATGAATTTTTTGGCTTCTCAACCATTTCTTGGCTTCAAACTCCCATATCTCGCGAACGGATTGACCTAACCCAAAAATTCATATTGCATCTGAAAGTAGAAGTTCGCCCGATTCCAACGGTATGTGTATTTTTTCCCTAGGCCATTCTGGTTAAGCGTTTAGAGCAGCAGAATTGCGAAAAATTTTTTGCCTTCTCAACCATTTCTTAGCTTCAAAGTCCCATATCTCGCGAACGGATTGATCAAACCCAAAAATTCCTGCTGCGTCTGAAAGTAGAAGCTCGCCCGATTACAACGGTATGCGTATTTTTTCCCTAGGCCATTCTGGTTAAGCGTTTGGAGCAGCAGAAGTGCGAAAAATTTGTTGTCTTCTCAACCATTTCTTAGCTTCAAAATCCCATATCTCGCGAACGGATTGACGTAGCCCAAAAATTCCTATTGCATCTGAAAGTAGAAACTCGCCCGATTACAACGGTATGTGTATTTTTTCCCTAGGCCATTCTGGTTAAGCGTTTGGAGCAGCAGAATTGCGAAAAATTTTTTGCCTTCTCAACCATTTCTTGGCTTCAAACTCCCATATCTCGCGAACGAATTGACCTAACCCAAAAATTCCTATTGCATCTGAAAGTAGAAACTCGCCCGATTACAACGGTATGTGTATTTTTTCCCTAGGCCTTTCTGGTTAAGCGTTCGGAGCAGCAGAATTGCGAAAAATTTTTTGCCTTCTCAACCATTTCTTGTCTTCAAACTCCCATATCTCGCGAACGGATTGACCTAAGCCAAAAATTCCTATTACATCTGAAAGTAGAAACTCGCCCGATTACAACGGTATGTGTATTTTTTCCCTAGCCCATTCTGGTTAAGCGTTTGGAGCAGCAGAATTGTGAAAAATTTTTTGCCTTCTCTACCATTTCTTGGCTTCAAACTCCCATATCTCGCGAACGGATTGACCTAACCCAAAAATTCCTATTGCATCTGAAAGTAGAAACTCGCCCGATTACAGCGGTATGTGTATTTTTTCCCTAGGCCATTTTGGTTAAGCGTTTGGAGCAGCAGAATTGCGAAAAATTTTTTGTCTTCTCAACCATTTCTTGGCTTCAAACTCCCATATCTTGCGAACGGATTGACCTAACCCAAAAATTCCTATTGCATCTGAAAGTAGAAACTCGCCCGATTACAACGGTATTTGTATTTTTTCCCTTGGCCATTCTCGTTAAGCGTTTGGCGCAGCAGAATTGCGAAAAATTTGTTGTCTTCTCAACCATTTCTTAGCTTCAGACTCCCATATCTCGCGAACGGATTGACGTAACCCAAAAATTCCTGTTGCATCTGAAAGTAGAAACTCGCCCCATTACAACGGAATGTGTATTTTTTCCCGAGGCCATTCTGGTTAAGCGTTTGGAGCAGCAGAATTGCGAAAAATTTTTTGCCTTCTCAACCATTTCTTGTTTTCAAACACCCATATCTCGCGAACGCATTGACCTAACCCAAAAATTCATATTGCATCTGAAAGTAGAAGTTCGCCCGATTCCAACGGTATGTGTATTTTTTCCCTAGGCCATTCTGGTTAAGCGTTTGGAGCAGCATAATTGTGAAAAATTTTTTGCCTTCTCTACCATTTCTTGGCTTCAAACTCCCATATCTCGCGAACAGACTGACCTAACCCAAAAACTCCTATTGCATCTGAAAGTAGAAACACGCCCGATTACAGCGGTATGTGCATTTTTTCCCTTGGCCATTCTGGTTATCGTTTGGAGCAGCAGAATTGTGAAAAATTTTTCGCCTTCTCAACCATTTCTTGGCTTCAAAGTCCCATATCTCGCGAACGGATAGACTTAACCCAAAAATTCCTGTTGCATCTGAAAATAGAAACTCGCCCGATTACAACGGTATGTGCATTTTTTCCCTTGGCCATTCTGGTTATCGTTTGGAGCAGCAGAATTGTGAAAAATTTTTCGCCTTCTCTACCATTTCTTGGCTTCAAACTCCCATATCTCGCGAACGGATTGACCTAACCCAAAAATTCCTATTGCATCTGAAAGTAGAAACTCGCCCGATTACAACGGTATGTGTATTTTTTCCCTAGGCCATTCTAGTTAAGCGTTTGGAGCAGCAGAATTGCGAAAAATTTTTTGCCTTCTCAACCATTTCTTGTCTTCAAACTCCCATATCTCGCGAACGGATTGACCTAAGCCAAAAATTCCTATTACATCTGAAAGTAGAAACTCGCCCGATTACAACGGTATGTGTATTTTTTCCCTAGCCCATTCTGGTTAAGCGTTTGGAGCAGCAGAATTGTGAAAAATTTTTTGCCTTCTCTACCATTTCTTGGCTTCAAACTCCCATATCTCGCGAACGGATTGACCTAACCCAAAAATTCCTATTGCATCTGAAAGTAGAAACTCGCCCGATTACAACGGCATTTGTATTTTTTCCCTTGGCCATTCTCGTTAAGCGTTTGGAGCAGCAGAATTGCGAAAAATTTTTTGTCTTCTCAACCATTTCTTGGCTTCAAACTCCCATATCTCGCGAACGGATTGACGTAACCCAAAAATTCCTTTTGCATCTGAAAGTAGAAACTCGCCCGATTACAACGGTATGTGTATTTTTTCCCTAGGCCATTCTGGTTAAGCGTTTGGAGCAGCAGAATTGCGAAAAATTTTTTGCCTTCTCAACCATTTCTTGGCTTCAAAGTCCCATATCTCGCGAACGGATTGACCTAACCCAAAAATGCCTATTGCATCTGAAAGTAGAAACTCGCCCGATCACAACGGTATGTGTATTTTTTCCCTAGGCCATTCTGGTTAAGCGTTTGGAGCAGCAGAATTGCGAAAAATTTTTTGCCTTCTCAACCATTACTTGGCTTCAAACTCCCATATCTCGCGAACGGATTGACCTAACCCAAAAATTCCTATTGCATCTGAAAGTAGAAACTCGCCCGATTACAGCGGTATGTGTATTTTTTCCCTAGCCCAATCTGGTCAAGCGTTTGGAGCAGCAGAATTGTGAAAAATTTTTTGCCTTCTCTACCATTTCTTGGCTTCAAACTCCCATATCTCGCGAACGGATTGACCTAACCCAAAAATTCCTATTGCATCTGAAAGTAGAAACTCGCCCCATTACAACGGTATGTGTATTTTTTCCCTAGGCCATTCTAGTTAAGCGTTTGGAGCAGCAGAATTGCGAAAAATTTTTTGGCTTCTCAACCATTTCTTGGCTTCAAACTCCCATATCTCGCGAACGGATTGACCTAACCCAAAAATTCCTATTGCATCTGAAAGTAGAAACTCGCCCGATTACAACGGTATGTGTATTTTTTCCCTAGGCCAGTCTGGTTAAGCGTTTGGAGCAGCAGAATTGCGAAAAATTTGTTGTCTTCTCAACCATTTCTTAGCTTCAAACTCCCATATCTCGCGAACGGATTGACGTAACCCAAAAATTCCTTTTGCATCTGAAAGTAGAAACTCGCCCGATTACAACGGTATGTGTATTTTTTCCCTAGGCCATTCTGGTTAAGCGTTTGGAGCAGCAGAATTGCGAAAAATTTTTTGCCTTCTGAACCATTTCTTGGCTTCAAAGTCCCATATCTCGCGAACGGATTGACCTAACCCAAAAATGCCTATTGCATCTGAAAGTAGAAACTCGCCCGATTACAGCGGTATGTGTATTTTTTCCCTAGCCCAATCTGGTCAAGCGTTTGGAGCAGCAGAATTGTGAAAAATTTTTTGCCTTCTCTACCATTTCTTGGCTTCAAACTCCCATATCTCGCGAACGGATTGACCTAACCCAAAAATTCCTATTGCATCTGAAAGTAGAAACTCGCCCCATTACAACGGTATGTGTATTTTTTCCCTAGGCCATTCTAGTTAAGCGTTTGGAGCAGCAGAATTGCGAAAAATTTTTTGGCTTCTCAACCATTTCTTGGCTTCAAACTCCCATATCTCGCGAACGGATTGACCTAACCCAAAAATTCCTATTGCATCTGAAAGTAGAAACTCGCCCGATTACAACGGTATGTGTATTTTTTCCCTAGGCCAGTCTGGTTAAGCGTTTGGAGCAGCAGAATTGCGAAAAATTTGTTGTCTTCTCAACCATTTCTTAGCTTCAAACTCCCATATCTCGCGAACGGATTGACGTAACCCAAAAATTCCTTTTGCATCTGAAAGTAGAAACTCGCCCGATTACAACGGTATGTGTATTTTTTCCCTAGGCCAGTCTGGTTAAGCGTTTGGAGCAGCAGAATTGCGAAAAATTTTTTGCCTTCTGAACCATTTCTTGGCTTCAAAGTCCCATATCTCGCGAACGGATTGACCTAACCCAAAAATGCCTATTGCATCTGAAAGTAGAAACTCGCCCGATCACAACGGTATGTGTATTTTTTCCCTAGGCCATTCTGGTTAAGCGTTTGGAGCAGCAGAATTGCGAAAAATTTTTTGCCTTCTCAAGCATTACTTGGCTTCAAACTCCCATATCTCGCGAACGGATTAACCTAACCCAAAAATTCCTATTGCATCTGAAAGTAGAAACTCGCCCGATTACAGCGGTATGTGTATTTTTTCCCTAGCCCAATCTGGTCAAGCGTTTGGAGCAGCAGAATTGCGAAAAATTTTTTGGCTTCTCAACCATTTCTTGGCTTCAAACTCCCATATCTCGCGAACGGATTGACCTAACCCAAAAATTCCTATTGCATCTGAAAGTAGAAACTCGCCCGATTACAACGGTATATGTATTTTTTCCCTAGGCCAGTCTGGTTAAGCGTTTGGAGCAGCAGAATTGCGAAAAATTTGTTGTCTTCTCAACCATTTCTTAGCTTCAAACTCCCATAACTCGCGAACGGATTGACGTAACCCAAAAATTCCTATTGCATCTGAAAGTAGAAACTCGCCCGATTACAACGGTATGTGTATTTTTTCCCTAGGCCATTCTGGTTAGGCGTTCGGAGCAGCAGAATTGCGAAAAATTTTTTGCCTTCTCAACCATTTCTTGGCTTCAAAGTCCCATATCTCGCGAACGGATTGACCAAACCCAAAAATTCCTATTGCATCTGAAAGTAGAAACTCGCCCGATTACAACGGTATGTGTATTTTTCCCCTAGGCCATTCTGGTTAAGCGTTTGGAGCAGCAGAATTGCGAAAAATTTTTTGCCTTCTCAACCATTTCTTGTCTTCAAACTCCCATATCTCGCGAACGGATTGACGTAACCCAAAAATTCCTGTTGCATCTGAAAGTAGAAACTCGCCCGATTACAACGGTATGTGTATTTTTTCCCTATCCCATTCTGGTTAAGCGTTTGGAGCAGCAGAAGTGCGAAAAATTTGTTGTCTTCTCAACCATTTCTTAGCTTCAAACTCCCATATCTCGCGAACGGATTGACGTAACCCAAAAATTCCTGTTGCATCTGAAAGTAGAAACTCGCCCGATTACAACGGTATGTGTATTTTTTCCCTAGGCCATTCTGGTTAAGCGTTTGGAGCAGCAGAATCGCGAAAAATTTTTTGCCTTCTCAACCATTTCTTGTCTTCAAACTCCCAAATCTCGCTAACGGATTGACCTAACCCAAAAATTCCTATTGCATCTGAAGGTAGAAACTCGCCCGATTACAACGGTATGTGTATTTTTTCCCTAGGCCATTCTGGTTAAGCGTTTGGAGCAGCAGAATTGCGAAAAATTTTTTGCCTTCTCAACCATTTCTTAGCTTCAAACTCCCATATCTCGCGAACGGATTGACCTAACCCAAAAATTCCTATTGCATCTGAAAGTAGAAACTCGCCCGATTATAACGGTATGTGTATTTTTTCCCTAGGCCATTCTGGTTAAGCGTTTGGAGCAGCAGAATTGCGAAAAATTTTTTGCCTTCTCAACCATTTCTTGTCTTCAAACTCCCATATCTCGCGAACGGATTGACCTAACCAAAAATTCCTATTGCATCTGAAAGTAGAAACTCGCCCGATTACAACGGTATGTGTATTTTTTCCCTAGGCCATTCTGGTTAAGCGTTTGGAGCAGCAGAATTGCGAAAAATTTTTTGCCTTCTCAACCATTTCTTGTCTTCAAACTCCCATATCTCGCGAACGGATTGACGTAACCGAAAAATTCCTGTTGCATCTGAAAGTAGAAACTCGCCCGATTACAACGGTATGTGTATTTTTTCCCTAGGCCATTCTGGTTAAGCGTTTGGAGCAGCAGAAGTGCGAAAAATTTTTTGCCTTCTCCCATTTCTTGGCTTCAAAGTCCCATATCTCGCGAACGGATTGACCTAACCCAAAAATTCCTATGGCATCTGAAAGTAGAAACTCACCCGATTACAACGGTATGTGTATTTTTTTCCCTAGGCCATTCTGGTTAAGCGTTTGGAGCAGCAGAATTGCGAAAAATTTCTTGCCTTCTCAACCATTTCTTGGCTTCAAAGTCCCATATCTCGCGAACGGATTGACCTAACCCAAAAATTCCTATGGCATCTGAAAGTAGAAACTCACCCGATTACAACGGTATGTGTATTTTTTCCCTATGCCATTCTGGTTAAGCGTTTGGAGCAGCAGAAGTGCGAAAAATTTGTTGTCTTCTCAACCATTTCTTAGCTTCAAACTCCCATATCTCGCGAACGGATTGACGTAACCCAAAAATTCCTGTTGCATCTGAAAGTAGAAACTCGCCCGATTACAACGGTATGTGTATTTTTTCCCTATGCCATTCTGGTTAAGCGTTTGGAGCAGCAGAAGTGCGAAAAATTTGTTGTCTTCTCAACCATTTCTTAGCTTCAAACTCCCATATCTCGCGAACGGATTGACGTAACCCAAAAATTCCTGTTGCATCTGAAAGTAGAAACTCGCCCGATTACAACGGTATGTGTATTTTTTCCCTAGGCCATTCTGGTTAAGCGTTTGGAGCAGCAGAATCGCGAAAAATTTTTTGCCTTCTCAAGCATTTCTTGTCTTCAAACTCCCAAATCTCGCTAACGGATAGACCTAACCCAAAAATTCCTATTGCATCTGAAGGTAGAAACTCGCCCGATTACAACGGTATGTGCATTTTTTCCCTAGGCCATTCTGGTTAAGCGTTTGGAGCAGCAGAATTGCGAAAAATTTTTTGCCTTCTCAACCATTTCTTAGCTTCAAGCTCCCATATCTCGCGAACGGATTGACCTAACCCAAAAATTCCTATTGCATCTGAAAGTAGAAGCTCGCCCGATTATAACGGTATGTGTATTTTTTCCCTAGGCCATTCTGGTTAAGCGTTTGGAGCAGCAGAATTGCGAAAAATTTTTTGCCTTCTCAACCATTTCTTGTCTTCAAACTCCCATATCTCGCGAACGGATTGACCTAACCAAAAATTCCTATTGCATCTGAAAGTAGAAACTCGCCCGATTACAACGGTATGTGTATTTTTTCCCTAGGCCACTCTGGTTAAGCGTTTGGAGCAGCAGAATTGCGAAAAATTTTTTGCCTTCTCAACCATTTCTTGTCTTCAAACTCCCATATCTCGCGAACGGATTGACGTAACCCAAAAATTCCTGTTGCATCTGAAAGTAGAAACTCGCCCGATTACAACGGTATGTGTATTTTTTCCCTAGGCCATTCTGGTTAAGCGTTTGGAGCAGCAGAAGTGCGAAAAATTTGTTGTCTTCTCAACCATTTCTTAGCTTCAAACTCCCATATCTCGCGAACGGATTGACCTAACCCAAAAATTCCTGTTGCATCTGAAAGTAGAAACTCGCCCGATTACAACGGTATGTGTATTTTTTCCCTAGGCCAGTCTGGTTAAGCGTTTGGAGCAGCAGAATTGCGAAAAATTTTTTGCCTTCTGAACCATTTCTTGGCTTCAAAGTCCCATATCTCGCGAACGGATTGACCTAACCCAAAAATGCCTATTGCATCTGAAAGTAGAAACTCGCCCCATTACAACGGTATGTGTATTTTTTCCCTAGGCCATTCTAGTTAAGCGTTTGGAGCAGCAGAATTGCGAAAAATTTTTTGGCTTCTCAACCATTTCTTGGCTTCAAACTCCCATATCTCGCGAACGGATTGACCTAACCCAAAAATTCCTATTGCATCTGAAAGTAGAAACTCGCCCGATTACAACGGTATGTGTATTTTTTCCCTAGGCCAGTCTGGTTAAGCGTTTGGAGCAGCAGAATTGCGAAAAATTTGTTGTCTTCTCAACCATTTCTTAGCTTCAAACTCCCATATCTCGCGAACGGATTGACGTAACCCAAAAATTCCTTTTGCATCTGAAAGTAGAAACTCGCCCGATTACAACGGTATGTGTATTTTTTCCCTAGGCCAGTCTGGTTAAGCGTTTGGAGCAGCAGAATTGCGAAAAATTTTTTGCCTTCTGAACCATTTCTTGGCTTCAAAGTCCCATATCTCGCGAACGGATTGACCTAACCCAAAAATGCCTATTGCATCTGAAAGTAGAAACTCGCCCGATCACAACGGTATGTGTATTTTTTCCCTAGGCCATTCTGGTTAAGCGTTTGGAGCAGCAGAATTGCGAAAAATTTTTTGCCTTCTCAAGCATTACTTGGCTTCAAACTCCCATATCTCGCGAACGGATTGACCTAACCCAAAAATTCCTATTGCATCTGAAAGTAGAAACTCGCCCGATTACAGCGGTATGTGTATTTTTTCCCTAGCCCAATCTGGTCAAGCGTTTGGAGCAGCAGAATTGCGAAAAATTTTTTGGCTTCTCAACCATTTCTTGGCTTCAAACTCCCATATCTCGCGAACGGATTGACCTAACCCAAAAATTCCTATTGCATCTGAAAGTAGAAACTCGCCCGATTACAACGGTATATGTATTTTTTCCCTAGGCCAGTCTGGTTAAGCGTTTGGAGCAGCAGAATTGCGAAAAATTTGTTGTCTTCTCAACCATTTCTTAGCTTCAAACTCCCATAACTCGCGAACAGATTGACGTAACCCAAAAATTCCTATTGCATCTGAAAGTAGAAACTCGCCCGATTACAACGGTATGTGTATTTTTTCCCTAGGCCATTCTGGTTAGGCGTTCGGAGCAGCAGAATTGCGAAAAATTTTTTGCCTTCTCAACCATTTCTTGGCTTCAAAGTCCCATATCTCGCGAACGGATTGACCAAACCCAAAAATTCCTATTGCATCTGAAAGTAGAAACTCGCCCGATTACAACGGTATGTGTATTTTTCCCCTAGGCCATTCTGGTTAAGCGTTTGGAGCAGCAGAATTGCGAAAAATTTTTTGCCTTCTCAACCATTTCTTGTCTTCAAACTCCCATATCTCGCGAACGGATTGACGTAACCCAAAAATTCCTGTTGCATCTGAAAGTAGAAACTCGCCCGATTACAACGGTATGTGTATTTTTTCCCTATCCCATTCTGGTTAAGCGTTTGGAGCAGCAGAAGTGCGAAAAATTTGTTGTCTTCTCAACCATTTCTTAGCTTCAAACTCCCATATCTCGCGAACGGATTGACGTAACCCAAAAATTCCTGTTGCATCTGAAAGTAGAAACTCGCCCGATTACAACGGTATGTGTATTTTTTCCCTAGGCCATTCTGGTTAAGCGTTTGGAGCAGCAGAATCGCGAAAAATTTTTTGCCTTCTCAACCATTTCTTGTCTTCAAACTCCCAAATCTCGCTAACGGATTGACCTAACCCAAAAATTCCTATTGCATCTGAAGGTAGAAACTCGCCCGATTACAACGGTATGTGTATTTTTTCCCTAGGCCATTCTGGTTAAGCGTTTGGAGCAGCAGAATTGCGAAAAATTTTTTGCCTTCTCAACCATTTCTTAGCTTCAAACTCCCATATCTCGCGAACGGATTGACCTAACCCAAAAATTCCTATTGCATCTGAAAGTAGAAACTCGCCCGATTATAACGGTATGTGTATTTTTTCCCTAGGCCATTCTGGTTAAGCGTTTGGAGCAGCAGAATTGCGAAAAATTTTTTGCCTTCTCAACCATTTCTTGTCTTCAAACTCCCATATCTCGCGAACGGATTGACCTAACCAAAAATTCCTATTGCATCTGAAAGTAGAAACTCGCCCGATTACAACGGTATGTGTATTTTTTCCCTAGGCCATTCTGGTTAAGCGTTTGGAGCAGCAGAATTGCGAAAAATTTTTTGCCTTCTCAACCATTTCTTGTCTTCAAACTCCCATATCTCGCGAACGGATTGACGTAACCGAAAAATTCCTGTTGCATCTGAAAGTAGAAACTCGCCCGATTACAACGGTATGTGTATTTTTTCCCTAGGCCATTCTGGTTAAGCGTTTGGAGCAGCAGAAGTGCGAAAAATTTTTTGCCTTCTCCCATTTCTTGGCTTCAAAGTCCCATATCTCGCGAACGGATTGACCTAACCCAAAAATTCCTATGGCATCTGAAAGTAGAAACTCACCCGATTACAACGGTATGTGTATTTTTTTCCCTAGGCCATTCTGGTTAAGCGTTTGGAGCAGCAGAATTGCGAAAAATTTCTTGCCTTCTCAACCATTTCTTGGCTTCAAAGTCCCATATCTCGCGAACGGATTGACCTAACCCAAAAATTCCTATGGCATCTGAAAGTAGAAACTCACCCGATTACAACGGTATGTGTATTTTTTCCCTATGCCATTCTGGTTAAGCGTTTGGAGCAGCAGAAGTGCGAAAAATTTGTTGTCTTCTCAACCATTTCTTAGCTTCAAACTCCCATATCTCGCGAACGGATTGACGTAACCCAAAAATTCCTGTTGCATCTGAAAGTAGAATCTCGCCCGATTACAACGGTATGTGTATTTTTTCCCTATGCCATTCTGGTTAAGCGTTTGGAGCAGCAGAAGTGCGAAAAATTTGTTGTCTTCTCAACCATTTCTTAGCTTCAAACTCCCATATCTCGCGAACGGATTGACGTAACCCAAAAATTCCTGTTGCATCTGAAAGTAGAAACTCGCCCGATTACAACGGTATGTGTATTTTTTCCCTAGGCCATTCTGGTTAAGCGTTTGGAGCAGCAGAATCGCGAAAAATTTTTTGCCTTCTCAAGCATTTCTTGTCTTCAAACTCCCAAATCTCGCTAACGGATAGACCTAACCCAAAAATTCCTATTGCATCTGAAGGTAGAAACTCGCCCGATTACAACGGTATGTGCATTTTTTCCCTAGGCCATTCTGGTTAAGCGTTTGGAGCAGCAGAATTGCGAAAAATTTTTTGCCTTCTCAACCATTTCTTAGCTTCAAGCTCCCATATCTCGCGAACGGATTGACCTAACCCAAAAATTCCTATTGCATCTGAAAGTAGAAGCTCGCCCGATTATAACGGTATGTGTATTTTTTCCCTAGGCCATTCTGGTTAAGCGTTTGGAGCAGCAGAATTGCGAAAAATTTTTTGCCTTCTCAACCATTTCTTGTCTTCAAACTCCCATATCTCGCGAACGGATTGACCTAACCAAAAATTCCTATTGCATCTGAAAGTAGAAACTCGCCCGATTACAACGGTATGTGTATTTTTTCCCTAGGCCACTCTGGTTAAGCGTTTGGAGCAGCAGAATTGCGAAAAATTTTTTGCCTTCTCAACCATTTCTTGTCTTCAAACTCCCATATCTCGCGAACGGATTGACGTAACCCAAAAATTCCTGTTGCATCTGAAAGTAGAAACTCGCCCGATTACAACGGTATGTGTATTTTTTCCCTAGGCCATTCTGGTTAAGCGTTTGGAGCAGCAGAAGTGCGAAAAATTTGTTGTCTTCTCAACCATTTCTTAGCTTCAAACTCCCATATCTCGCGAACGGATTGACCTAACCCAAAAATTCCTGTTGCATCTGAAGGTAGAAACTCGCCCGATTACAACGGTATGTGTATTTTTTCCCTAGGCCATTCTGGTTAAGCTTTTGGAGCAGCAGAATTGCGAAAAATTTTTTGCCTTCTCAACCATTTCTTGGCTTCAAACTCCCATATCTCGCGAACGGATTGACCTAACCAAAAATTCCTATTGCATCTGAAAGTAGAAACTCGCCCGATTACAACGGTATGTGTATTTTTTCCCTAGGCCATTCTGGTTAAGCGTTTGGAGCAGCAGAATTGTGAAAAATTTTTTGCCTTCTCTACCATTTCTTGGCTTCAAACTCCCATATCTCGCGAACGGATTGACCTAACCAAAAAATTCCTATGGCATCTGAAAGTAGAAACTCACCCGATTACAACGGTATGTGTATTTTTTTCCCTAGGCCATTCTGGTTAAGCGTTTGGAGCAGCAGAATTGCGAAAAATTTCTTGCCTTCTCAACCATTTCTTGGCTTCAAAGTCCCATATCTCGCGAACGGATTGACCTAACCCAAAAATTCCTATGGCATCTGAAAGTAGAAACTCACCCGATTACAACGGTATGTGTATTTTTTCCCTATGCCATTCTGGTTAAGCGTTTGGAGCAGCAGAATTGCGAAAAATTTTTTGCCTTCTCAACCATTTCTTAGCTTCAAACTCCCATATCTCGCGAACGGATTGACCTAACCCAAAAATTCCTATTGCATCTGAAAGTAGAAACTCGCCCGATTATAACGGTATGTGTATTTTTTCCCTAGGCCATTCTGGTTAAGCGTTTGGAGCAGCAGTATTGCGAAAAATTTTTTGCCTTCTCAACCATTTCTTGTCTTCAAACTCCCATATCTCGCGAACGGATTGACCTAACCAAAAATTCCTATTGCATCTGAAAGTAGAAACTCGCCCGATTACAACGGTATGTGTATTTTTTCCCTAGGCCATTCTGGTTAAGCGTTTGGAGCAGCAGAATTGCGAAAAATTTTTTGCCTTCTCAACCATTTCTTGTCTTCAAACTCCCATATCTCGCGAACGGATTGACCTAACCAAAAATTCCTATTGCATCTGAAAGTAGAAACTCGCCCGATTACAACGGTATGTGTATTTTTTCCCTAGGCCATTCTGGTTAAGCGTTTGGAGCAGCAGTATTGCGAAAAATTTTTTGCCTTCTCAACCATTTCTTGTCTTCAAACTCCCATATCTCGCGAACGGATTGACCTAACCAAAAATTCCTATTGCATCTGAAAGTAGAAACTCGCCCGATTACAACGGTATGTGTATTTTTTCCCTAGGCCATTCTGGTTAAGCGTTTGGAGCAGCAGAATTGCGAAAAATTTCTTGCCTTCTCAACCATTTCTTGGCTTCAAAGTCCCATATCTCGCGAACGGATTGACCTAACCCAAAAATTCCTATGGCATCTGAAAGTAGAAACTCACCCGATTACAACGGTATGTGTATTTTTTCCCTATGCCATTCTGGTTAAGCGTTTGGAGCAGCAGAATTGCGAAAAATTTTTTGCCTTCTCAACCATTTCTTGTCTTCAAACTCCCATATCTCGCGAACGGATTGACCTAACCCAAAAATTCCTATTGCATCTGAAAGTAGAAACTCGCCCGATTATAACGGAATTTGTATTTTTTCCCTAGGCCATTCTGGTTAAGCGTTTGGAGCAGCAGAATTGCGAAAAATTTTTTGCCTTCTCAACCATTTCTTGTCTTCAAACTCCCATATCTCGCGAACGGATTGACCTAACCAAAAATTCCTATTGCATCTGAAAGTAGAAACTCGCCCGATTAGAACGGTATGTGTATTTTTTCCCTAGGCCATTCTGGTTAAGCGTTTGGAGCAGCAGAATTGTGAAAAATTTTTTGCCTTCTCAACCATTTCGTGTCTTCAAAGTCCCATATCTCGCGAACGGATTGACCTAACCCAAATATTCCTATTGCATCTGAAAGTAGAAACTCGCCCGATTACAACGGTTTTTGTATTTTTTCCCTAGGCCATTCTGGTTAAGCGTTTGGAGCAGCAGAATTGCGAAAAATTTTTTGCCTTCTCAACCATTTCTTGTCTTCAAACTCCCATATCTCGCGAACGAATTGACGTAACCCAAAAATTCCTGTTGCATCTGAAAGTAGAAACTCGCCCGATTACAACGGTTTTTGTATTTTTTCCCTAGGCCATTCTGGTTAAGCGTTTGGAGCAGCAGAATTGCGAAAAATTTTTTGCCTTCTCAACCATTTCTTGTCTTCAAACTCCCATATCTCGCGAACGAATTGACGTAACCCAAAAATTCCTGTTGCATCTGAAAGTAGAAACTCGCCCGATTACAACGGTATGTGTATTTTTTCCCTAGGCCATTCTGGTTAAGCGTTTGGAGCAGCAGAATTGCGAAAAATTTCTTGCCTTCTCAACCATTTCTTGGCTTCAAAGTCCCATATCTCGCGAACGGATTGACCTAACCCAAAAATTCCTATGGCATCTGAAAGTAGAAACTCACCCGATTACAACGGTATGTGTATTTTTTCCCTATGCCATTCTGGTTAAGCGTTTGGAGCAGCAGAATTGCGAAAAATTTTTTGCCTTCTCAACCATTTCTTGTCTTCAAACTCCCATATCTCGCGAGCGGATTGACCTAACCCAAAAATTCCTATTGCATCTGAAAGTAGAAACTCGCCCGATTATAACGGAATTTGTATTTTTTCCCTAGGCCATTCTGGTTAAGCGTTTGGAGCAGCAGAATTGCGAAAAATTTTTTGCCTTCTCAACCATTTCTTGTCTTCAAACTCCCATATCTCGCGAACGGATTGACCTAACCAAAAATTCCTATTGCATCTGAAAGTAGAAACTCGCCCGATTAGAACGGTATGTGTATTTTTTCCCTAGGCCATTCTGGTTAAGCGTTTGGAGCAGCAGAATTGTGAAAAATTTTTTGCCTTCTCAACCATTTCGTGTCTTCAAAGTCCCATATCTCGCGAACGGATTGACCTAACCCAAATATTCCTATTGCATCTGAAAGTAGAAACTCGCCCGATTACAACGGTTTTTGTATTTTTTCCCTAGGCCATTCTGGTTAAGCGTTTGGAGCAGCAGAATTGCGAAAAATTTTTTGCCTTCTCAACCATTTCTTGTCTTCAAACTCCCATATCTCGCGAACGAATTGACGTAACCCAAAAATTCCTGTTGCATCTGAAAGTAGAAACTCGCCCGATTACAACGGTATGTGTATTTTTTCCCTAGGCCATTCTGGATAAGCGTTTGGAGCAGCAGAAGTGCGAAAAATTTGTTGTCTTCTCAACCATTTCTTAGCTTCAAACTCCCATATCTCGCGAACGGATTGACCTAACCCAAAAATTCCTGTTGCATCTGAAAGTAGAAACTCGCCCGATTACAACGGTATGTGTATTTTTCCCCTAGGCCATTCTGGTTAAGCTTTTGGAGCAGCAGAATTGTGAAAAATTTTTTGCCTTCTCTACCATTTCTTGGCTTCAAACTCCCATATCTCGCGAACGGATTGACCTAACCCAAAAATTCCTATTGCATCTGAAAGTAGAAACTCGCCCGATTATAACGGAATTTGTATTTTTTCCCTAAGCCATTCTGGTTAAGCGTTTGGAGCAGCAGAATTGCGAAAAATTTTTTGCCTTCTCAACCATTTCTTGTCTTCAAACTCCCATATCTCGCGAACGGATTGACCTAACCAAAAAATCCTATTGCATCTGAAAGTAGAAACTCGCCCGATTAGAACGGTATGTGTATTTTTTCCCTAGGCCATTCTGGTTAAGCGTTTGGAGCAGCAGAATTGCGAAAAATTTTTTGCCTTCTCAACCATTTCGTGTCTTCAAAGTCCCATATCTCGCGAACGGATTGACCTAACCCAAATATTCCTATTGCATCTGAAAGTAGAAACTCGCCCGATTACAACGGTTTTTGTATTTTTTCCCTTGGCCATTCTGGTTAAGCGTTTGGAGCAGCAGAATTGCGAAAAATTTTTTGCCTTCTCCCATTTCTTGGCTTCAAAGTCCCATATCTCGCGAACGGATTGACCTAACCCAAAAATTCCTATGGCATCTGAAAGTAGAAACTCACCCGATTACAACGGTATGTGTATTTTTTTCCCTAGGCCATTCTGGTTAAGCGTTTGGAGCAGCAGAATTGCGAAAAATTTCTTGCCTTCTCAACCATTTCTTGGCTTCAAAGTCCCATATCTCGCGAACGGATTGACCTAACCCAAAAATTCCTATGGCATCTGAAAGTAGAAACTCACCCGATTACAACGGTATGTGTATTTTTTCCCTATGCCATTCTGGTTAAGCGTTTGGAGCAGCAGAATTGCGAAAAATTTTTTGCCTTCTCAACCATTTCTTGTCTTCAAACTCCCATATCTCGCGAACGGATTGACCTAACCCAAAAATTCCTATTGCATCTGAAAGTAGAAACTCGCCCGATTAGAACGGTATGTGTATTTTTTCCCTAGGCCATTCTGGTTAAGCGTTTGGAGCAGCAGAATTGTGAAAAATTTTTTGCCTTCTCAACCATTTCGTGTCTTCAAAGTCCCATATCTCGCGAACGGATTGACCTAACCCAAATATTCCTATTGCATCTGAAAGTAGAAACTCGCCCGATTACAACGGTTTTTGTATTTTTTCCCTAGGCCATTCTGGTTAAGCGTTTGGAGCAGCAGAATTGCGAAAAATTTTTTGCCTTCTCAACCATTTCTTGTCTTCAAACTCCCATATCTCGCGAACGAATTGACGTAACCCAAAAATTCCTGTTGCATCTGAAAGTAGAAACTCGCCCGATTACAACGGTTTTTGTATTTTTTCCCTAGGCCATTCTGGTTAAGCGTTTGGAGCAGCAGAATTGCGAAAAATTTTTTGCCTTCTCAACCATTTCTTGTCTTCAAACTCCCATATCTCGCGAACGAATTGACGTAACCCAAAAATTCCTGTTGCATCTGAAAGTAGAAACTCGCCCGATTACAACGGTATGTGTATTTTTTCCCTAGGCCATTCTGGTTAAGCGTTTGGAGCAGCAGAATTGCGAAAAATTTCTTGCCTTCTCAACCATTTCTTGGCTTCAAAGTCCCATATCTCGCGAACGGATTGACCTAACCCAAAAATTCCTATGGCATCTGAAAGTAGAAACTCACCCGATTACAACGGTATGTGTATTTTTTCCCTATGCCATTCTGGTTAAGCGTTTGGAGCAGCAGAATTGCGAAAAATTTTTTGCCTTCTCAACCATTTCCTGTCTTCAAACTCCCATATCTCGCGAGCGGATTGACCTAACCCAAAAATTCCTATTGCGTCTGAAAGTAGAAACTCGCCCGATTATAACGGAATTTGTATTTTTTCCCTAGGCCATTCTGGTTAAGCGTTTGGAGCAGCAGAATTGCGAAAAATTTTTTGCCTTCTCAACCATTTCTTGTCTTCAAACTCCCATATCTCGCGAACGGATTGACCTAACCAAAAATTCCTATTGCATCTGAAAGTAGAAACTCGCCCGATTAGAACGGTATGTGTATTTTTTCCCTAGGCCATTCTGGTTAAGCGTTTGGAGCAGCAGAATTGTGAAAAATTTTTTGCCTTCTCAACCATTTCGTGTCTTCAAAGTCCCATATCTCGCGAACGGATTGACCTAACCCAAATATTCCTATTGCATCTGAAAGTAGAAACTCGCCCGATTACAACGGTTTTTGTATTTTTTCCCTAGGCCATTCTGGTTAAGCGTTTGGAGCAGCAGAATTGCGAAAAATTTTTTGCCTTCTCAACCATTTCTTGTCTTCAAACTCCCATATCTCGCGAACGAATTGACGTAACCCAAAAATTCCTGTTGCATCTGAAAGTAGAAACTCGCCCGATTACAACGGTATGTGTATTTTTTCCCTAGGCCATTCTGGATAAGCGTTTGGAGCAGCAGAAGTGCGAAAAATTTGTTGTCTTCTCAACCATTTCTTAGCTTCAAACTCCCATATCTCGCGAACGGATTGACCTAACCCAAAAATTCCTGTTGCATCTGAAAGTAGAAACTCGCCCGATTACAACGGTATGTGTATTTTTTCCCTAGGCCATTCTGGTTAAGCGTTTGGAGCAGCAGAATTGCGAAAAATTTGTTGTCTTCTCAACCATTTGTTAGCTTCAAACTCCCAAATCTCGCTAACGGATTGACCTAACCCAAAAATTCCTATTGCATCTGAAGGTAGAAACTCGCCCGATTACAACGGTATGTGTATTTTTTCCCTAGGCCATTCTGGTTAAGCGTTTGGAGCAGCAGAATTGCGAAAAATTTTTTGCCTTCTCAACCATTTCTTAGCTTCAAAGTCCCATATCTCGCGAACGGATTGACCTAACCCAAAAATTCCTATTGCATCTGAAAGTAGAAACTCGCCCGATTACAACGGTGTGTGTATTTTTACCCTAGGCCATTCTGGTTAAGCGTTTGGAGCTGCAGAAGTGCGAAAAATTTGTTGTCTTCTCAACCATTTCTTAGCTTCAAACTCCCATATCTCGCGAACGGATCGACGTAACCCAAAAATTCCTATTGCATCTGAAAGCAGAAACTCGCCCGATTACAACGGTATGTGTATTTTTTCCCTAGGCCATTCTGGTTAAGCGTTCGGAGCAGCAGAATTGCGAAAAATTTTTTGCCTTCTCAACCATTTCTTGTCTTCAAACTCCCATATCTCGCGAACGGATTGACCTAACCCAAAAATTCCGATTGCATCTGAAAGCAGAAACTCGCCCGATTACAACGGTATGTGTATTTTTTCCCTAGGCCATTCTGGTTAAGCGTTCGGAGCAGCAGAATTGCGAAAAATTTTTTGTCTTCTCAACCATTTCTTGGCTTCAAACTCCCATATCTTGCGAACGGATTGACCTAACCCAAAAATTCCTATTGAATCTGAAAGTAGAAACTCGCCCGATTACAACGGTATTTGTATTTTTTCCCTTGGCCATTCTCGTTAAGCGTTTGGAGCAGCAGAATTGCGAAAAATTTGTTGTCTTCTCAACCATTTCTTAGCTTCAGACTCCCATATCTCGCGAACGGATTGACGTAACCCAAAAATTCCTGTTGCATCTGAAAGTAGAAACTCGCCCCATTACAACGGAATGTGTATTTTTTCCCGAGGCCATTCTGGTTAAGCGTTTGGAGCAGCAGAATTGCGAAAAATTTTTTGCCTTCGCAACCATTTCTTGTTTTCAAACACCCATATCTCGCGAACGCATTGACCTAACCCAAAAATTCATATTGCATCTGAAAGTAGAAGTTCGCCCGATTCCAACGGTATGTGTATTTTTTCCCTAGGCCATTCTGGTTAAGCGTTTGGAGCAGCAGAATTGCGAAAAATTTTTTGCCTTCTCAACCATTTCTTAGCTTCAAAGTCCCATATCTCGCGAACGGATTGACCAAACCCAAAAATTCCTGCTGCGTATGAAAGTAGAAACTCGCCCGATTACAACGGTATGTGTATTTTTTCCCTAGCCCAATCTGGTCAAGCGTTTGGAGCAGCAGAATTGTGAAAAATTTTTTGCCTTCTCTACCATTTCTTGGCTTCAAACTTCCATATCTCGCGCACAGACTGACCTAACCCAAAAATTCCTATTGCATTTGAAAATAGAAACTCGCCCGATTACAACGGTATGTGTATTTTTTCCCTAGGCCATTCTAGTTAAGCGTTTGGAGCAGCAGAATTGCGATAAATTTTTTGGCTTCTCAACCATTTCTTGGCTTCAAACTCCCATATCTCGCGAACGGATTGACCTAACCCAAAAATTCATATTGCATCTGAAAGTAGAAGTTCGCCCGATTCCAACGGTATGTGTATTTTTTCCCTAGCCCAATCTGGTCAAGCGTTTGGAGCAGCAGAATTGTGAAAAATTTTTTGCCTTCTCAACCATTTCTTGTCTTCAAACTCCCATATCTCGCGAACGGATTGACCTAAGCCAAAAATTCCAATTACATCTGAAAGTAGAAACTCGCCCGATTACAACGGTATGTGTATTTTTTCCCTAGGCCATTCTGGTTAAGCGTTTGGAGCAGCAGAATTGCGATAAATTTTTTGGCTTCTCAACCATTTCTTGGCTTCAAACTCCCATATCTCGCGAACGGATTGACCTAACCCAAAAATTCATATTGCATCTGAAAGTAGAAGTTCGCCCGATTCCAATGGTATGTGTATTTTTTCCCTAGGCCATTCCGGTTAAGCGTTTGGAGCAGCAGAATTGCGAAAAATTTTTTGCCTTCTCAACCATTTCTTAGCTTCAAAGTCCCATATCTCGCGAACGGATTGATCAAACCCAAAAATTCCTGCTGCGTCTGAAAGTAGAATCTCGCCCGATTACAACGGTATGCGTATTTTTTCCCTAGGCCATTCTGGTTAAGCGTTTGGAGCAGCAGAAGTGCGAAAAATTTGTTGTCTTCTCAACCATTTCTTAGCTTCAAAATCCCATATCTCGCGAACGGATTGACGTAGCCCAAAAATTCCTATTGCATCTGAAAGTAGAAACTCGCCCGATTACAACGGTATGTGTATTTTTTCCCTAGGCCATTCTGGTTAAGCGTTTGGAGCAGCAGAATTGCGAAAAATTTTTTGCCTTCTCAACCATTTCTTGGCTTCAAACTCCCATATCTCGCGAACGAATTGACCTAACCCAAAAATTCCTATTGCATCTGAAAGTAGAAACTCGCCCGATTACAACGGTATGTGTATTTTTTCCCTAGGCCTTTCTGGTTAAGCGTTCGGAGCAGCAGAATTGCGAAAAATTTTTTGCCTTCTCAACCATTTCTTGTCTTCAAACTCCCATATCTCGCGAACGGATTGACCTAAGCCAAAAATTCCTATTACATCTGAAAGTAGAAACTCGCCCGATTACAACGGTATGTGTATTTTTTCCCTAGCCCATTCTGGTTAAGCGTTTGGAGCAGCAGAATTGTGAAAAATTTTTTGCCTTCTCTACCATTTCTTGGCTTCAACCTCCCATATCTCGCGAACGGATTGACCTAACCCAAAAATTCCTATTGCATCTGAAAGTAGAAACTCGCCCGATTACAGCGGTATGTGTATTTTTTCCCTAGGCCATTTTGGTTAAGCGTTTGGAGCAGCAGAATTGCGAAAAATTTTTTGTCTTCTCAACCATTTCTTGGCTTCAAACTCCCATATCTTGCGAACGGATTGACCTAACCCAAAAATTCCTATTGCATCTGAAAGTAGAAACTCGCCCGATTACAACGGTATTTGTATTTTTTCCCTTGGCCATTCTCGTTAAGCGTTTGGAGCAGCAGAATTGCGAAAAATTTGTTGTCTTCTCAACCATTTCTTAGCTTCAGACTCCCATATCTCGCGAACGGATTGACGTAACCCAAAAATTCCTGTTGCATCTGAAAGTAGAAACTCGCCCCATTACAACGGAATGTGTATTGTTTCCCGAGGCCATTCTGGTTAAGCGTTTGGAGCAGCAGAATTGCGAAAAATTTTTTGCCTTCTCAACCATTTCTTGTTTTCAAACACCCATATCTCGCGAACGCATTGAGCTAACCCAAAAATTCATATTGCATCTGAAAGTAGAAGTTCGCCCGATTCCAACGGTATGTGTATTTTTTCCCTAGGCCATTCTGGTTAAGCGTTTGGAGCAGCAGAATTGCGAAAAATTTTTTGCCTTCTCAACCATTTCTTAGCTTCAAAGTCCCATATCTCGCGAACGGATTGACCAAACCCAAAAATTCCTGCTGCGTATGAAAGTAGAAACTCGCCCGATTACAACGGTATGTGTATTTTTTCCCTAGCCCAATCTGGTCAAGCGTTTGGAGCAGCAGAATTGTGAAAAATTTTTTGCCTTCTCTACCATTTCTTGGCTTCAAACTCCCATATCTCGCGAACAGACTGACCTAACCCAAAAACTCCTATTGCATCTGAAAGTAGAAACACGCCCGATTACAGCGGTATTTGTATTTTTTCCCTTGGCCATTCTGGTTAATCGTTTGGAGCAGCAGAATTGCGAAAAATTTTTTGCCTTCTCAACCATTTCTTAGCTTCAAAGTCCCATATCTCGCGAACGGATTGACCAAACCCAAAAATTCCTGCTGCGTATGAAAGTAGAAACTCGCCCGATTACAACGGTATGTGTATTTTTTCCCTAGCCCAATCTGGTCAAGCGTTTGGAGCAGCAGAATTGTGAAAAATTTTTTGCCTTCTCTACCATTTCTTGGCTTCAAACTCCCATATCTCGCGAACAGACTGACCTAACCCAAAAACTCCTATTGCATCTGAAAGTAGAAACACGCCCGATTACAGCGGTATTTGTATTTTTTCCCTTGGCCATTCTGGTTAATCGTTTGGAGCAGCAGAATTGCGAAAAATTTTTTGCCTTCTCAACCATTTCTTGGCTTCAAAGTCCCATATCTCGCGAACGGATAGACTTAACCCAAAAATTCCTATTGCATCTGAAAATAGAAACTCGCCCGATTACAACGGTATGTGTATTTTTTCCCTAGGCCTTTCTGGTTAAGCGTTCGGAGCAGCAGAATTGCGAAAAATTTTTTGCCTTCTCAACCATTTCTTGTCTTCAAACTCCCATATCTCGCGAACGGATTGACCTAAGCCAAAAATTCCTATTACATCTGAAAGTAGAAACTCGCCCGATTACAACGGTATGTGTATTTTTTCCCTAGCCCATTCTGGTTAAGCGTTTGGAGCAGCAGAATTGTGAAAAATTTTTTGCCTTCTCTACCATTTCTTGGCTTCAACCTCCCATATCTCGCGAACGGATTGACCTAACCCAAAAATTCCTATTGCATCTGAAAGTAGAAACTCGCCCGATTACAGCGGTATGTGTATTTTTTCCCTAGGCCATTTTGGTTAAGCGTTTGGAGCAGCAGAATTGCGAAAAATTTTTTGTCTTCTCAACCATTTCTTGGCTTCAAACTCCCATATCTTGCGAACGGATTGACCTAACCCAAAAATTCCTATTGCATCTGAAAGTAGAAACTCGCCCGATTACAACGGTATTTGTATTTTTTCCCTTGGCCATTCTCGTTAAGCGTTTGGAGCAGCAGAATTGCGAAAAATTTGTTGTCTTCTCAACCATATCTTAGCTTCAGACTCCCATATCTCGCGAACGGATTGACGTAACCCAAAAATTCCTGTTGCATCTGAAAGTAGAAACTCGCCCCATTACAACGGAATGTGTATTGTTTCCCGAGGCCATTCTGGTTAAGCGTTTGGAGCAGCAGAATTGCGAAAAATTTTTTGCCTTCTCAACCATTTCTTGTTTTCAAACACCCATATCTCGCGAACGCATTGACCTAACCCAAAAATTCATATTGCATCTGAAAGTAGAAGTTCGCCCGATTCCAACGGTATGTGTATTTTTTCCCTAGGCCATTCTGGTTAAGCGTTTGGAGCAGCAGAATTGCGAAAAATTTTTTGCCTTCTCAACCATTTCTTAGCTTCAAAGTCCCATATCTCGCGAACGGATTGACCAAACCCAAAAATTCCTGCTGCGTATGAAAGTAGAAACTCGCCCGATTACAACGGTATGTGTATTTTTTCCCTAGCCCAATCTGGTCAAGCGTTTGGAGCAGCAGAATTGTGAAAAATTTTTTGCCTTCTCTACCATTTCTTGGCTTCAAACTCCCATATCTCGCGAACAGACTGACCTAACCCAAAAACTCCTATTGCATCTGAAAGTAGAAACACGCCCGATTACAGCGGTATTTGTATTTTTTCCCTTGGCCATTCTGGTTAATCGTTTGGAGCAGCAGAATTGCGAAAAATTTTTTGCCTTCTCAACCATTTCTTGGCTTCAAAGTCCCATATCTCGCGAACGGATAGACTTAACCCAAAAATTCCTATTGCATCTGAAAATAGAAACTCGCCCGATTACAACGGTATGTGCATTTTATCCCTTGGCCATTCTGGTTATCGTTTGGAGCAGCAGAATTGTGAAAAATTTTTCGCCTTCTCTACCATTTCTTGGCTTCAAAGTCCCATATCTCGCGAACGGATTGACCTAACCCAAAAATGCCTATTGCATCTGAAAGTAGAAACTCGCCCGATCACAACGGTATGTGTATTTTTTCCCTAGGCCATTCTGGTTAAGCGTTTGGAGCAGCAGAATTGCGAAAAATTTTTTGCCTTCTCAACCATTTCTTAGCTTCAAAGTCCCATATCTCGCGAACGGATTGACCAAACCCAAAAATTCCTGCTGCGTATGAAAGTAGAAACTCGCCCGATTACAACGGTATGTGTATTTTTTCCCTAGCCCAATCTGGTCAAGCGTTTGGAGCAGCAGAATTGTGAAAAATTTTTTGCCTTCTCTACCATTTCTTGGCTTCAAACTCCCATATCTCGCGAACAGACTGACCTAACCCAAAAACTCCTATTGCATCTGAAAGTAGAAACACGCCCGATTACAGCGGTATTTGTATTTTTTCCCTTGGCCATTCTGGTTAATCGTTTGGAGCAGCAGAATTGCGAAAAATTTTTTGCCTTCTCAACCATTTCTTGGCTTCAAAGTCCCATATCTCGCGAACGGATAGACTTAACCCAAAAATTCCTATTGCATCTGAAAATAGAAACTCGCCCGATTACAACGGTATGTGCATTTTATCCCTTGGCCATTCTGGTTATCGTTTGGAGCAGCAGAATTGTGAAAAATTTTTCGCCTTCTCTACCATTTCTTGGCTTCAAAGTCCCATATCTCGCGAACGGATTGACCTAACCCAAAAATGCCTATTGCATCTGAAAGTAGAAACTCGCCCGATCACAACGGTATGTGTATTTTTTCCCTAGGCCATTCTGGTTAAGCGTTTGGAGCAGCAGAATTGCGAAAAATTTTTTGCCTTCTCAACCATTTCTTAGCTTCAAAGTCCCATATCTCGCGAACGGATTGACCAAACCCAAAAATTCCTGCTGCGTATGAAAGTAGAAACTCGCCCGATTACAACGGTATGTGTATTTTTTCCCTAGCCCAATCTGGTCAAGCGTTTGGAGCAGCAGAATTGTGAAAAATTTTTTGCCTTCTCTACCATTTCTTGGCTTCAAACTCCCATATCTCGCGAACAGACTGACCTAACCCAAAAACTCCTATTGCATCTGAAAGTAGAAACACGCCCGATTACAGCGGTATTTGTATTTTTTCCCTTGGCCATTCTGGTTAATCGTTTGGAGCAGCAGAATTGCGAAAAATTTTTTGCCTTCTCAACCATTTCTTGGCTTCAAAGTCCCATATCTCGCGAACGGATAGACTTAACCCAAAAATTCCTATTGCATCTGAAAATAGAAACTCGCCCGATTACAACGGTATGTGCATTTTATCCCTTGGCCATTCTGGTTATCGTTTGGAGCAGCAGAATTGTGAAAAATTTTTCGCCTTCTCTACCATTTCTTGGCTTCAAAGTCCCATATCTCGCGAACGGATTGACCTAACCCAAAAATGCCTATTGCATCTGAAAGTAGAAACTCGCCCGATCACAACGGTATGTGTATTTTTTCCCTAGGCCATTCTGGTTAAGCGTTTGGAGCAGCAGAATTGCGAAAAATTTTTTGCCTTCTCAACCATTACTTGGCTTCAAACTCCCATATCTCGCGAACGGATTGACCTAACTCAAAAATTCCTATTGCATCTGAAAGTAGAAACTCGCCCGATTACAGCGGTATGTGTATTTTTTCCCTAGCCCAATCTGGTCAAGCGTTTGGAGCAGCAGAAATGTGAAAAATTTTTTGCCTTCTCTACCATTTCTTGGCTTCAAACTCCCATATCTCGCGAACGGATTGACCTAACCCAAAAATTCCTATTGCATCTGAAAGTAGAAACTCGCCCGATTACAACGGTATGTGTATTTTTTCCCTAGGCCATTCTAGTTAAGCGTTTGGAGCAGCAGAATTGCGAAAAATTTTTTGGCTTCTCAACCATTTCTTGGCTTCAAACTCCCATATCTCGCGAACGGATTGACCTAACCCAAAAATTCCTATTGCATCTGAAAGTAGAAACTCGCCCGATTACAATGGTATGTGTATTTTTTCCCTAGGCCAGTCTGGTTAAGCGTTTGGAGCAGCAGAATTGCGAAAAATTTGTTGTCTTCTCAACCATTTCTTAGCTTCAAACTCCCATATCTCGCGAACGGATTGACGTAACCCAAAAATTCCTTTTGCATCTGAAAGTAGAAACTCGCCCGATTACAACGGTATGTGTATTTTTTCCCTAGGCCATTCTGGTTAAGCGTTTGGAGCAGCAGAATTGCGAAAAATTTTTTGCCTTCTCAACCATTTCTTGGCTTCAAAGTCCCATATCTCGCGAACGGATTGACCTAACCCAAAAATGCCTATTGCATCTGAAAGTAGAAACTCGCCCGATCACAACGGTATGTGTATTTTTTCCCTAGGCCATTCTGGTTAAGCGTTTGGAGCAGCAGAATTGCGAAAAATTTTTTGCCTTCTCAAGCATTACTTGGCTTCAAACTCCCATATCTCGCGAACGGATTGACCTAACCCAAAAATTCCTATTGCATCTGAAAGTAGAAACTCGCCCGATTACAGCGGTATGTGTATTTTTTCCCTAGCCCAATCTGGTCAAGCGTTTGGAGCAGCAGAATTGTGAAAAATTTTTTGCCTTCTCTACCATTTCTTGGTTTCAAACTCCCATATCTCGCGAACGGATTGACCTAACCCAAAAATTCCTATTGCATCTGAAAGTAGAAACTCGCCCGATTACAACGGTATGTGTATTTTTTCCCTAGGCCATTCTGGTTAAGCGTTTGGAGCAGCAGAATCGCGAAAAATTTTTTGCCTTCTCAACCATTTCTTGTCTTCAAACTCCCAAATCTCGCTAACGGATTGACCTAACCCAAAAATTCCTATTGCATCTGAAGGTAGAAACTCGCCCGATTACAACGGTATGTGTATTTTTTCCCTAGGCCATTCTGGTTAAGCGTTTGGAGCAGCAGAATTGCGAAAAATTTTTTGCCTTCTCAACCATTTCTTAGCTTCAAACTCCCATATCTCGCGAACGGATTGACCTAACCCAAAAATTCCTATTGCATCTGAAAGTAGAAACTCGCCCGATTATAACGGTATGTGTATTTTTTCCCTAGGCCATTCTGGTTAAGCGTTTGGAGCAGCAGAATTGCGAAAAATTTTTTGCCTTCTCAACCATTTCTTGTCTTCAAACTCCCATATCTCGCGAACGGATTGACCTAACCAAAAATTCCTATTGCATCTGAAAGTAGAAACTCGCCCGATTACAACGGTATGTGTATTTTTTCCCTAGGCCATTCTGGTTAAGCGTTCGGAGCAGCAGAATTGCGAAAAATTTTTTGCCTTCTCAACCATTTCTTGGCTTCAAACTCCCATATCTTGCGAACGGATTGACCTAACCCAAAAATTCCTATTGAATCTGAAAGTAGAAACTCGCCCGATTACAACGGTATTTGTATTTTTTCCCTTGGCCATTCTCGTTAAGCGTTTGGAGCAGCAGAATTGCGAAAAATTTGTTGTCTTCTCAACCATTTCTTAGCTTCAGACTCCCATATCTCGCGAACGGATTGACGTAACCCAAAAATTCCTGTTGCATCTGAAAGTAGAAACTCGCCCCATTACAACGGAATGTGTATTTTTTCCCGAGGCCATTCTGGTTAAGCGTTTGGAGCAGCAGAATTGCGAAAAATTTTTTGCCTTCGCAACCATTTCTTGTTTTCAAACACCCATATCTCGCGAACGCATTGACCTAACCCAAAAATTCATATTGCATCTGAAAGTAGAAGTTCGCCCGATTCCAACGGTATGTGTATTTTTTCCCTAGGCCATTCTGGTTAAGCGTTTGGAGCAGCAGAATTGCGAAAAATTTTTTGCCTTCTCAACCATTTCTTAGCTTCAAAGTCCCATATCTCGCGAACGGATTGACCAAACCCAAAAATTCCTGCTGCGTATGAAAGTAGAAACTCGCCCGATTACAACGGTATGTGTATTTTTTCCCTAGCCCAATC
This sequence comes from Ptiloglossa arizonensis, assembly GCF_051014685.1. Taxonomy (NCBI): domain Eukaryota; kingdom Metazoa; phylum Arthropoda; class Insecta; order Hymenoptera; family Colletidae; genus Ptiloglossa; species Ptiloglossa arizonensis. Next base: position 79,258 of record NW_027478814.1, on the reverse strand, counting down.
TGGTCAAGCGTTTGGAGCAGCAGAATTGTGAAAAATTTTTTGCCTTCTCTACCATTTCTTGGCTTCAAACTTCCATATCTCGCGCACAGACTGACCTAACCCAAAAATTCCTATTGCATTTGAAAATAGAAACTCGCCCCATTACAACGGAATGTGTATTTTTTCCCGAGGCCATTCTGGTTAAGCGTTTGGAGCAGCAGAATTGCGAAAAATTTTTTGCCTTCGCAACCATTTCTTGTTTTCAAACACCCATATCTCGCGAACGCATTGACCTAACCCAAAAATTCCTATTGCATCTGAAAGTAGAAACTCGCCCGATTCCAACGGTATGTGTATTTTTTCCCTAGCCCAATCTGGTCAAGCGTTTGGAGCAGCAGAATTGTGAAAAATTTTTTGCCTTCTCAACCATTTCTTGTCTTCAAACTCCCATATCTCGCGAACGGATTGACCTAAGCCAAAAATTCCAATTACATCTGAAAGTAGAAACTCGCCCGATTACAACGGTATGTGTATTTTTTCCCTAGGCCATTCTGGTTAAGCGTTTGGAGCAGCAGAATTGCGATAAATTTTTTGGCTTCTCAACCATTTCTTGGCTTCAAACTCCCATATCTCGCGAACGGATTGACCTAACCCAAAAATTCATATTGCATCTGAAAGTAGAAGTTCGCCCGATTCCAATGGTATGTGTATTTTTTCCCTAGGCCATTCCGGTTAAGCGTTTGGAGCAGCAGAATTGCGAAAAATTTTTTGCCTTCTCAACCATTTCTTAGCTTCAAAGTCCCATATCTCGCGAACGGATTGATCAAACCCAAAAATTCCTGCTGCGTCTGAAAGTAGAATCTCGCCCGATTACAACGGTATGCGTATTTTTTCCCTAGGCCATTCTGGTTAAGCGTTTGGAGCAGCAGAAGTGCGAAAAATTTGTTGTCTTCTCAACCATTTCTTAGCTTCAAAATCCCATATCTCGCGAACGGATTGACGTAGCCCAAAAATTCCTATTGCATCTGAAAGTAGAAACTCGCCCGATTACAACGGTATGTGTATTTTTTCCCTAGGCCATTCTGGTTAAGCGTTTGGAGCAGCAGAATTGCGAAAAATTTTTTGCCTTCTCAACCATTTCTTGGCTTCAAACTCCCATATCTCGCGAACGAATTGACCTAACCCAAAAATTCCTATTGCATCTGAAAGTAGAAACTCGCCCGATTACAACGGTATGTGTATTTTTTCCCTAGGCCTTTCTGGTTAAGCGTTCGGAGCAGCAGAATTGCGAAAAATTTTTTGCCTTCTCAACCATTTCTTGTCTTCAAACTCCCATATCTCGCGAACGGATTGACCTAAGCCAAAAATTCCTATTACATCTGAAAGTAGAAACTCGCCCGATTACAACGGTATGTGTATTTTTTCCCTAGCCCATTCTGGTTAAGCGTTTGGAGCAGCAGAATTGTGAAAAATTTTTTGCCTTCTCTACCATTTCTTGGCTTCAACCTCCCATATCTCGCGAACGGATTGACCTAACCCAAAAATTCCTATTGCATCTGAAAGTAGAAACTCGCCCGATTACAGCGGTATGTGTATTTTTTCCCTAGGCCATTTTGGTTAAGCGTTTGGAGCAGCAGAATTGCGAAAAATTTTTTGTCTTCTCAACCATTTCTTGGCTTCAAACTCCCATATCTTGCGAACGGATTGACCTAACCCAAAAATTCCTATTGCATCTGAAAGTAGAAACTCGCCCGATTACAACGGTATTTGTATTTTTTCCCTTGGCCATTCTCGTTAAGCGTTTGGAGCAGCAGAATTGCGAAAAATTTGTTGTCTTCTCAACCATTTCTTAGCTTCAGACTCCCATATCTCGCGAACGGATTGACGTAACCCAAAAATTCCTGTTGCATCTGAAAGTAGAAACTCGCCCCATTACAACGGAATGTGTATTGTTTCCCGAGGCCATTCTGGTTAAGCGTTTGGAGCAGCAGAATTGCGAAAAATTTTTTGCCTTCTCAACCATTTCTTGTTTTCAAACACCCATATCTCGCGAACGCATTGAGCTAACCCAAAAATTCATATTGCATCTGAAAGTAGAAGTTCGCCCGATTCCAACGGTATGTGTATTTTTTCCCTAGGCCATTCTGGTTAAGCGTTTGGAGCAGCAGAATTGCGAAAAATTTTTTGCCTTCTCAACCATTTCTTAGCTTCAAAGTCCCATATCTCGCGAACGGATTGACCAAACCCAAAAATTCCTGCTGCGTATGAAAGTAGAAACTCGCCCGATTACAACGGTATGTGTATTTTTTCCCTAGCCCAATCTGGTCAAGCGTTTGGAGCAGCAGAATTGTGAAAAATTTTTTGCCTTCTCTACCATTTCTTGGCTTCAAACTCCCATATCTCGCGAACAGACTGACCTAACCCAAAAACTCCTATTGCATCTGAAAGTAGAAACACGCCCGATTACAGCGGTATTTGTATTTTTTCCCTTGGCCATTCTGGTTAATCGTTTGGAGCAGCAGAATTGCGAAAAATTTTTTGCCTTCTCAACCATTTCTTAGCTTCAAAGTCCCATATCTCGCGAACGGATTGACCAAACCCAAAAATTCCTGCTGCGTATGAAAGTAGAAACTCGCCCGATTACAACGGTATGTGTATTTTTTCCCTAGCCCAATCTGGTCAAGCGTTTGGAGCAGCAGAATTGTGAAAAATTTTTTGCCTTCTCTACCATTTCTTGGCTTCAAACTCCCATATCTCGCGAACAGACTGACCTAACCCAAAAACTCCTATTGCATCTGAAAGTAGAAACACGCCCGATTACAGCGGTATTTGTATTTTTTCCCTTGGCCATTCTGGTTAATCGTTTGGAGCAGCAGAATTGCGAAAAATTTTTTGCCTTCTCAACCATTTCTTGGCTTCAAAGTCCCATATCTCGCGAACGGATAGACTTAACCCAAAAATTCCTATTGCATCTGAAAATAGAAACTCGCCCGATTACAACGGTACGTGTATTTTTTCCCTAGGCCTTTCTGGTTAAGCGTTCGGAGCAGCAGAATTGCGAAAAATTTTTTGCCTTCTCAACCATTTCTTGTCTTCAAACTCCCATATCTCGCGAACGGATTGACCTAAGCCAAAAATTCCTATTACATCTGAAAGTAGAAACTCGCCCGATTACAACGGTATGTGTATTTTTTCCCTAGCCCATTCTGGTTAAGCGTTTGGAGCAGCAGAATTGTGAAAAATTTTTTGCCTTCTCTACCATTTCTTGGCTTCAACCTCCCATATCTCGCGAACGGATTGACCTAACCCAAAAATTCCTATTGCATCTGAAAGTAGAAACTCGCCCGATTACAGCGGTATGTGTATTTTTTCCCTAGGCCATTTTGGTTAAGCGTTTGGAGCAGCAGAATTGCGAAAAATTTTTTGTCTTCTCAACCATTTCTTGGCTTCAAACTCCCATATCTTGCGAACGGATTGACCTAACCCAAAAATTCCTATTGCATCTGAAAGTAGAAACTCGCCCGATTACAACGGTATTTGTATTTTTTCCCTTGGCCATTCTCGTTAAGCGTTTGGAGCAGCAGAATTGCGAAAAATTTGTTGTCTTCTCAACCATTTCTTAGCTTCAGACTCCCATATCTCGCGAACGGATTGACGTAACCCAAAAATTCCTGTTGCATCTGAAAGTAGAAACTCGCCCCATTACAACGGAATGTGTATTGTTTCCCGAGGCCATTCTGGTTAAGCGTTTGGAGCAGCAGAATTGCGAAAAATTTTTTGCCTTCTCAACCATTTCTTGTTTTCAAACACCCATATCTCGCGAACGCATTGACCTAACCCAAAAATTCATATTGCATCTGAAAGTAGAAGTTCGCCCGATTCCAACGGTATGTGTATTTTTTCCCTAGGCCATTCTGGTTAAGCGTTTGGAGCAGCAGAATTGCGAAAAATTTTTTGCCTTCTCAACCATTTCTTAGCTTCAAAGTCCCATATCTCGCGAACGGATTGACCAAACCCAAAAATTCCTGCTGCGTATGAAAGTAGAAACTCGCCCGATTACAACGGTATGTGTATTTTTTCCCTAGCCCAATCTGGTCAAGCGTTTGGAGCAGCAGAATTGTGAAAAATTTTTTGCCTTCTCTACCATTTCTTGGCTTCAAACTCCCATATCTCGCGAACAGACTGACCTAACCCAAAAACTCCTATTGCACCTGAAAGTAGAAACACGCCCGATTACAGCGGTATTTGTATTTTTTCCCTTGGCCATTCTGGTTAATCGTTTGGAGCAGCAGAATTGCGAAAAATTTTTTGCCTTCTCAACCATTTCTTGGCTTCAAAGTCCCATATCTCGCGAACGGATAGACTTAACCCAAAAATTCCTATTGCATCTGAAAATAGAAACTCGCCCGATTACAACGGTATGTGCATTTTATCCCTTGGCCATTCTGGTTATCGTTTGGAGCAGCAGAATTGTGAAAAATTTTTCGCCTTCTCTACCATTTCTTGGCTTCAAAGTCCCATATCTCGCGAACGGATTGACCTAACCCAAAAATGCCTATTGCATCTGAAAGTAGAAACTCGCCCGATCACAACGGTATGTGTATTTTTTCCCTAGGCCATTCTGGTTAAGCGTTTGGAGCAGCAGAATTGCGAAAAATTTTTTGCCTTCTCAACCATTTCTTAGCTTCAAAGTCCCATATCTCGCGAACGGATTGACCAAACCCAAAAATTCCTGCTGCGTATGAAAGTAGAAACTCGCCCGATTACAACGGTATGTGTATTTTTTCCCTAGCCCAATCTGGTCAAGCGTTTGGAGCAGCAGAATTGTGAAAAATTTTTTGCCTTCTCTACCATTTCTTGGCTTCAAACTCCCATATCTCGCGAACAGACTGACCTAACCCAAAAACTCCTATTGCATCTGAAAGTAGAAACACGCCCGATTACAGCGGTATTTGTATTTTTTCCCTTGGCCATTCTGGTTAATCGTTTGGAGCAGCAGAATTGCGAAAAATTTTTTGCCTTCTCAACCATTTCTTGGCTTCAAAGTCCCATATCTCGCGAACGGATAGACTTAACCCAAAAATTCCTATTGCATCTGAAAATAGAAACTCGCCCGATTACAACGGTATGTGCATTTTATCCCTTGGCCATTCTGGTTATCGTTTGGAGCAGCAGAATTGTGAAAAATTTTTCGCCTTCTCTACCATTTCTTGGCTTCAAAGTCCCATATCTCGCGAACGGATTGACCTAACCCAAAAATGCCTATTGCATCTGAAAGTAGAAACTCGCCCGATCACAACGGTATGTGTATTTTTTCCCTAGGCCATTCTGGTTAAGCGTTTGGAGCAGCAGAATTGCGAAAAATTTTTTGCCTTCTCAACCATTACTTGGCTTCAAACTCCCATATCTCGCGAACGGATTGACCTAACTCAAAAATTCCTATTGCATCTGAAAGTAGAAACTCGCCCGATTACAGCGGTATGTGTATTTTTTCCCTAGCCCAATCTGGTCAAGCGTTTGGAGCAGCAGAAATGTGAAAAATTTTTTGCCTTCTCTACCATTTCTTGGCTTCAAACTCCCATATCTCGCGAACGGATTGACCTAACCCAAAAATTCCTATTGCATCTGAAAGTAGAAACTCGCCCGATTACAACGGTATGTGTATTTTTTCCCTAGGCCATTCTAGTTAAGCGTTTGGAGCAGCAGAATTGCGAAAAATTTTTTGGCTTCTCAACCATTTCTTGGCTTCAAACTCCCATATCTCGCGAACGGATTGACCTAACCCAAAAATTCCTATTGCATCTGAAAGTAGAAACTCGCCCGATTACAATGGTATGTGTATTTTTTCCCTAGGCCAGTCTGGTTAAGCGTTTGGAGCAGCAGAATTGCGAAAAATTTGTTGTCTTCTCAACCATTTCTTAGCTTCAAACTCCCATATCTCGCGAACGGATTGACGTAACCCAAAAATTCCTTTTGCATCTGAAAGTAGAAACTCGCCCGATTACAACGGTATGTGTATTTTTTCCCTAGGCCATTCTGGTTAAGCGTTTGGAGCAGCAGAATTGCGAAAAATTTTTTGCCTTCTCAACCATTTCTTGGCTTCAAAGTCCCATATCTCGCGAACGGATTGACCTAACCCAAAAATGCCTATTGCATCTGAAAGTAGAAACTCGCCCGATCACAACGGTATGTGTATTTTTTCCCTAGGCCATTCTGGTTAAGCGTTTGGAGCAGCAGAATTGCGAAAAATTTTTTGCCTTCTCAAGCATTACTTGGCTTCAAACTCCCATATCTCGCGAACGGATTGACCTAACCCAAAAATTCCTATTGCATCTGAAAGTAGAAACTCGCCCGATTACAGCGGTATGTGTATTTTTTCCCTAGCCCAATCTGGTCAAGCGTTTGGAGCAGCAGAATTGTGAAAAATTTTTTGCCTTCTCTACCATTTCTTGGTTTCAAACTCCCATATCTCGCGAACGGATTGACCTAACCCAAAAATTCCTATTGCATCTGAAAGTAGAAACTCGCCCGATTACAACGGTATGTGTATTTTTTCCCTAGGCCATTCTGGTTAAGCGTTTGGAGCAGCAGAATCGCGAAAAATTTTTTGCCTTCTCAACCATTTCTTGTCTTCAAACTCCCAAATCTCGCTAACGGATTGACCTAACCCAAAAATTCCTATTGCATCTGAAGGTAGAAACTCGCCCGATTACAACGGTATGTGTATTTTTTCCCTAGGCCATTCTGGTTAAGCGTTTGGAGCAGCAGAATTGCGAAAAATTTTTTGCCTTCTCAACCATCTCTTAGCTTCAAACTCCCATATCTCGCGAACGGATTGACCTAACCCAAAAATTCCTATTGCATCTGAAAGTAGAAACTCGCCCGATTATAACGGTATGTGTATTTTTTCCCTAGGCCATTCTGGTTAAGCGTTTGGAGCAGCAGAATTGCGAAAAATTTTTTGCCTTCTCAACCATTTCTTGTCTTCAAACTCCCATATCTCGCGAACGGATTGACCTAACCAAAAATTCCTATTGCATCTGAAAGTAGAAACTCGCCCGATTACAACGGTATGTGTATTTTTTCCCTAGGCCATTCTGGTTAAGCGTTTGGAGCAGCAGAATTGCGAAAAATTTTTTGCCTTCTCAACCATTTCTTGTCTTCAAACTCCCATATCTCGCGAACGGATTGACGTAACCGAAAAATTCCTGTTGCATCTGAAAGTAGAAACTCGCCCGATTACAACGGTATGTGTATTTTTTTCCCTAGGCCATTCTGGTTAAGCGTTTGGAGCAGCAGAATTGCGAAAAATTTCTTGCCTTCTCAACCATTTCTTGGCTTCAAAGTCCCATATCTCGCGAACGGATTGACCTAACCCAAAAATTGCTATGGCATCTGAAAGTAGAAACTCACCCGATTGCAACGGTATGTGTATTTTTTCCCTATGCCATTCTGGTTAAGCGTTTGGAGCAGCAGAAGTGCGAAAAATTTGTTGTCTTCTCAACCATTTCTTAGCTTCAAACTCCCATATCTCGCGAACGGATTGACGTAACCCAAAAATTCCTTTTGCATCTGAAAGTAGAAACTCGCCCGATTACAACGGTATGTGTATTTTTTCCCTAGGCCATTCTGGTTAAGCGTTTGGAGCAGCAGAATTGCGAAAAATTTTTTGCCTTCTCAACCATTTCTTGGCTTCAAAGTCCCATATCTCGCGAACGGATTGACCTAACCCAAAAATGCCTATTGCATCTGAAAGTAGAAACTCGCCCGATCACAACGGTATGTGTATTTTTTCCCTAGGCCATTCTGGTTAAGCGTTTGGAGCAGCAGAATTGCGAAAAATTTTTTGCCTTCTCAAGCATTACTTGGCTTCAAACTCCCATATCTCGCGAACGGATTGACCTAACCCAAAAATTCCTATTGCATCTGAAAGTAGAAACTCGCCCGATTACAGCGGTATGTGTATTTTTTCCCTAGCCCAATCTGGTCAAGCGTTTGGAGCAGCAGAATTGTGAAAAATTTTTTGCCTTCTCTACCATTTCTTGGTTTCAAACTCCCATATCTCGCGAACGGATTGACCTAACCCAAAAATTCCTATTGCATCTGAAAGTAGAAACTCGCCCGATTACAACGGTATGTGTATTTTTTCCCTAGGCCATTCTGGTTAAGCGTTTGGAGCAGCAGAATCGCGAAAAATTTTTTGCCTTCTCAACCATTTCTTGTCTTCAAACTCCCAAATCTCGCTAACGGATTGACCTAACCCAAAAATTCCTATTGCATCTGAAGGTAGAAACTCGCCCGATTACAACGGTATGTGTATTTTTTCCCTAGGCCATTCTGGTTAAGCGTTTGGAGCAGCAGAATTGCGAAAAATTTTTTGCCTTCTCAACCATTTCTTAGCTTCAAACTCCCATATCTCGCGAACGGATTGACCTAACCCAAAAATTCCTATTGCATCTGAAAGTAGAAACTCGCCCGATTATAACGGTATGTGTATTTTTTCCCTAGGCCATTCTGGTTAAGCGTTTGGAGCAGCAGAATTGCGAAAAATTTTTTGCCTTCTCAACCATTTCTTGTCTTCAAACTCCCATATCTCGCGAACGGATTGACCTAACCAAAAATTCCTATTGCATCTGAAAGTAGAAACTCGCCCGATTACAACGGTATGTGTATTTTTTCCCTAGGCCATTCTGGTTAAGCGTTTGGAGCAGCAGAATTGCGAAAAATTTTTTGCCTTCTCAACCATTTCTTGTCTTCAAACTCCCATATCTCGCGAACGGATTGACGTAACCGAAAAATTCCTGTTGCATCTGAAAGTAGAAACTCGCCCGATTACAACGGTATGTGTATTTTTTTCCCTAGGCCATTCTGGTTAAGCGTTTGGAGCAGCAGAATTGCGAAAAATTTCTTGCCTTCTCAACCATTTCTTGGCTTCAAAGTCCCATATCTCGCGAACGGATTGACCTAACCCAAAAATTGCTATGGCATCTGAAAGTAGAAACTCACCCGATTACAACGGTATGTGTATTTTTTCCCTATGCCATTCTGGTTAAGCGTTTGGAGCAGCAGAAGTGCGAAAAATTTGTTGTCTTCTCAACCATTTCTTAGCTTCAAACTCCCATATCTCGCTAACGGATTGACGTAACCCAAAAATTCCTGTTGCATCTGAAAGTAGAAACTCGCCCGATTACAACGGTATGTGTATTTTTTCCCTATGCCATTCTGGTTAAGCGTTTGGAGCAGCAGAAGTGCGAAAAATTTGTTGTCTTCTCAACCATTTCTTAGCTTCAAACTCCCATATCTCGCGAACGGATTGACCTAACCCAAAAATTCCTATTGCATCTGAAAGTAGAAACTCGCCCGATTATAACGGTATGTGTATTTTTTCCCTAGGCCATTCTGGTTAAGCGTTTGGAGCAGCAGAATTGCGAAAAATTTTTTGCCTTCTCAACCATTTCTTGGCTTCAAAGTCCCATATCTCGCGAACGGATTGACCTAACCCAAAAATTGCTATGGCATCTGAAAGTAGAAACTCACCCGATTACAACGGTATGTGTATTTTTTCCCTATGCCATTCTGGTTAAGCGTTTGGAGCAGCAGAATTGCGAAAAATTTTTTGCCTTCTCAACCATTTCTTAGCTTCAAACTCCCATATCTCGCGAACGGATTGACCTAACCCAAAAATTCCTATTGCATCTGAAAGTAGAAACTCGCCCGATTATAACGGTATGTGTATTTTTTCCCTAGGCCATTCTGGTTAAGCCTTTGGAGCAGCAGAATTGCGAAAAATTTTTTGCCTTCTCAACCATTTCTTGTCTTCAAACTCCCATATCTCGCGAACGGATTGACCTAACCAAAAATTCCTATTGCATCTGAAAGTAGAAACTCGCCCGATTACAACGGTATGTGTATTTTTTCCCTAGGCCATTCTGGTTAAGCGTTTGGAGCAGCAGAATTGCGAAAAATTTTTTGCCTTCTCAACCATTTCTTGTCTTCAAACTCCCATATCTCGCGAACGGATTGACGTAACCGAAAAATTCCTGTTGCATCTGAAAGTAGAAACTCGCCCGATTACAACGGTATGTGTATTTTTTCCCTAGGCCATTCTGGTTAAGCGTTTGGAGCAGCAGAATCGCGAAAAATTTTTTGCCTTCTCAACCATTTCTTGTCTTCAAACTCCCAAATCTCGCTAACGGATTGACCTAACCCAAAAATTCCTATTGCATCTGAAGGTAGAAACTCGCCCGATTACAACGATATGTGCATTTTTTCCCTAGGCAATTCTGGTTAAGCGTTTGGAGCAGCAGAAGTGCGAAAAATTTGTTGTCTTCACAACCATTTCTTAGCTTCAAACTCCCATATCTCGCTAACGGATTGACGTAACCCAAAAATTCCTGTTGCATCTGAAAGTAGAAACTCGCCCGATTACAACGGTATGTGTATTTTTTCCCTATGCCATTCTGGTTAAGCGTTTGGAGCAGCAGAAGTGCGAAAAATTTGTTGTCTTCTCAACCATTTCTTAGCTTCAAACTCCCATATCTCGCGAACGGATTGACCTAACCCAAAAATTCCTATGGCATCTGAAAGTAGAAACTCACCCGATTACAACGGTATGTGTATCTTTTCCCTAGGCCATTCTGGTTAAGCGTTTGGAGCAGCAGAATTGCGAAAAATTTTTTGCCTTCTCAACCATTTCTTAGCTTCAAACTCCCATATCTCGCGAACGGATTGACCTAACCCAAAAATTCCTATTGCATCTGAAAGTAGAAACTCGCCCGATTATAACGGTATGTGTATTTTTTCCCTAGGCCATTCTGGTTAAGCGTTTGGAGCAGCAGAATTGCGAAAAATTTTTTGCCTTCTCAACCATTTCTTGTCTTCAAACTCCCATATCTCGCGAACGGATTGACCTAACCAAAAATTCCTATTGCATCTGAAAGTAGAAACTCGCCCGATTACAACGGTATGTGTATTTTTTCCCTAGGCCATTCTGGTTAAGCGTTTGGAGCAGCAGAATTGCGAAAAATTTTTTGCCTTCTCAACCATTTCTTGTCTTCAAACTCCCATATCTCGCGAACGGATTGACGTAACCGAAAAATTCCTGTTGCATCTGAAAGTAGAAACTCGCCCGATTACAACGGTATGTGTATTTTTTCCCTAGGCCATTCTGGTTAAGCGTTTGGAGCAGCAGAAGTGCGAAAAATTTTTTGCCTTCTCCCATTTCTTGGCTTCAAAGTCCCATATCTCGCGAACGGATTGACCTAACCCAAAAATTCCTATGGCATCTGAAAGTAGAAACTCACCCGATTACAACGGTATGTGTATTTTTTTCCCTAGGCCATTCTGGTTAAGCGTTTGGAGCAGCAGAATTGCGAAAAATTTCTTGCCTTCTCAACCATTTCTTGGCTTCAAAGTCCCATATCTCGCGAACGGATTGACCTAACCCAAAAATTCCTATGGCATCTGAAAGTAGAAACTCACCCGATTACAACGGTATGTGTATTTTTTCCCTATGCCATTCTGGTTAAGCGTTTGGAGCAGCAGAAGTGCGAAAAATTTGTTGTCTTCTCAACCATTTCTTAGCTTCAAACTCCCATATCTCGCGAACGGATTGACGTAACCCAAAAATTCCTGTTGCATCTGAAAGTAGAAACTCGCCCGATTACAACGGTATGTGTATTTTTTCCCTAGGCCATTCTGGTTAAGCGTTTGGAGCAGCAGAATCGCGAAAAATTTTTTGCCTTCTCAACCATTTCTTGTCTTCAAACTCCCAAATCTCGCTAACGGATTGACCTAACCCAAAAATTCCTATTGCATCTGAAGGTAGAAACTCGCCCGATTACAACGATATGTGCATTTTTTCCCTAGGCAATTCTGGTTAAGCGTTTGGAGCAGCAGAATTGCGAAAAATTTTTTGCCTTCTCAACCATTTCTTAGCTTCAAACTCCCATATCTCGCGAACGGATTGACCTAACCCAAAAATTCCTATTGCATCTGAAAGTAGAAACTCGCCCGATTATAACGGTATGTGTATTTTTTCCCTAGGCCATTCTGGTTAAGCGTTTGGAGCAGCAGAATTGCGAAAAATTTTTTGCCTTCTCAACCATTTCTTGTCTTCAAACTCCCATATCTCGCGAACGGATTGACCTAACCAAAAATTCCTATTGCATCTGAAAGTAGAAACTCGCCCGATTACAACGGTATGTGTATTTTTTCCCTAGGCCATTCTGGTTAAGCGTTTGGAGCAGCAGAATTGCGAAAAATTTTTTGCCTTCTCAACCATTTCTTGTCTTCAAACTCCCATATCTCGCGAACGGATTGACGTAACCGAAAAATTCCTGTTGCATCTGAAAGTAGAAACTCGCCCGATTACAACGGTATGTGTATTTTTTTCCCTAGGCCATTCTGGTTAAGCGTTTGGAGCAGCAGAATTGCGAAAAATTTCTTGCCTTCTCAACCATTTCTTGGCTTCAAAGTCCCATATCTCGCGAACGGATTGACCTAACCCAAAAATTGCTATGGCATCTGAAAGTAGAAACTCACCCGATTACAACGGTATGTGTATTTTTTCCCTATGCCATTCTGGTTAAGCGTTTGGAGCAGCAGAAGTGCGAAAAATTTGTTGTCTTCTCAACCATTTCTTAGCTTCAAACTCCCATATCTCGCTAACGGATTGACGTAACCCAAAAATTCCTGTTGCATCTGAAAGTAGAAACTCGCCCGATTACAACGGTATGTGTATTTTTTCCCTATGCCATTCTGGTTAAGCGTTTGGAGCAGCAGAAGTGCGAAAAATTTGTTGTCTTCTCAACCATTTCTTAGCTTCAAACTCCCATATCTCGCGAACGGATTGACCTAACCCAAAAATTCCTATGGCATCTGAAAGTAGAAACTCACCCGATTACAACGGTATGTGTATTTTTTCCCTAGGCCATTCTGGTTAAGCGTTTGGAGCAGCAGAATTGCGAAAAATTTTTTGCCTTCTCAACCATTTCTTAGCTTCAAACTCCCATATCTCGCGAACGGATTGACCTAACCCAAAAATTCCTATTGCATCTGAAAGTAGAAACTCGCCCGATTATAACGGTATGTGTATTTTTTCCCTAGGCCATTCTGGTTAAGCGTTTGGAGCAGCAGAATTGCGAAAAATTTTTTGCCTTCTCAACCATTTCTTGTCTTCAAACTCCCATATCTCGCGAACGGATTGACCTAACCAAAAATTCCTATTGCATCTGAAAGTAGAAACTCGCCCGATTACAACGGTATGTGTATTTTTTCCCTAGGCCATTCTGGTTAAGCGTTTGGAGCAGCAGAATTGCGAAAAATTTTTTGCCTTCTCAACCATTTCTTGTCTTCAAACTCCCATATCTCGCGAACGGATTGACGTAACCGAAAAATTCCTGTTGCATCTGAAAGTAGAAACTCGCCCGATTACAACGGTATGTGTATTTTTTCCCTAGGCCATTCTGGTTAAGCGTTTGGAGCAGCAGAAGTGCGAAAAATTTTTTGCCTTCTCCCATTTCTTGGCTTCAAAGTCCCATATCTCGCGAACGGATTGACCTAACCCAAAAATTCCTATGGCATCTGAAAGTAGAAACTCACCCGATTACAACGGTATGTGTATTTTTTTCCCTAGGCCATTCTGGTTAAGCGTTTGGAGCAGCAGAATTGCGAAAAATTTCTTGCCTTCTCAACCATTTCTTGGCTTCAAAGTCCCATATCTCGCGAACGGATTGACCTAACCCAAAAATTCCTATGGCATCTGAAAGTAGAAACTCACCCGATTACAACGGTATGTGTATTTTTTCCCTATGCCATTCTGGTTAAGCGTTTGGAGCAGCAGAAGTGCGAAAAATTTGTTGTCTTCTCAACCATTTCTTAGCTTCAAACTCCCATATCTCGCGAACGGATTGACGTAACCCAAAAATTCCTGTTGCATCTGAAAGTAGAAACTCGCCCGATTACAACGGTATGTGTATTTTTTCCCTAGGCCATTCTGGTTAAGCGTTTGGAGCAGCAGAATCGCGAAAAATTTTTTGCCTTCTCAACCATTTCTTGTCTTCAAACTCCCAAATCTCGCTAACGGATTGACCTAACCCAAAAATTCCTATTGCATCTGAAGGTAGAAACTCGCCCGATTACAACGATATGTGCATTTTTTCCCTAGGCAATTCTGGTTAAGCGTTTGGAGCAGCAGAAGTGCGAAAAATTTGTTGTCTTCTCAACCATTTCTTAGCTTCAAACTCCCATATCTCGCTAACGGATTGACGTAACCCAAAAATTCCTGTTGCATCTGAAAGTAGAAACTCGCCCGATTACAACGGTATGTGTATTTTTTCCCTATGCCATTCTGGTTAAGCGTTTGGAGCAGCAGAAGTGCGAAAAATTTGTTGTCTTCTCAACCATTTCTTAGCTTCAAACTCCCATATCTCGCGAACGGATTGACCTAACCCAAAAATTCCTATGGCATCTGAAAGTAGAAACTCACCCGATTACAACGGTATGTGTATTTTTTCCCTAGGCCATTCTGGTTAAGCGTTTGGAGCAGCAGAATTGCGAAAAATTTTTTGCCTTCTCAACCATTTCTTAGCTTCAAACTCCCATATCTCGCGAACGGATTGACCTAACCCAAAAATTCCTATTGCATCTGAAAGTAGAAACTCGCCCGATTATAACGGTATGTGTATTTTTTCCCTAGGCCATTCTGGTTAAGCGTTTGGAGCAGCAGAATTGCGAAAAATTTTTTGCCTTCTCAACCATTTCTTGTCTTCAAACTCCCATATCTCGCGAACGGATTGACCTAACCAAAAATTCCTATTGCATCTGAAAGTAGAAACTCGCCCGATTACAACGGTATGTGTATTTTTTCCCTAGGCCATTCTGGTTAAGCGTTTGGAGCAGCAGAATTGCGAAAAATTTTTTGCCTTCTCAACCATTTCTTGTCTTCAAACTCCCATATCTCGCGAACGGATTGACGTAACCGAAAAATTCCTGTTGCATCTGAAAGTAGAAAACTCGCCCGATTACAACGGTATGTGTATTTTTTCCCTAGGCCATTCTGGTTAAGCGTTTGGAGCAGCAGAAGTGCGAAAATTTTTTGCCTTCTCCCATTTCTTGGCTTCAAAGGTCCCATATCTCGCGAACGGATTGACCTAACCCAAAAATTCCTATGGCATCTGAAAGTAGAAACTCACCCGATTACAACGGTATGTGTATTTTTTTCCCTAGGCCATTCTGGTTAAGCGTTTGGAGCAGCAGAATTGCGAAAAATTTCTTGCTTCTCAACCATTTCTTGGCTTCAAAGTCCCATATCTCGCGAACGGATTGACCTAACCCAAAAATTCCTATGGCATCTGAAAGTAGAAACTCACCCGATTACAACGGTATGTGTATTTTTTCCCTATGCCATTCTGGTTAAGCGTTGGAGCAGCAGAAGTGCGAAAAATTTTGTTGTCTTCTCAACCATTTCTTAGCTTCAAACTCCCATATCTCGCGAACGGATTGACGTAACCCAAAAATTCCTGTTGCATCTGAAAGTAGAAACTCGCCCGATTACAACGGTATGTGTATTTTTTCCCTAGGCCATTCTGGTTAAGCGTTTGGAGCAGCAGAATCGCGAAAAATTTTTGCCTTCTCAACCATTTCTTGTCTTCAACACTCCAAATCTCGCTAACGGATTGACCTAACCCAAAAATTCCTATTGCATCTGAAGGTAGAAACTCGCCCGATTACAACGATATGTGCATTTTTTCCCTAGGCAATTCTGGTTAAGCGTTTGGAGCAGCAGAATTGGCGAAAAATTTTTTGCCTTCTCAACCATTTCTTAGCTTCAAACTCCCATATCTCGCGAACGGATTGACCTAACCCAAAAATTCCTATTGCATCTGAAAGTAGAAACTCGCCCGATTATAACGGTATGTGTATTTTTCCCTAGGCCATTCTGGGTTAAGCGTTTGGAGCAGCAGAATTGCGAAAAATTTTTTGCCTTCTCAACCATTTCTTGTCTTCAAACTCCCATATCTCGCGAACGGATTGACCTAACCAAAAATTCCTATTGCATCTGAAAGTAGAAACTCGCCCGATTACAACGGTATGTGTATTTTTTCCCTAGGCCATTCTGTTAAGCGTTTGGAGCAGCAGAATTGCGAAAAATTTTTGCCTTCTCAACCATTTCTTGTATTCAAACTCCCATATCTCGCGAACGGATTGACGTAACCCAAAAATTCCTGTTGCATCTGAAAGTAGAAACTCGCCCGATTACAACGGTATGTGTATTTTTTCCCTAGGCCATTCTGGTTAAGCGTTTGGAGCAGCAGAAGTGCGAAAAATTTGTTGTCTTCTCAACCATTTCTTAGCTTCAAACTCCCATATCTCGCGAACGGATTGACCTAACCCAAAAATTCCTGTTTGCATCTGAAAGTAGAAACTCGCCCGATTACAACGGTATGTGTATTTTTTCCCTAGGCCATTCTGGTTAAGCGTTTGGAGCAGCAGAATTGCGAAAAATTTTTTGCCTTCTCAACCATTTCTTGGCTTCAAAGTCCCATATCTCGCGAACGGATTGACATAACCCAAAAATTCCTATTGCATCTGAAGGTAGAAACTCGCCCGATTACAACGGTATGTGTATTTTTTCCCTAGGCCATTCTGGTTAAGCGTTTGGAGCAGCAGAATTGCGAAAAATTTTTTGCCTGCTCAACCATTTCTTAGCTTCAAACTCCCATATCTCGCGAACGGATTGACCTAACCCAAAAATTCCTATTGCATCTGAAAGTAGAAACTCGCCCGATTATAACGGTATTTGTATTTTTTCCCTAGGCCATTCTGGTTAAGCGTTTGGAGCAGCAGAATTGCGAAAAATTTTTTGCCTTCTCAACCATTTCTTGTCTTCAAACTCCCATATCTCGCGAACGGATTGACCTAACCAAAAATTCCTATTGCATCTGAAAGTAGAAACTCGCCCGATTACAACGGTATGTGTATTTTTTCCCTAGGCCATTCTGGTTAAGCGTTTGGAGCAGCAGAATTGTGAAAAATTTTTTGCCTTCTCTACCATTTCTTGGCTTCAAACTCCCATATCTCGCGAACGGATTGACCTAACCCAAAAATTCCTATGGCATCTGAAAGTAGAAACTCACCCGATTACAACGGTATGTGTATTTTTTTCCCTAGGCCATTCTGGTTAAGCGTTTGGAGCAGCAGAATTGCGAAAAATTTCTTGCCTTCTCAACCATTTCTTGGCTTCAAAGTCCCATATCTCGCGAACGGATTGACCTAACCCAAAAATTCCTATGGCATCTGAAAGTAGAAACTCACCCGATTACAACGGTATGTGTATTTTTTCCCTATGCCATTCTGGTTAAGCGTTTGGAGCAGCAGAAGTGCGAAAAATTTGTTGTCTTCTCAACCATTTCTTAGCTTCAAACTCCCATATCTCGCGAACGGATTGACGTAACCCAAAAATTCCTGTTGCATCTGAAAGTAGAAACTCGCCCGATTACAACGGTATGTGTATTTTTTCCCTATGCCATTCTGGTTAAGCGTTTGGAGCAGCAGAAGTGCGAAAAATTTGTTGTCTTCTCAACCATTTCTTAGCTTCAAACTCCCATATCTCGCGAACGGATTGACGTAACCCAAAAATTCCTGTTGCATCTGAAAGTAGAAACTCGCCCGATTGCAACGGTATGTGTATTTTTTCCCTAGGCCATTCTGGTTAAGCGTTTGGAGCAGCAGAATCGCGAAAAATTTTTTGCCTTCTCAACCATTTCTTGTCTTCAAACTCCCATATCTCGCGAACGGATTGACCTAACCCAAAAATTCCTATGGCATCTGAAAGTAGAAACTCACCCGATTACAACGGTATGTGTATTTTTTCCCTAGGCCATTCTGGTTAAGCGTTTGGAGCAGCAGAAGTGCGAAAAATTTGTTGTCTTCTCAACCATTTGTTAGCTTCAAACTCCCAAATCTCGCTGACGGATTGACCTAACCCAAAAATTCCTATTGCATCTGAAGGTAGAAACTCGCCCGATTACAACGGTATGTGTATTTTTTCCCTAGGCCATTCTGGTTAAGCGTTTGGAGCAGCAGAATTGCGAAAAATTTTTTGCCTTCTCAACCATTTCTTAGCTTCAAACGCCCATATCTCGCGAACGGATTGACCTAACCCAAAAATTCCTATTGCATCTGAAAGTAGAAACTCGCCCGATTACAACGGTATGTGTATTTTTTCCCTATGCCATTCTGGTTAAGCGTTTGGAGCAGCAGAATCGCGAAAAATTTTTTGCCTTCTCAACCATTTCTTGTCTTCAAACTCCCATATCTCGCGAACGCATTGACCTAACCCAAAAATGCCTATTGCATCTGAAAGTAGAAACTCGCCCGATCACAACGGTATGTGTATTTTTTCCCTAGGCCATTCTGGTTAAGCGTTTGGAGCAGCAGAATTGCGAAAAATTTTTTGCCTTCTCAAGCATTACTTGGCTTCAAACTCCCATATCTCGCGAACGGATTGACCTAACCCAAGAATTCCTATTGCATCTGAAAGTAGAAACTCGCCCGATTACAGCGGTATGTGTATTTTTTCCCTAGGCCATTCTGGTTAAGCGTTTGGAGCAGCAGAATTGCGAAAAATTTTTTGCCTTCTCAACCATTTCTTGTCTTCAAACTCCCATATCTCGCGAACGGATTGACGTAACCCAAAAATTCCTGTTGCATCTGAAAGTAGAAACTCGCCCGATTACAACGGTATGTGTATTTTTTCCCTATGCCATTCTGGTTAAGCGTTTGGAGCAGCAGAATTGCGAAAAATTTGTTGTCTTCTCAACCATTTCTTAGCTTCAAACTCCCATATCTCGCGAACGGATTGACGTAACCCAAAAATTCCTGTTGCATCTGAAAGTAGAAACTCGCCCGATTACAACGGTATGTGTATTTTTTCCCTAGGCCATTCTGGTTAAGCGTTTGGAGCAGCAGAATCGCGAAAAATTTTTTGCCTTCTCAACCATTTCTTGTCTTCAAACTCCCAAATCTCGCTAACGGATTGACCTAACCCAAAAATTCCTCTTGCATCTGAAGGTAGAAACTCGCCCGATTACAACGGTATGTGTATTTTTTCCCTAGGCCTTTCTGGTTAAGCGTTTGGAGCAGCAGAATTGCGAAAAATTTTTTGCCTTCTCAACCATTTCTTAGCTTCAAACTCCCATATCTCGCGAACGGATTGATCTAACCCAAAAATTCCTATTGCATCTGAAAGTAGAAACTCGCCCGATTATAACGGTATGTGTATTTTTTCCCTAGGCCATTCTGGTTAAGCGTTTGGAGCAGCAGAATTGCGAAAAATTTTTTGCCTTCTCAACCATTTCTTGTCTTCAAACTCCCATATCTCGCGAACGGATTGACCTAACCAAAAATTCCTATTGCATCTGAAAGTAGAAACTCGCCCGATTACAACGGTATGTGTATTTTTTCCCTAGGCCATTCTGGTTAAGCGTTTGGAGCAGCAGAATTGCGAAAAATTTTTTGCCTTCTCAACCATTTCTTGTCTTCAAACTCCCATATCTCGCGAACGGATTGACGTAACCGAAAAATTCCTGTTGCATCTGAAAGTAGAAACTCGCCCGATTACAACGGTATGTGTATTTTTTCCCTAGGCCATTCTGGTTAAGCGTTTGGAGCAGCAGAAGTGCGAAAAATTTGTTGTCTTCTCAACCATTTCTTAGCTTCAAACTCCCATATCTCGCGAACCGATTGACCTAACCCAAAAATTCCTGTTGCATCTGAAAGTAGAAACTCGCCCGATTACAACGGTATGTGTATTTTTTCCCTAGGCCATTCTGGTTAAGCGTTTGGAGCAGCAGAATTGCGAAAAATTTTTTGCCTTCTCAACCATTTCTTGGCTTCAAAGTCCCATATCTTGCGAACGGATTGACATAACCCAAAAATTCCTGTTGCATCTGAAAGTAGAAACTCGCCCGATTACAACGGTATGTGTATTTTTTCCCTATGCCATTCTGGTTAAGCGTTTGGAGCAGCAGAAGTGCGAAAAATTTGTTGTCTTCTCAACCATTTCTTAGCTTCAAACTCCCATATCTCGCGAACGGATTGACGTAACCCAAAAATTCCTGTTGCATCTGAAAGTAGAAACTCGCCCGATTGCAACGGTATGTGTATTTTTTCCCTAGGCCATTCTGGTTAAGCGTTTGGAGCAGCAGAATCGCGAAAAATTTTTTGCCTTCTCAACCATTTCTTAGCTTCAAACTCCCATATCTCGCGAACGGATTGACCTAACCCAAAAATTCCTATGGCATCTGAAAGTAGAAACTCACCCGATTACAACGGTATGTGTATTTTTTCCCTAGGCCATTCTGGTTAAGCGTTTGGAGCAGCAGAAGTGCGAAAAATTTGTTGTCTTCTCAACCATTTGTTAGCTTCAAACTCCCAAATCTCGCTGACGGATTGACCTAACCCAAAAATTCCTATTGCATCTGAAGGTAGAAACTCGCCCGATTACAACGGTATGTGTATTTTTTCCCTAGGCCATTCTGGTTAAGCGTTTGGAGCAGCAGAATTGCGAAAAATTTTTTGCCTTCTCAACCATTTCTTAGCTTCAAACTCCCATATCTCGCGAACGGATTGACCTAACCCAAAAATTCCTATTGCATCTGAAAGTAGAAACTCGCCCGATTATAACGGTATGTGTATTTTTTCCCTAGGCCATTCTGGTTAAGCGTTTGGAGCAGCAGTATTGCGAAAAATTTTTTGCCTTCTCAACCATTTCTTGTCTTCAAACTCCCATATCTCGCGAACGGATTGACCTAACCCAAAAATGCCTATTGCATCTGAAAGTAGAAACTCGCCCGATCACAACGGTATGTGTATTTTTTCCCTAGGCCATTCTGGTTAAGCGTTTGGAGCAGCAGAATTGCGAAAAATTTTTTGCCTTCTCAAGCATTACTTGGCTTCAAACTCCCATATCTCGCGAACGGATTGACCTAACCCAAAAATTCCTATTGCATCTGAAAGTAGAAACTCGCCCGATTACAGCGGTATGTGTATTTTTTCCCTAGCCCAATCTGGTCAAGCGTTTGGAGCAGCAGAATTGTGAAAAATTTTTTGCCTTCTCTACCATTTCTTGGCTTCAAACTCCAATATCTCGCGAACGGATTGACCTAACCCAAAAATTCCTATTGCATCTGAAAGTAGAAACTCGCTCGATTACAACGGTATGTGTATTTTTTCCCTAGGCCATACTAGTTAAGCGTTTGGAGCAGCAGAATTGCGAAAAATTTTTTGGCTTCTCAACCATTTCTTAGCTTCAAACTCCCATATCTCGCGAACGGATTGACGTAACCCAAAAATTCCTGTTGCATCTGAAAGTAGAAACTCGCCCGATTGCAACGGTATGTGTATTTTTTCCCTAGGCCATTCTGGTTAAGCGTTTGGAGCAGCAGAATCGCGAAAAATTTTTTGCCTTCTCAACCATTTCTTGTCTTCAAACTCCCATATCTCGCGAACGGATTGACCTAACCCAAAAATTCCTATGGCATCTGAAAGTAGAAACTCACCCGATTACAACGGTATGTGTATTTTTTCCCTAGGCCATTCTGGTTAAGCGTTTGGAGCAGCAGAAGTGCGAAAAATTTGTTGTCTTCTCAACCATTTGTTAGCTTCAAACTCCCAAATCTCGCTGACGGATTGACCTAACCCAAAAATTCCTATTGCATCTGAAGGTAGAAACTCGCCCGATTACAACGGTATGTGTATTTTTTCCCTAGGCCATTCTGGTTAAGCGTTTGGAGCAGCAGAATTGCGAAAAATTTTTTGCCTTCTCAACCATTTCTTAGCTTCAAACGCCCATATCTCGCGAACGGATTGACCTAACCCAAAAATTCCTATTGCATCTGAAAGTAGAAACTCGCCCGATTATAACGGTATGTGTATTTTTTCCCTAGGCCATTCTGGTTAAGCGTTTGGAGCAGCAGTATTGCGAAAAATTTTTTGCCTTCTCAACCATTTCTTGTCTTCAAACTCCCATATCTCGCGAACGGATTGACCTAACCCAAAAATGCCTATTGCATCTGAAAGTAGAAACTCGCCCGATCACAACGGTATGTGTATTTTTTCCCTAGGCCATTCTGGTTAAGCGTTTGGAGCAGCAGAATTGCGAAAAATTTTTTGCCTTCTCAAGCATTACTTGCCTTCAAACTCCCATATCTCGCGAACGGATTGACCTAACCCAAGAATTCCTATTGCATCTGAAAGTAGAAACTCGCCCGATTACAGCGGTATGTGTATTTTTTCCCTAGCCCAATCTGGTCAAGCGTTTGGAGCAGCAGAATTGTGAAAAATTTTTTGCCTTCTCTACCATTTCTTGGCTTCAAACTCCCATATCTCGCGAACGGATTGACCTAACCCAAAAATTCCTATTGCATCTGAAAGTAGAAACTCGCCCGATTACAACGGTATGTGTATTTTTTCCCTAGGCCATTCTAGTTAAGCGTTTGGAGCAGCAGAATTGCGAAAAATTTTTTGGCTTCTCAACCATTTCTTGGCTTCAAACTCCCATATCTCGCGAACGGATTGACCTAACCCAAAAATTCCTATTGCATCTGAAAGTAGAAACTCGCCCGATTACAACGGTATATGTATTTTTTCCCTAGGCCAGTCTGGTTAAGCGTTTGGAGCAGCAGAATTGCGAAAAATTTGTTGTCTTCTCAACCATTTCTTAGCTTCAAACTCCCATAACTCGCGAACGGATTGACGTAACCCAAAAATTCCTATTGCATCTGAAAGTAGAAACTCGCCCGATTACAACGGTATGTGTATTTTTTCCCTAGGCCATTCTGGTTAGGCGTTCGGAGCAGCAGAATTGCGAAAAATTTTTTGCCTTCTCATCCATTTCTTGGCTTCAAAGTCCCATATCTCGCGAACGGATTGACCAAACCCAAAAATTCCTATTGCATCTGAAAGTAGAAACTCGCCCGATTACAACGGTATGTGTATTTTTTCCCTAGGCCATTCTGGTTAAGCGTTTGGAGCAGCAGAATTGCGAAAAATTTTTTGCCTTCTCAACCATTTCTTGTCTTCAAACTCCCATATCTCGCGAACGGATTGACGTAACCCAAAAATTCCTGTTGCATCTGAAAGTAGAAACTCGCCCGATTACAACGGTATGTGTATTTTCTCCCTATGCCATTCTGGTTAAGCGTTTGGAGCAGCAGAAGTGCGAAAAATTTGTTGTCTTCTCAACCATTTCTTAGCTTCAAACTCCCATATCTCGCGAACGGATTGACGTAACCCAAAAATTCCTCTTGCATCTGAAAGTAGAAACTCGCCCGATTACAACGGTATGTGTATTTTTTCCCTATGCCATTCTGGTTAAGCGTTTGGAGCAGCAGAAGTGCGAAAAATTTGTTGTCTTCTCAACCATTTCTTAGCTTCAAACTCCCATATCTCGCGAACGGATTGACGTAACCCAAAAATTCCTGTTGCATCTGAAAGTAGAAACTCGCCCGATTACAACGGTATGTGTATTTTTTCCCTATGCCATTCTGGTTAAGCGTTTGGAGCAGCAGAAGTGCGAAAAATTTGTTGTCTTCTCAACCATTTCTTAGCTTCAAACTCCCATATCTCGCGAACGGATTGACGTAACCCAAAAATTCCTGTTGCATCTGAAAGTAGAAACTCGCCCGATTGCAACGGTATGTGTATTTTTTCCCTAGGCCATTCTGGTTAAGCGTTTGGAGCAGCAGAATCGCGAAAAATTTTTTGCCTTCTCAACCATTTCTTGTCTTCAAACTCCCATATCTCGCGAACGGATTGACCTAACCCAAAAATTCCTATGGCATCTGAAAGTAGAAACGCACCCGATTACAACGGTATGTGTATTTTTTCCCTAGGCCATTCTGGTTAAGCGTTTGGAGCAGCAGAAGTGCGAAAAATTTGTTGTCTTCTCAACCATTTGTTAGCTTCAAACTCCCAAATCTCGCTGACGGATTGACCTAACCCAAAAATTCCTATTGCATCTGAAGGTAGAAACTCGCCCGGTTACAACGGTATGTGTATTTTTTCCCTAGGCCATTCTGGTTAAGCGTTTGGAGCAGCAGAATTGCGAAAAATTTTTTGCCTTCTCAACCATTTCTTAGCTTCAAACTCCCATATCTCGCGAACGGATTGACCTAACCCAAAAATTCCTATTGCATCTGAAAGTAGAAACTCGCCCGATTATAACGGTATGTGTATTTTTTCCCTAGGCCATTCTGGTTAAGCGTTTGGAGCAGCAGTATTGCGAAAAATTTTTTGCCTTCTGAACCATTTCTTGTCTTCAAACTCCCATATCTCGCGAACGGATTGACGTAACCCAAAAATTCCTGTTGCATCTGAAAGTAGAAACTCGCCCGATTACAACGGTATGTGTATTTTTTCCCTATGCCATTCTGGTTAAGCGTTTGGAGCAGCAGAAGTGCGAAAAATTTGTTGTCTTCTCAACCATTTCTTAGCTTCAAACTCCCATATCTCGCGAACGGATTGACGTAACCCAAAAATTCCTGTTGCATCTGAAAGTAGAAACTCGCCCGATTACAACGGTATGTGTATTTTTTCCCTATGCCATTCTGGTTAAGCGTTTGGAGCAGCAGAAGTGCGAAAAATTTGTTGTCTTCTCAACCATTTCTTAGCTTCAAACTCCCATATCTCGCGAACGGATTGACCTAACCCAAAAATTCCTATTGCATCTGAAGGTAGAAACTCGCCCGATTACAACGGTATGTGTATTTTTTCCCTAGGCCATTCTAGTTAAGCGTTTGGAGCAGCAGAATTGCGAAAAATTTTTTGGCTTCTCAACCATTTCTTGGCTTCAAACTCCCATATCTCGCGAACGGATTGACCTAACCCAAAAATTCCTATT
The DNA here is from genome assembly GCF_051014685.1 of Ptiloglossa arizonensis. Lineage (NCBI taxonomy): Eukaryota > Metazoa > Arthropoda > Insecta > Hymenoptera > Colletidae > Ptiloglossa > Ptiloglossa arizonensis. The sequence goes on along the minus strand of NW_027478814.1, from coordinate 54,375 downwards.
GCATCTGAAAGTAGAAACTCGCCCGATTACAACGGTATATGTATTTTTTCCCTAGGCCAGTCTGGTTAAGCGTTTGGAGCAGCAGAATTGCGAAAAATTTGTTGTCTTCTCAACCATTTCTTAGCTTCAAACTCCCATAACTCGCGAACGGATTGACGTAACCCAAAAATTCCTATTGCATCTGAAAGTAGAAACTCGCCCGATTACAACGGTATGTGTATTTTTTCCCTAGGCCATTCTGGTTAGGCGTTCGGAGCAGCAGAATTGCGAAAAATTTTTTGCCTTCTCATCCATTTCTTGGCTTCAAAGTCCCATATCTCGCGAACGGATTGACCAAACCCAAAAATTCCTATTGCATCTGAAAGTAGAAACTCGCCCGATTACAACGGTATGTGTATTTTTTCCCTAGGCCATTCTGGTTAAGCGTTTGGAGCAGCAGAATTGCGAAAAATTTTTTGCCTTCTCAACCATTTCTTGTCTTCAAACTCCCATATCTCGCGAACGGATTGACGTAACCCAAAAATTCCTGTTGCATCTGAAAGTAGAAACTCGCCCGATTACAACGGTATGTGTATTTTCTCCCTATGCCATTCTGGTTAAGCGTTTGGAGCAGCAGAAGTGCGAAAAATTTGTTGTCTTCTCAACCATTTCTTAGCTTCAAACTCCCATATCTCGCGAACGGATTGACGTAACCCAAAAATTCCTCTTGCATCTGAAAGTAGAAACTCGCCCGATTACAACGGTATGTGTATTTTTTCCCTATGCCATTCTGGTTAAGCGTTTGGAGCAGCAGAAGTGCGAAAAATTTGTTGTCTTCTCAACCATTTCTTAGCTTCAAACTCCCATATCTCGCGAACGGATTGACGTAACCCAAAAATTCCTGTTGCATCTGAAAGTAGAAACTCGCCCGATTACAACGGTATGTGTATTTTTTCCCTATGCCATTCTGGTTAAGCGTTTGGAGCAGCAGAAGTGCGAAAAATTTGTTGTCTTCTCAACCATTTCTTAGCTTCAAACTCCCATATCTCGCGAACGGATTGACGTAACCCAAAAATTCCTGTTGCATCTGAAAGTAGAAACTCGCCCGATTGCAACGGTATGTGTATTTTTTCCCTAGGCCATTCTGGTTAAGCGTTTGGAGCAGCAGAATCGCGAAAAATTTTTTGCCTTCTCAACCATTTCTTGTCTTCAAACTCCCATATCTCGCGAACGGATTGACCTAACCCAAAAATTCCTATGGCATCTGAAAGTAGAAACGCACCCGATTACAACGGTATGTGTATTTTTTCCCTAGGCCATTCTGGTTAAGCGTTTGGAGCAGCAGAAGTGCGAAAAATTTGTTGTCTTCTCAACCATTTGTTAGCTTCAAACTCCCAAATCTCGCTGACGGATTGACCTAACCCAAAAATTCCTATTGCATCTGAAGGTAGAAACTCGCCCGGTTACAACGGTATGTGTATTTTTTCCCTAGGCCATTCTGGTTAAGCGTTTGGAGCAGCAGAATTGCGAAAAATTTTTTGCCTTCTCAACCATTTCTTAGCTTCAAACTCCCATATCTCGCGAACGGATTGACCTAACCCAAAAATTCCTATTGCATCTGAAAGTAGAAACTCGCCCGATTATAACGGTATGTGTATTTTTTCCCTAGGCCATTCTGGTTAAGCGTTTGGAGCAGCAGTATTGCGAAAAATTTTTTGCCTTCTGAACCATTTCTTGTCTTCAAACTCCCATATCTCGCGAACGGATTGACGTAACCCAAAAATTCCTGTTGCATCTGAAAGTAGAAACTCGCCCGATTACAACGGTATGTGTATTTTTTCCCTATGCCATTCTGGTTAAGCGTTTGGAGCAGCAGAAGTGCGAAAAATTTGTTGTCTTCTCAACCATTTCTTAGCTTCAAACTCCCATATCTCGCGAACGGATTGACGTAACCCAAAAATTCCTGTTGCATCTGAAAGTAGAAACTCGCCCGATTACAACGGTATGTGTATTTTTTCCCTATGCCATTCTGGTTAAGCGTTTGGAGCAGCAGAAGTGCGAAAAATTTGTTGTCTTCTCAACCATTTCTTAGCTTCAAACTCCCATATCTCGCGAACGGATTGACCTAACCCAAAAATTCCTATTGCATCTGAAAGTAGAAACTCGCCCGATTATAACGGTATGTGTATTTTTTCCCTAGGCCATTCTGGTTAAGCGTTTGGAGCAGCAGTATTGCGAAAAATTTTTTGCCTTCTGAACCATTTCTTGTCTTCAAACTCCCATATCTCGCGAACGGATTGACGTAACCCAAAAATTCCTGTTGCATCTGAAAGTAGAAACTCGCCCGATTACAACGGTATGTGTATTTTTTCCCTATGCCATTCTGGTTAAGCGTTTGGAGCAGCAGAAGTGCGAAAAATTTGTTGTCTTCTCAACCATTTCTTAGCTTCAAACTCCCATATCTCGCGAACGGATTGACGTAACCCAAAAATTCCTGTTGCATCTGAAAGTAGAAACTCGCCCGATTACAACGGTATGTGTATTTTTTCCCTATGCCATTCTGGTTAAGCGTTTGGAGCAGCAGAAGTGCGAAAAATTTGTTGTCTTCTCAACCATTTCTTAGCTTCAAACTCCCATATCTCGCGAACGGATTGACGTAACCCAAAAATTCCTGTTGCATCTGAAAGTAGAAACTCGCCCGATTGCAACGGTATGTGTATTTTTTCCCTAGGCCATTCTGGTTAAGCGTTTGGAGCAGCAGAATCGCGAAAAATTTTTTGCCTTCTCAACCATTTCTTGTCTTCAAACTCCCATATCTCGCGAACGGATTGACCTAACCCAAAAATTCCTATGGCATCTGAAAGTAGAAACACACCCGATTACAACGGTATGTGTATTTTTTCCCTAGGCCATTCTGGTTAAGCGTTTGGAGCAGCAGAAGTGCGAAAAATTTTTTGCCTTCTCAACCATTTCTTAGCTTCAAACTCCCATATCTCGCGAACGGATTGACCTAACCCAAAAATTCCTATTGCATCTGAAAGTAGAAACTCGCCCGATTACAGCGGTATGTGTATTTTTTCCCTAGCCCAATCTGGTCAAGCGTTTGGAGCAGCAGAATTGTGAAAAATTTTTTGCCTTCTCTACCATTTCTTGGCTTCAAACTCCAATATCTCGCGAACGGATTGACCTAACCCAAAAATTCCTATTGCATCTGAAAGTAGAAACTCGCCCGATTACAACGGTATGTGTATTTTTTCCCTAGGCCATTCTAGTTAAGCGTTTGGAGCAGCAGAATTGCGAAAAATTTTTTGGCTTCTCAACCATTTCTTGGCTTCAAACTCCCATATCTCGCGAGCGGATTGACCTAACCCAAAAATTCCTATTGCATCTGAAAGTAGAAACTCGCCCGATTACAACGGTATATGTATTTTTTCCCTAGGCCAGTCTGGTTAAGCGTTTGGAGCAGCAGAATTGCGAAAAATTTGTTGTCTTCTCAATCATTTCTTAGCTTCAAACTCCCATAACTCGCGAACGGATTGACGTAACCCAAAAATTCCTATTGCATCTGAAAGTAGAAACTCGCCCGATTATAACGGTATGTGTATTTTTTCCCTAGACCATTCTGGTTAAGCGTTTGGAGCAGCAGAATTGCGAAAAATTTTTTGCCTTCTCAACCATTTCTTAGCTTCAAACTCCCATATCTCGCGAACGGATTGACCTAACCCAAAAATTCCTATTGCATCTGAAAGTAGAAACTCGCCCGATTACAGCGGTATGTGTATTTTTTCCCTAGGCCATTCTGGTTAAGCGTTTGGAGCAGCAGAATTGCGAAAAATTTTTTGCCTTCTCAACCATTTCTTGTCTTCAAACTCCCATATCTCGCGAACGGATTGACCTAACCCAAAAATGCCTATTGCATCTGAAAGTAGAAACTCGCCCGATCACAACGGTATGTGTATTTTTTCCCTATGCCATTCTGGTTAAGCGTTTGGAGCAGCAGAAGTGCGAAAAATTTGTTGTCTTCTCAACCATTTCTTAGCTTCAAACTCCCATATCTCGCGAACGGATTGACGTAACCCAAAAATTCCTGTTGCATCTGAAAGTAGAAACTCGCCCGATTACAACGGTATGTGTATTTTTTCCCTATGCCATTCTGGTTAAGCGTTTGGAGCAGCAGAAGTGCGAAAAATTTGTTGTCTTCTCAACCATTTCTTAGCTTCAAACTCCCATATCTCGCGAACGGATTGACGTAACCCAAAAATTCCTGTTGCATCTGAAAGTAGAAACTCGCCCGATTGCAACGGTATGTGTATTTTTTCCCTAGGCCATTCTGGTTAAGCGTTTGGAGCAGCAGAATCGCGAAAAATTTTTTGCCTTCTCAACCATTTCTTGTCTTCAAACTCCCATATCTCGCGAACGGATTGACCTAACCCAAAAATTCCTATGGCATCTGAAAGTAGAAACACACCCGATTACAACGGTATGTGTATTTTTTCCCTAGGCCATTCTGGTTAAGCGTTTGGAGCAGCAGAAGTGCGAAAAATTTTTTGCCTTCTCAACCATTTCTTAGCTTCAAACTCCCATATCTCGCGAACGGATTGACCTAACCCAAAAATTCCTATTGCATCTGAAAGTAGAAACTCGCCCGATTACAGCGGTATGTGTATTTTTTCCCTAGCCCAATCTGGTCAAGCGTTTGGAGCAGCAGAATTGTGAAAAATTTTTTGCCTTCTCTACCATTTCTTGGCTTCAAACTCCAATATCTCGCGAACGGATTGACCTAACCCAAAAATTCCTATTGCATCTGAAAGTAGAAACTCGCCCGATTACAACGGTATGTGTATTTTTTCCCTAGGCCATTCTAGTTAAGCGTTTGGAGCAGCAGAATTGCGAAAAATTTTTTGGCTTCTCAACCATTTCTTGGCTTCAAACTCCCATATCTCGCGAGCGGATTGACCTAACCCAAAAATTCCTATTGCATCTGAAAGTAGAAACTCGCCCGATTACAACGGTATATGTATTTTTTCCCTAGGCCAGTCTGGTTAAGCGTTTGGAGCAGCAGAATTGCGAAAAATTTGTTGTCTTCTCAATCATTTCTTAGCTTCAAACTCCCATAACTCGCGAACGGATTGACGTAACCCAAAAATTCCTATTGCATCTGAAAGTAGAAACTCGCCCGATTATAACGGTATGTGTATTTTTTCCCTAGACCATTCTGGTTAAGCGTTTGGAGCAGCAGTATTGCGAAAAATTTTTTGCCTTCTCAACCATTTCTTGTCTTCAAACTCCCATATCTCGCGAACGGATTGACGTAACCCAAAAATTCCTGTTGCATCTGAAAGTAGAAACTCGCCCGATTACAACGGTATGTGTATTTTTTCCCTATGCCATTCTGGTTAAGCGTTTGGAGCAGCAGAAGTGCGAAAAATTTGTTGCCTTCTCAACCATTTCTTAGCTTCAAACTCCCATATCTCGCGAACGGATTGACGTAACCCAAAAATTCCTGTTGCATCTGAAAGTAGAAACTCGCCCGATTACAACGGTATGTGTATTTTTTCCCTAGGCCATTCTGGTTAAGCGTTTGGAGCAGCAGAATCGCGAAAAATTTTTTGCCTTCTCAACCATTTCTTGTCTTCAAACTCCCAAATCTCGCTAACGGATTGACCTAACCCAAAAATTCCTATTGCATCTGAAGGTAGAAACTCGCCCGATTACAACGGTATGTGTATTTTTTCCCTAGGCCATTCTGGTTAAGCGTTTGGAGCAGCAGAATTGCGAAAAATTTTTTGCCTTCTCAACCATTTCTTAGCTTCAAACTCCCATATCTCGCGAACGGATTGACCTAACCCAAAAATTCCTATTGCATCTGAAAGTAGAAACTCGCCCGATTATAACGGTATGTGTATTTTTTCCCTAGGCCATTCTGGTTAAGCGTTTGGAGCAGCAGAATTGCGAAAAATTTTTTGCCTTCTCAACCATTTCTTGTCTTCAAACTCCCATATCTCGCGAACGGATTGACCTAACCAAAAATTCCTATTGCATCTGAAAGTAGAAACTCGCCCGATTACAACGGTATGTGTATTTTTTCCCTAGGCCATTCTGGTTAAGCGTTTGGAGCAGCAGAATTGCGAAAAATTTTTTGCCTTCTCAACCATTTCTTGTCTTCAAACTCCCATATCTCGCGAACGGATTGACGTAACCGAAAAATTCCTGTTGCATCTGAAAGTAGAAACTCGCCCGATTACAACGGTATGTGTATTTTTTCCCTAGGCCATTCTGGTTAAGCGTTTGGAGCAGCAGAAGTGCGAAAAATTTTTTGCCTTCTCCCATTTCTTGGCTTCAAAGTCCCATATCTCGCGAACGGATTGACCTAACCCAAAAATTCCTATGGCATCTGAAAGTAGAAACTCACCCGATTACAACGGTATGTGTATTTTTTTCCCTAGGCCATTCTGGTTAAGCGTTTGGAGCAGCAGAATTGCGAAAAATTTCTTGCCTTCTCAACCATTTCTTGGCTTCAAAGTTCCATATCTCGCGAACGGATTGACCTAACCCAAAAATTCCTATGGCATCTGAAAGTAGAAACTCACCCGATTACAACGGTATGTGTATTTTTTCCCTATGCCATTCTGGTTAAGCGTTTGGAGCAGCAGAAGTGCGAAAAATTTGTTGTCTTCTCAACCATTTCTTAGCTTCAAACTCCCATATCTCGCGAACGGATTGACGTAACCCAAAAATTCCTGTTGCATCTGAAAGTAGAAACTCGCCCGATTACAACGGTATGTGTATTTTTTCCCTATGCCATTCTGGTTAAGCGTTTGGAGCAGCAGAAGTGCGAAAAATTTGTTGTCTTCTCAACCATTTCTTAGCTTCAAACTCCCATATCTCGCGAACGGATTGACGTAACCCAAAAATTCCTGTTGCATCTGAAAGTAGAAACTCGCCCGATTACAACGGTATGTGTATTTTTTCCATAGGCCATTCTGGTTAAGCGTTTGGAGCAGCAGAATCGCGAAAAATTTTTTGCCTTCTCAACCATTTCTTGTCTTCAAACTCCCAAATCTCGCTAACGGATTGACCTAACCCAAAAATTCCTATTGCATCTGAAGGTAGAAACTCGCCCGATTACAACGGTATGTGCATTTTTTCCCTAGGCCATTCTGGTTAAGCGTTTGGAGCAGCAGAATTGCGAAAAATTTTTTGCCTTCTCAACCATTTCTTAGCTTCAAGCTCCCATATCTCGCGAACGGATTGACCTAACCCAAAAATTCCTATTGCATCTGAAAGTAGAAACTCGCCCGATTATAACGGTATGTGTATTTTTTCCCTAGGCCATTCTGGTTAAGCGTTTGGAGCAGCAGAATTGCGAAAAATTTTTTGCCTTCTCAACCATTTCTTGTCTTCAAACTCCCATATCTCGCGAACGGATTGACCTAACCAAAAATTCCTATTGCATCTGAAAGTAGAAACTCGCCCGATTACAACGGTATGTGTATTTTTTCCCTAGGCCATTCTGGTTAAGCGTTTGGAGCAGCAGAATTGCGAAAAATTTTTTGCCTTCTCAACCATTTCTTGTCTTCAAACTCCCATATCTCGCGAACGGATTGACGTAACCCAAAAATTCCTGTTGCATCTGAAAGTAGAAACTCGCCCGATTATAACGGAATTTGTATTTTTTCCCTAGGCCATTCTGGTTAAGCGTTTGGAGCAGCAGAATTGTGAAAAATTTTTTGCCTTCTCAACCATTTCTTGGCTTCAAAGTCCCATATCTCGCGAACGGATTGACATAACCAAAAAATCCTATTGCATCTGAAAGTAGAAACTCGCCCGATTAGAACGGTATGTGTATTTTTTCCCTAGGCCATTCTGGTTAAGCGTTTGGAGCAGCAGAATTGTGAAAAATTTTTTGCCTTCTCAACCATTTCGTGTCTTCAAAGTCCCATATCTCGCGAACGGATTGACCTAACCCAAATATTCCTATTGCATCTGAAAGTAGAAACTCGCCCGATTACAACGGTTTTTGTATTTTTTCCCTAGGCCATTCTGGTTAAGCGTTTGGAGCAGCAGAATTGCGAAAAATTTTTTGCCTTCTCCCATTTCTTGGCTTCAAAGTCCCATATCTCGCGAACGGATTGACCTAACCCAAAAATTCCTATGGCATCTGAAAGTAGAAACTCACCCGATTACAACGGTATGTGTATTTTTTTCCCTAGGCCATTCTGGTTAAGCGTTTGGAGCAGCAGAATTGCGAAAAATTTCTTGCCTTCTCAACCATTTCTTGGCTTCAAAGTCCCATATCTCGCGAACGGATTGACCTAACCCAAAAATTCCTATGGCATCTGAAAGTAGAAACTCACCCGATTACAACGGTATGTGTATTTTTTCCCTATGCCATTCTGGTTAAGCGTTTGGAGCAGCAGAAGTGCGAAAAATTTGTTGTCTTCTCAACCATTTCTTAGCTTCAAACTCCCATATCTCGCGAACGGATTGACGTAACCCAAAAATTCCTGTTGCATCTGAAAGTAGAAACTCGCCCGATTACAACGGTATGTGTATTTTTTCCCTATGCCATTCTTGTTAAGCGTTTGGAGCAGCAGAAGTGCGAAAAATTTGTTGTCTTCTCAACCATTTCTTAGTTTCAAACTCCCATATCTCGCGAACGGATTGACGTAACCCAAAAATTCCTGTTGCATCTGAAAGTAGAAACTCGCCCGATTGCAATGGTATGTGTATTTTTTCCCTAGGCCATTCTGGTTAAGCGTTTGGAGCAGCAGAATCGCGAAAAATTTTTTGCCTTCTCAACCATTTCTTGTCTTCAAACTCCCATATCTCGCGAACGGATTGACCTAACCCAAAAATTCCTATGGCATCTGAAAGTAGAAACTCACCCGATTACAACGGTATGTGTATTTTTTCCCTAGGCCATTCTGGTTAAGCGTTTGGAGCAGCAGAAGTGCGAAAAATTTGTTGTCTTCTCAACCATTTGTTAGCTTCAAACTCCCAAATCTCGCTAACGGATTGACCTAACCCAAAAATTCCTATTGCATCTGAACGTAGAAACTCGCCCGATTACAACGGTATGTGTATTTTTTCCCTAGGCCATTCTGGTTAAGCGTTTGGAGCAGCAGAATTGCGAAAAATTTTTTGCCTTCTCAACCATTTCTTAGCTTCAAACTCCCATATCTCGCGAACGGATTGACCTAACCCAAAAATTCCTATTGCATCTGAAAGTAGAAACTCGCCCGATTGTAACGGTATGTGTATTTTTCCCTAGGCCATTCTGGTTAAGCGTTTGGAGCAGCAGTATTGCGAAAAATTCTTTGCCTTCTCAACCATTTCTTGTCTTCAAACTCCCATATCTCGCGAACGGATTGACCTAACCAAAAATTCCTATTGCATCTGAAAGTAGAAACTCGCCCGATTACAACGGTATGTGTATTTTTTCCCTAGGCCATTCTGGTTAAGCGTTTGGAGCAGCAGAATTGCGAAAAATTTTTTGCCTTCTCAACCATTTCTTGTCTTCAAACTCCCATATCTCGCGAACGGATTGACCTAACCCAAAAATTCCTATTGCATCTGAAAGTAGAAACTCGCCCGATTATAACGGAATTTGTATTTTTTCCCTAGGCCATTCTGGTTAAGCGTTTGGAGCAGCAGAATTGCGAAAAATTTTTTGCCTTCTCAACCATTTCTTGTCTTCAAACACCCATATCTCGCGAACGGATTGACCTAACCAAAAATTCCTATTGCATCTGAAAGTAGAAACTCGCCCGATTAGAACGGTATGTGTATTTTTTCCCTAGGCCATTCTGGTTAAGCGTTTGGAGCAGCAGAATTGTGAAAAATTTTTTGCCTTCTCAACCATTTCGTGTCTTCAAAGTCCCATATCTCGCGAACGGATTGACCTAACCCAAATATTCCTATTGCATCTGAAAGTAGAAACTCGCCCGATTACAACGGTTTTTGTATTTTTTCCCTAGGCCATTCTGGTTAAGCGTTTGGAGCAGCAGAATTGCGAAAAATTTTTTGCCTTCTCAACCATTTCTTGTCTTCAAACTCCCATATCTCGCGAACGAATTGACGTAACCCAAAAATTCCTGTTGCATCTGAAAATAGAAACTCGCCCGATTACAACGGTATGTGTATTTTTTCCTTAGGCCATTCTGGATAAGCGTTTGGAGCAGCAGAAGTGCGAAAAATTTTTTGACTTCTCAACCATTTCTTAGCTTCAAACTCCCATATCTCGCGAACGGATTGACCTAACCCAGAAATTCCTGTTGCATCTGAAAGTAGAAACTCGCCCGATTACAACGATATGTGTATTTTTTCCCTAGTCCATTCTGGTTAAGCGTTTGGAGCAGCAGAATTGCGAAAAATTGGTTGTCTTCTCAACCATTTGTTAGCTTCAAACTCCCAAATCTCGCTAACGGATTGACCTAACCCAAAAATTCCTATTGCATCTGAAGGTAGAAACTCGCCCGATTACAACGGTATGTGTATTTTTTCCCTAGGCCATTCTGGTTAAGCGTTTGGAGCAGCAGAATTGCGAAAAATTTTTTGCCTTCTCAACCATTTCTTAGCTTCAAACTCCCATATCTCGCGAACGGATTGACATAACCCAAAAATTCCTATTGCATCTGAAAGTAGAAACTCGCCCGATTATAACGGAATTTGTATTTTTTCCCTAGGCCATTCTGGTTAAGCGTTTGGAGCAGCAGAATTGCGAAAAATTTGTTGCCTTCTCAACCATTTCTTGTCTTCAAACTCCCATATCTCGCGAACGGATTGACCTAACCAAAAATTCCTATTGCATCTGAAAGTAGAAACTCGCCCGATTAGAACGGTATGTGTATTTTTTCCCTAGGCCATTCTGGTTAAGCGTTTGGAGCAGCAGAATTGTGAAAAATTTTTTGCCTTCTCAACCATTTCGTGTCTTCAAAGTCCCATATCTCGCGAACGGATTGACCTAACCCAAATATTCCTATTGCATCTGAAAGTAGAAACTCGCCCGATTACAACGGTTTTTGTATTTTTTCCCTAGGCCATTCTGTTTAAGCGTTTGGAGCAGCAGAATTGCGAAAAATTTTTTGCCTTCTCAACCATTTCTTGTCTTCAAACTCCCATATCTCGCGAACGGATTGACGTAACCCAAAAATTCCTGTTGCATCTGAAAGTAGAAACTCGCCCGATTACAACGGTATGTGTATTTTTTCCCTAGGCCATTCTGGTTAAGCGTTTGGAGCAGCAGAAGTGCGAAAAATTTGTTGTCTTCTCAACCATTTCTTAGCTTCAAACTCCCATATCTCGCGAAAGGATTGACCTAACCCAAAAATTCCTGTTGCAACTGAAAGTAGAAACTCGCCCGATTACAACGGTATGTGTATTTTTTCCCTAGGCCATTCTGGTTAAGCGTTTGGAGCAGCAGAATTGCGAAAAATTTTTTGGCTTCTCAACCATTTCTTGTCTTCAAACTCCCATATCTCGCGAACGGATTGACCTAACCAAAAATTCCTATTGCATCTGAAAGTAGAAACTCGCCCGATTACAACGGTATGTGTATTTTTTCCCTAGGCCATTCTGGTTAAGCGTTTGGAGCAGCAGAATTGTGAAAAATTTTTTGCCTTCTCTACCATTTCTTGGCTTCAAACTCCCATATCTCGCGAACGGATTGACCTAACCCAAAAATTCCTATTGCATCTGAAAGTAGAAACTCGCCCGATTAGAACGGTATGTGTATTTTTTCCCTAGGCCATTCTGGTTAAGCGTTTGGAGCAGCAGAATTGTGAAAAATTTTTTTGCCTTCTCAACCATTTCGTGTCTTCAAAGTCCCATATCTCGCGAAGGGATTGACCTAACCCAAATATTCCTATTGCATCTGAAAGTAGAAACTCGCCCGATTACAACGGTTTTTGTATTTTTTCCCTAGGCCATTCTGGTTAAGCGTTTGGAGCAGCAGAATTGCGAAAAATTTTTTGCCTTCTCAACCATTTCTTGTCTTCAAACTCCCATATCTCGCGAACGAATTGACGTAACCCAAAAATTCCTGTTGCATCTGAAAGTAGAAACTCGCCCGATTACAACGGTATGTGTATTTTTCCCTAGGCCATTCTGGATAAGCGTTTGGAGCAGCAGAAGTGCGAAAAATTTGTTGACTTCTCAACCATTTCTTAGCTTCAAACTCCCATATCTCGCGAACGGATTGACCTAACCCAAAAATTCCTGTTGCATCTGAAAGTAGAAACTCGCCCGATTACAACGGTATGTGTATTTTTTCCCTAGGCCATTCTGGTTAAGCGTTTGGAGCAGCAGAATTGCGAAAAATTTGTTGTCTTCTCAACCATTTGTTAGCTTCAAACTCCCAAATCTCGCTAACGGATTGACCTAACCCAAAAATTCCTATTGCATCTGAAGGTAGAAACTCGCCCGATTACAACGGTATGTGTATTTTTTCCCTAGGCCATTCTGGTTAAGCGTTTGGAGCAGCAGAATTGCGAAAAATTTTTTGCCTTCTCAACCATTTCTTAGCTTCAAACTCCCATATCTCGCGAACGGATTGACATAACCCAAAAATTCCTATTGCATCTGAAAGTAGAAACTCGCCCGATTATAACGGTATGTGTATTTTTTCCCTAGGCCATTCTGGTTAAGCGTTTGGAGCAGCAGTATTGCGAAAAATTTTTTGCCTTCTCAACCATTTCTTGTCTTCAAACTCCCATATCTCGCGAACGGATTGATCTAACCAATAATTCCTATTGCATCTGAAAGTAGAAACTCGCCCGATTACAACGGTATGTGTATTTTTCCCCTAGGCCATTCTGGATAAGCGTTTGGAGCAGCAGAAGTGCGAAAAATTTTTTGACTTCTCAACCATTTCTTAGCTTCAAACTCCCATATCTCGCGAACGGATTGACCTAACCCAAAAATTCCTGTTGCATCTGAAAGTAGAAACTCGCCCGATTACAACGGTATGTGTATTTTTTCCCTAGGCCATTCTGGTTAAGCGTTTGGAGCAGCAGAATTGCGAAAAATTTGTTGTCTTCTCAACCATTTGTTAGCTTCAAACTCCCAAATCTCGCTAACGGATTGACCTAACCCAAAAATTCCTATTGCATCTGAAGGTAGAAACTCGCCCGATTACAACGGTATGTGTATTTTTTCCCTAGGCCATTCTGGTTAAGCGTTTGGAGCAGCAGAATTGCGAAAAATTTTTTGCCTTCTCAACCATTTCTTAGCTTCAAACTCCCATATCTCGCGAACGGATTGACATAACCCAAAAATTCCTATTGCATCTGAAAGTAGAAACTCGCCCGATTATAACGGAATTTGTATTTTTTCCCTAGGCCATTCTGGTTAAGCGTTTGGAGCAGCAGAATTGCGAAAAATTTGTTGCCTTCTCAACCATTTCTTGTCTTCAAACTCCCATATCTCGCGAACGGATTGACCTAACCAAAAATTCCTATTGCATCTGAAAGTAGAAACTCGCCCGATTAGAACGGTATGTGTATTTTTTCCCTAGGCCATTCTGGTTAAGCGTTTGGAGCAGCAGAATTGTGAAAAATTTTTTGCCTTCTCAACCATTTCGTGTCTTCAAAGTCCCATATCTGGCGAACGGATTGACCTAACCCAAATATTCCTATTGCATCTGAAAGTAGAAACTCGCCCGATTACAACGGTTTTTGTATTTTTTCCCTAGGCCATTCTGGTTAAGCGTTTGGAGCAGCAGAATTGCGAAAAATTTTTTGCCTTCTCAACCATTTCTTGTCTTCAAACTCCCATATCTCGCGAACGGATTGACGTAACCCAAAAATTCCTGTTGCATCTGAAAGTAGAAACTCGCCCGATTACAACGGTATGTGTATTTTTTCCCTAGGCCATTCTGGTTAAGCGTTTGGAGCAGCAGAAGTGCGAAAAATTTGTTGTCTTCTCAACCATTTCTTAGCTTCAAACTCCCATATCTCGCGAAAGGATTGACCTAACCCAAAAATTCCTGTTGCAACTGAAAGTAGAAACTCGCCCGATTACAACGGTATGTGTATTTTTTCCCTAGGCCATTCTGGTTAAGCGTTTGGAGCAGCAGAATTGCGAAAAATTTTTTGGCTTCTCAACCATTTCTTGTCTTCATACTCCCATATCTCGCGAACGGATTGACCTAACCAAAAATTCCTATTGCATCTGAAAGTAGAAACTCGCCCGATTACAACGGTATGTGTATTTTTTCCCTAGGCCATTCTGGTTAAGCGTTTGGAGCAGCAGAATTGTGAAAAATTTTTTGCCTTCTCTACCATTTCTTGGCTTCAAACTCCCATATCTCGCGAACGGATTGACCTAACCCAAAAATTCCTATTGCATCTGAAAGTAGAAACTCGCCCGATTAGAACGGTATGTGTATTTTTTCCCTAGGCCATTCTGGTTAAGCGTTTGGAGCAGCAGAATTGTGAAAAATTTTTTGCCTTCTCAACCATTTCGTGTCTTCAAAGTCCCATATCTCGCGAAGGGATTGACCTAACCCAAATATTCCTATTGCATCTGAAAGTAGAAACTCGCCCGATTACAACGGTTTTTGTATTTTTTCCCTAGGCCATTCTGGTTAAGCGTTTGGAGCAGCAGAATTGCGAAAAATTTTTTGCCTTCTCAACCATTTCTTGTCTTCAAACTCCCATATCTCGCGAACGAATTGACGTAACCCAAAAATTCCTGTTGCATCTGAAAGTAGAAACTCGCCCGATTACAACGGTATGTGTATTTTTTCCCTAGGCCATTCTGGATAAGCGTTTGGAGCAGCAGAAGTGCGAAAAATTTGTTGACTTCTCAACCATTTCTTAGCTTCAAACTCCCATATCTCGCGAACGGATTGACCTAACCCAAAAATTCCTGTTGCATCTGAAAGTAGAAACTCGCCCGATTACAACGGTATGTGTATTTTTTCCCTAGGCCATTCTGGTTAAGCGTTTGGAGCAGCAGAATTGCGAAAAATTTGTTGTCTTCTCAACCATTTGTTAGCTTCAAACTCCCAAATCTCGCTAACGGATTGACCTAACCCAAAAATTCCTATTGCATCTGAAGGTAGAAACTCGCCCGATTACAACGGTATGTGTATTTTTTCCCTAGGCCATTCTGGTTAAGCGTTTGGAGCAGCAGAATTGCGAAAAATTTTTTGCCTTCTCAACAATTTCTTAGCTTCAAACTCCCATATCTCGCGAACGGATTGACATAACCCAAAAATTCCTATTGCATCTGAAAGTAGAAACTCGCCCGATTATAACGGTATGTGTATTTTTTCCCTAGGCCATTCTGGTTAAGCGTTTGGAGCAGCAGCATTGCGAAAAATTTTTTGCCTTCTCAACCATTTCTTGTCTTCAAACTCCCATATCTCGCGAACGGATTGATCTAACCAATAATTCCTATTGCATCTGAAAGTAGAAACTCGCCCGATTACAACGGTATGTGTATTTTTTCCCTAGGCCATTCTGGTTAAGCGTTTGGAGCAGCAGAATTGCGAAAAATTTTTTGCCTTCTCAACCATTTCTTGTCTTCAAACTCCCATATCTCGCGAACGGATTGACGTAACCCAAAAATTCCTGTTGCATCTGAAAGTAGAAACTCGCCCGATTACAACTGTATGTGTATTTTTTTCCTAGGCCATTCTGGTTAAGCGTTTGGAGCAGCAGAAGAGCGAAAAATTTGTTGTCTTCTCAACCATTTCTTAGCTTCAAACTCCCAAATCTCGCGAACGGATTGACCTAACCAAAAATTCCTATTGCATCTGAAAGTAGAAACTCGCCCGATTAGAACGGTATGTGTATTTTTTCCCTAGGCCATTCTGGTTAAGCGTTTGGAGCAGCAGAATTGCGAAAAATTTTTTGCCTTCTCAACCATTTCTTGTCTTCAAACTCCCATATCTCGCGAACGGATTGACCTAACCCAAAAATTCCTATTGCATCTGAAAGTAGAAACTCGCCCGATTATAACGGAATTTGTATTTTTTCCCTAGGCCATTCTGGTTAAGCGTTTGGAGCAGCAGAATTGCGAAAAATTTTTTGCCTTCTCAACCATTTCTTGTCTTCAAACTCCCATATCTCGCGAACGGATTGACCTAACCAAAAATTCCTATTGCATCTGAAAGTAGAAACTCGCCCGATTAGAACGGTATGTGTATTTTTTCCCTAGGCCATTCTGGTTAAGCGTTTGGAGCAGCAGAATTGTGAAAAATTTTTTGTCTTCTCAACCATTTCGTGTCTTCAAAGTCCCATATCTCGCGAACGGATTGACCTAACCCAAATATTCCTATTGCATCTGAAAGTAGAAACTCGCCCGATTACAACGGTTTTTGTATTTTTTCCCTAGGCCATTCTGGTTAATCGTTTGGAGCAGCAGAATTGCGAAAAATTTTTTGCCTTCTCAACCATTTCTTGTCTTCAAACTCCCATATCTCGCGAACGGATTGACGTAACCCAAAAATTCCTGTTGCATCTGAAAGTAGAAACTCGCCCGATTACAACGGTATGTGTATTTTTTCCCTAGGCCATTCTGGTTAAGCGTTTGGAGCAGCAGAAGTGCGAAAAATTTGTTGTCTTCTCAACCATTTCTTAGCTTCAAACTCCCATATCTCGCGAAAGGATTGACCTAACCCAAAAATTCCTGTTGCATCTGAAAGTAGAAACTCGCCCGATTACAACGGTATGTGTATTTTTTCCCTAGGCCATTCTGTTTAAGCGTTTGGAGCAGCAGAATTGCGAAAAATTTTTTGCCTTCTCAACCATTTCTTGTCTTCAAACTCCCATATCTCGCGAACGGATTGACCTAACCAAAAATTCCTATTGCATCTGAAAGTAGAAACTCGCCCGATTACAACGGTATGTGTATTTTTTCCCTAGGCCATTCTGGTTAAGCGTTTGGAGCAGCAGAATTGTGAAAAATTTTTTGCCTTCTCTACCATTTCTTGGCTTCAAACTCCCATATCTCGCGAACGGATTGACCTAACCCAAAAATTCCTATTGCATCTGAAAGTAGAAACTCGCCCGATTATAACGGAATTTGTATTTTTTCCCTAGGCCATTCTGGTTAAGCGTTTGGAGCAGCAGAATTGCGAAAAATTTTTTACCTTCTCAACCATTTCTTGTCTTCAAACTCCCATATCTCGCGAACGGATTGACCTAACCAAAAATTCCTATTGCATCTGAAAGTAGAAACTCGCCCGATTAGAACGGTATGTGTATTTTTTCCCTAGGCCATTCTGGTTAAGCGTTTGGAGCAGCAGAATTGTGAAAAATTATTTGCCTTCTCAACCATTTCGTGTCTTCAAAGTCCCATATCTCGCGAACGGATTGACCTAACCCAAATATTCCTATTGCATCTGAAAGTAGAAACTCGCCCGATTACAACGGTTTTGGTATTTTTTCCCTAGGCCATTCAGGTTAAGCGTTTGGAGCAGCAGAATTGCGAGAAATTTCTTGCCTTCTCAACCATTTCTTGGCTTCAAAGTCCCATATCTCGCGAACGGATTGACCTAACCCAAAAATTCCTATGGCATCTGAAAGTAGAAACTCACCCGATTACAACGGTATGTGTATTTTTTCCCTATGCCATTCTGGTTAAGCGGTTGGAGCAGCAGAAGTGCGAAAAATTTGTTGCCTTCTCAACCATTTCTTAGCTTCAAACTCCCATATCTCGCGAACGGATTGACGTAACCCAAAAATTCCTGTTGCATCTGAAAGTAGAAACTCGCCCGATTACAACGGTATGTGTATTTTTTCCCTATGCCATTCTGGTTAAGCGTTTGGAGCAGCAGAATCGCGAAAAATTTTTTGCCTTCTCAACCATTTCTTGTCTTCAAACTCCCATATCTCGCGAACGGATTGACCTAACCCAAAAATTCCTATGGCATCTGAAAGTAGAAACTCACCCGATTACAACGGTATGTGTATTTTTTCCCTAGGCCATTCTGGTTAAGCGTTTGGAGCAGCAGAAGTGCGAAAAATTTGTTGTCTTCTCAACCATTTGTTAGCTTCAAACTCCCAAATCTCGCTAACGGATTGACCTAACCCAAAAATTCCTATTGCATCTCAAGGTAGAAACTCGCCCGATTACAACGGTATGTGTATTTTTTCCCTAGGCCATTCTGGTTAAGCGTTTGGAGCAGCAGAATTGCGAAAAATTCTTTGCCTTCTCAACCATTTCTTGTCTTCAAACTCCCATATCTCGCGAACGGATTGACCTAACCAAAAATTCCTATTGCATCTGAAAGTAGAAACTCGCCCGATTACAACGGTATGTGTATTTTTTCCCTAGGCCATTCTGGTTAAGCGTTTGGAGCAGCAGAATTGCGAAAAATTTCTTGCCTTCTCAACCATTTCTTGTCTTCAAACTCCCATATCTCGCGAACGGATTGACCTAACCCAAAAATTCCTATTGCATCTGAAGGTAGAAACTCGCCCGATTACAACGGTATGTGTATTTTTTCCCTAGGCCATTCTGGTTAAGCGTTTGGAGCAGCAGAATTGCGAAAAATTTCTTGCCTTCTCAACCATTTCTTGTCTTCAAACTCCCATATCTCGCGAACGGATTGACCTAACCAAAAATTCCTATTGCATCTGAAAGTAGAAACTCGCCCGATTAGAACGGTATGTGTATTTTTTCCCTAGGCCATTCTGGTTAAGCGTTTGGAGCAGCAGAATTGTGAAAAATTTTTTGTCTTCTCAACCATTTCGTGTCTTCAAAGTCCCATATCTCGCGAACGGATTGACCTAACCCAAATATTCCTATTGCATCTGAAAGTAGAAACTCGCCCGATTACAACGGTTTTTGTATTTTTTCCCTAGGCCATTCTGGTTAATCGTTTGGAGCAGCAGAATTGCGAAAAATTTTTTGCCTTCTCAACCATTTCTTGTCTTCAAACTCCCATATCTCGCGAACGGATTGACGTAACCCAAAAATTCCTGTTGCATCTGAAAGTAGAAACTCGCCCGATTACAACGGTATGTGTATTTTTTCCCTAGGCCATTCTGGTTAAGCGTTTGGAGCAGCAGAAGTGCGAAAAATTTGTTGTCTTCTCAACCATTTCTTAGCTTCAAACTCCCATATCTCGCGAAAGGATTGACCTAACCCAAAAATTCCTGTTGCATCTGAAAGTAGAAACTCGCCCGATTACAACGGTATGTGTATTTTTTCCCTAGGCCATTCTGTTTAAGCGTTTGGAGCAGCAGAATTGCGAAAAATTTTTTGCCTTCTCAACCATTTCTTGTCTTCAAACTCCCATATCTCGCGAACGGATTGACCTAACCAAAAATTCCTATTGCATCTGAAAGTAGAAACTCGCCCGATTACAACGGTATGTGTATTTTTTCCCTAGGCCATTCTGGTTAAGCGTTTGGAGCAGCAGAATTGTGAAAAATTTTTTGCCTTCTCTACCATTTCTTGGCTTCAAACTCCCATATCTCGCGAACGGATTGACCTAACCCAAAAATTCCTATTGCATCTGAAAGTAGAAACTCGCCCGATTATAACGGAATTTGTATTTTTTCCCTAGGCCATTCTGGTTAAGCGTTTGGAGCAGCAGAATTGCGAAAAATTTTTTACCTTCTCAACCATTTCTTGTCTTCAAACTCCCATATCTCGCGAACGGATTGACCTAACCAAAAATTCCTATTGCATCTGAAAGTAGAAACTCGCCCGATTAGAACGGTATGTGTATTTTTTCCCTAGGCCATTCTGGTTAAGCGTTTGGAGCAGCAGAATTGTGAAAAATTTTTTGCCTTCTCAACCATTTCGTGTCTTCAAAGTCCCATATCTCGCGAACGGATTGACCTAACCCAAATATTCCTATTGCATCTGAAAGTAGAAACTCGCCCGATTACAACGGTTTTGGTATTTTTTCCCTAGGCCATTCAGGTTAAGCGTTTGGAGCAGCAGAATTGCGAAAAATTTCTTGCCTTCTCAACCATTTCTTGGCTTCAAAGTCCCATATCTCGCGAACGGATTGATCTAACCCAAAAATTCCTATGGCATCTGAAAGTAGAAACTCACCCGATTACAACGGTATGTGTATTTTTTCCCTATGCCATTCTGGTTAAGCGGTTGGAGCAGCAGAAGTGCGAAAAATTTGTTGCCTTCTCAACCATTTCTTAGCTTCAAACTCCCATATCTCGCGAACGGATTGACGTAACCCAAAAATTCCTGTTGCATCTGAAAGTAGAAACTCGCCCGATTACAACGGTATGTGTATTTTTTCCCTATGCCATTCTGGTTAAGCGTTTGGAGCAGCAGAATCGCGAAAAATTTTTTGCCTTCTCAACCATTTCTTGTCTTCAAACTCCCATATCTCGCGAACGGATTGACCTAACCCAAAAATTCCTATGGCATCTGAAAGTAGAAACTCACCCGATTACAACGGTATGTGTATTTTTTCCCTAGGCCATTCTGGTTAAGCGTTTGGAGCAGCAGAAGTGCGAAAAATTTGTTGTCTTCTCAACCATTTGTTAGCTTCAAACTCCCAAATCTCGCTAACGGATTGACCTAACCCAAAAATTCCTATTGCATCTCAAGGTAGAAACTCGCCCGATTACAACGGTATGTGTATTTTTTCCCTAGGCCATTCTGGTTAAGCGTTTGGAGCAGCAGAATTGCGAAAAATTCTTTGCCTTCTCAACCATTTCTTGTCTTCAAACTCCCATATCTCGCGAACGGATTGACCTAACCAAAAATTCCTATTGCATCTGAAAGTAGAAACTCGCCCGATTACAACGGTATGTGTATTTTTTCCCTAGGCCATTCTGGTTAAGCGTTTGGAGCAGCAGAATTGCGAAAAATTTCTTGCCTTCTCAACCATTTCTTGTCTTCAAACTCCCATATCTCGCGAACGGATTGACCTAACCCAAAAATTCCTATTGCATCTGAAGGTAGAAACTCGCCCGATTACAACGGTATGTGTATTTTTTCCCTAGGCCATTCTGGTTAAGCGTTTGGAGCAGCAGAATTGCGAAAAATTTCTTGCCTTCTCAACCATTTCTTAGCTTCAAACTCCCATATCTCGCGAACGGATTGACTTAACCCAAAAATTCCTATTGCATCTGAAAGTAGAAACTCGCCCGATTATAACGGCATGTGTATTTTTTCCCTAGGCCATTCTGGTTAAGCGTTTGGAGCAGCAGAATTGCGAAAAATTTTTTGCCTTCTCAACCATTTCTTGTCTTCAAACTCCGATATTTCGCGAACGGATTGACCTAACCAAAAATTCCTGTTGCATCTGAGAGTAGAAACTCGCCCGATTACAACGGTATGTGTATTTTTTCCCTAGGCCATTCTGGTTAAGCGTTTGGAGCAGCAGAATTGCGAAAAATTTTTTGCCTTCTCTACCATTTCTTGGCTTCAAACTCCCATATCTCGCGAACGGATAGACCTAACCAAAAAATTCCTATTGCATCTGAAAGTAGAAACTCGCCCGATTATAACGGAATTTGTATTTTTTCCCTAGGCCATTCTGGTTAAGCGTTTGGAGCAGCAGAATTGCGAAAAATTTTTTGCCTTCTCAACCATTTCTTGTCTTCAAACTCCCATATCTCGCGAACGGATTGACCTAACCAAAAATTCCTATTGCATCTGAAAGTAGAAACTCGCCCGATTAGAACGGTATGTGTATTTTTTCCCTAGGCCATTCTGGTTAAGCGTTTGGAGCAGCAGAATTGTGAAAAATTTTTTGCCTTCTCAACCATTTCGTGTCTTCAAAGTCCCATATCTCGCGAACGGATTGACCTAACCCAAATATTCCTATTGCATCTGAAAGTAGAAACTCGCCCGATTACAACGGTTTTGGTATTTTTTCCCTAGGCCATTCAGGTTAAGCGTTTGGAGCAGCAGAATTGCGAAAAATTTCTTGCCTTCTCAACC
Organism: Ptiloglossa arizonensis; assembly: GCF_051014685.1. Classification (NCBI taxonomy): domain Eukaryota; kingdom Metazoa; phylum Arthropoda; class Insecta; order Hymenoptera; family Colletidae; genus Ptiloglossa; species Ptiloglossa arizonensis. Next base: position 32,514 of record NW_027478814.1, on the reverse strand, counting down.
ATTTCTTGGCTTCAAAGTCCCATATCTCGCGAACGGATTGACCTAACCCAAAAATTCCTATGGCATCTGAAGGTAGAAACTCGCCCGATTACAACGGTATGTGTATTTTTTCCCTAGGCCATTCTGGTTAAGCGTTTGGAGCAGCAGAATTGCGAAAAATTTTTTGCCTTCTCAACCATTTCTTAGCTTCAAACTCCCATATCTCGCGAACGGATTGACTTAACCCAAAAATTCCTATTGCATCTGAAAGTAGAAACTCGCCCGATTATAACGGCATGTGTATTTTTTCCCTAGGCCATTCTGGTTAAGCGTTTGGAGCAGCAGAATTGCGAAAAATTTTTGCCTTCTCAACCATTTCTTGTCTTCAAACTCCGATATCTCGCGAACGGATTGACCTAACCAAAAATTCCTATTGCATCTGAGAGTAGAAACTCGCCCGATTACAACGGAATGTGTATTTTTTCCCTATGCCATTCTGGTTAAGCGGTTGGAGCAGCAGAAGTGCGAAAAATTTGTTGCCTTCTCAACCATTTCTTAGCTTCAAACTCCCATATCTCGCGAACGGATTGACGAAACCCAAAAATTCCTGTTGCATCTGAAAGTAGAAACTCGCCCGATTAGAACGGTATGTGTATTTTTTCCCTAGGCCATTCTGGTTAAGCATTTGGAGCAGCAGAATTGTGAAAAATTTTTTGCCTTCTCAACCATTTCGTTTCTTCAAAGTCCCATATCTCGCGAACGGATTGACCTAACCCAAATATTCCTATTGCATCTGAAAGTAGAAACTCGCCCGATTACAACGGTTTTGGTATTTTTTCCCTAGGCCATTCAGGTTAAGCGTTTGGAGCAGCAGAATTGCGAAAAATTTCTTGCCTTCTCAACCATTTCTTGGCTTCAAAGTCCCATATCTCGCGAACGGATTGACCTAACCCAAAAATTCCTATGGCATCTGAAAGTAGAAACTCACCCGATTACAACGGAATGTGTATTTTTTCCCTATGCCATTCTGGTTAAGCGGTTGGAGCAGCAGAAGTGCGAAAAATTTGTTGCCTTCTCAACCATTTCTTAGCTTCAAACTCCCATATCTCGCGAACGGATTGACGAAACCCAAAAATTCCTGTTGCATCTGAAAGTAGAAACTCGCCCGATTACAACGGTATGTGTATTTTTTCCCTATGCCATTCTGGTTAAGCGTTTGGAGCAGCAGAATCGCGAAAAATTTTTTGCCTTCTCAACCATTTCTTGTCTTCAAACTCCCATATCTCGCGAACGGATTGACCTAACCCAAAAATTCCTATGGCATCTGAAAGTAGAAACTCACCCGATTACAACGGTATGTGTATTTTTTCCCTACGCCATTCTGGTTAAGCGTTTGGAGCAGCAGAAGTGCGAAAAATTTGTTGTCTTCTCACCCATTTGTTAGCTTCAAACTCCCAAATCTCGCTAACGGATTGACCTAACCCAAAAATTCCTATTGCATCTCAAGGTAGAAACTCGCCCGATTACAACGGTATGTGTATTTTTTCCCTAGGCCATTCTGGTTAAGCGTTTGGAGCAGCAGAATTGCGAAAAATTTTTTGCCTTCTCAACCATTTCTTGTCTTCAAACTCCCATATCTCGCGAACGGATTGACCTAACCAAAAATTCCTATTGCATCTGAAAGTAGAAACTCGCCCGATTAGAACGGTATGTGTATTTTTTCCCTAGGCCATTCTGGTTAAGCGTTTGGAGCAGCAGAATTGTGAAAAATTTTTTGCCTTCTCAACCATTTCGTGTCTTCAAAGTCCCATATCTCGCGAACGGATTGACCCAACCCAAATATTCCTATTGCATCTGAAAGTAGAAACTCGCCCGATTACAACGGTTTTGGTATTTTTTCCCTAGGCCATTCAGGTTAAGCGTTTGGAGCAGCAGAATTGCGAAAAATTTCTTGCCTTCTCAACCATTTCTTGGCTTCAAAGTCCCATATCTCGCGAACGGATTGACCTAACCCAAAAATTCCTATGGCATCTGAAAGTAGAAACTCACCCGATTACAACGGAAGGTGTATTTTTTCCCTATGCCATTCTGGTTAAGCGGTTGGAGCAGCAGAAGTGCGAAAAATTTGTTGCCTTCTCAACCATTTCTTAGCTTCAAACTCCCATATCTCGCGAACGGATTGACGAAACCCAAAAATTCCTGTTGCATCTGAAAGTAGAAACTCGCCCGATTACAACGGTTTTGGTATTTTTTCCCTAGGCCATTCAGGTTAAGCGTTTGGAGCAGCAGAATTGCGAAAAATTTCTTGCCTTCTCAACCATTTCTTGGCTTCAAAGTCCCATATCTCGCGAACGGATTGACCTAACCCAAAAATTCCTATGGCATCTGAAGGTAGAAACTCGCCCGATTACAACGGTATGTGTATTTTTTCCCTAGGCCATTCTGGTTAAGCGTTTGGAGCAGCAGAATTGCGAAAAATTTTTTGCCTTCTCAACCATTTCTTAGCTTCAAACTCCCATATCTCGCGAACGGATTGACTTAACCCAAAAATTCCTATTGCATCTGAAAGTAGAAACTCGCCCGATTATAACGGCATGTGTATTTTTTCCCTAGGCCATTCTGGTTAAGCGTTTGGAGCAGCAGAATTGCGAAAAATTTTTTGCTTTCTCAACCATTTCTTGTCTTCAAACTCCGATATCTCGCGAACGGATTGACCTAACCAAAAATTCCTATTGCATCTGAGAGTAGAAACTCGCCCGATTACAACGGTATGTGTATTTTTTCCCTAGGCCATTCTGGTTAAGCGTTTGGAGCAGCAGAATTGCGAAAAATTTTTTGCCTTCTCTACCATTTCTTGGCTTCAAACTCCCATATCTCGCGAACGGATTGACCTAACCAAAAAATTCCTATTGCATCTGAAAGTAGAAACTCGCCCGATTATAACGGAATTTGTATTTTTTCCCTAGGCCATTCTGGTTAAGCGTTTGGAGCAGCAGAATTGCGAAAAATTTTTTGCCTTCTCAACCATTTCTTGTCTTCAAACTCCCATATCTCGCGAACGGATTGACCTAACCAAAAATTCCTATTGCATCTGAAAGTAGAAACTCGCCCGATTAGAACGGTATGTGTATTTTTTCCCTAGGCCATTCTGGTTAAGCATTTGGAGCAGCAGAATTGTGAAAAATTTTTTGCCTTCTCAACCATTTCGTGTCTTCAAAGTCCCATATCTCGCGAACGGATTGACCTAACCCAAATACTCCTATTGCATCTGAAAGTAGAAACTCGCCCGATTACAACGGTTTTGGTATTTTTTCCCTAGGCCATTCAGGTTAAGCGTTTGGAGCAGCAGAATTGCGAAAAATTTCTTGCCTTCTCAACCATTTCTTGGCTTCAACGTCCCATATCTCGCGAACGGATTGACCTAACCCAAAAATTCCTATGGCATCTGAAAGTAGAAACTCACCCGATTACAACGGAATGTGTATTTTTTCCCTATGCCATTCTGGTTAAGCGGTTGGAGCAGCAGAAGTGCGAAAAATTTGTTGCCTTCTCAACCATTTCTTAGCTTCAAACTCCCATATCTCGCGAACGGATTGACGAAACCCAAAAATTCCTGTTGCATCTGAAAGTAGAAACTCGCCCGATTACAACGGTATGTGTATTTTTTCCCTATGCCATTCTGGTTAAGCGTTTGGAGCAGCAGAATCGCGAAAAATTTTTTGCCTTCTCAACCATTTCTTGTCTTCAAGCTCCCATATCTCGCGAACGGATTGACCTAACCCAAAAATTCCTATGGCATCTGAAAGTAGAAACTCACCCGATTACAACGGTATATGTATTTTTTCCCTAGGCCATTCTGGTTAAGCGTTTGGAGCAGCAGAAGTGCGAAAAATTTGTTGTCTTCTCAACCATTTGTTAGCTTCAAACTCCCAAATCTCGCTAACGGATTGACCTAACCCAAAAATTCCTATTGCATCTCAAGGTAGAAACTCGCCCGATTACAACGGTATGTGTATTTTTTCCCTAGGCCATTCTGGTTAAGCGTTTGGAGCAGCAGAATTGCGAAAAATTTTTTGCCTTCTCAACCATTTCTTGTCTTCAAACTCCCATATCTCGCGAACGGATTGACCTAACAAAAATTCCTATTGCATCTGAAAGTAGAAACTCGCCCGATTAGAACGGTATGTGTATTTTTTCCCTAGGCCATTCTGGTTAAGCGTTTGGAGCAGCAGAATTGTGAAAAATTTTTTGCCTTCTCAACCATTTCGTGTCTTCAAAGTCCCATATCTCGCGAACGGATTGACCTAACCCAAATATTCCTATTGCATCTGAAAGTAGAAACTCGCCCGATTACAACGGTTTTGGTATTTTTTCCCTAGGCCATTCAGGTTAAGCGTTTGGAGCAGCAGAATTGCGAAAAATTTCTTGCCTTCTCAACCATTTCTTGGCTTCAAAGTCCCATATCTCGCGAACGGATTGACCTAACCCAAAAATTCCTATGGCATCTGAAAGTAGAAACTCACCCGATTACAACGGAATGTGTATTTTTTCCCTATGCCATTCTGGTTAAGCGGTTGGAGCAGCAGAAGTGCGAAAAATTTGTTGCCTTCTCAACCATTTCTTAGCTTCAAACTCCCATATCTCGCGAACGGATTGACGAAACCCAAAAATTCCTGTTGCATCTGAAAGTAGAAACTCGCCCGATTACAACGGTATGTGTATTTTTTCCCTATGCCATTCTGGTTAAGCGTTTGGAGCAGCAGAATCGCGAAAAATTTTTTGCCTTCTCAACCATTTCTTGTCTTCAAACTCCCATATCTCGCGAACGGATTGACCTAACCCAAAAATTCCTATGGCATCTGAAAGTAGAAACTCACCCGATTACAACGGTATGTGTATTTTTTCCCTAGGCCATTCTGGTTAAGCGTTTGGAGCAGCAGAAGTGCGAAAAATTTGTTGTCTTCTCAACCATTTGTTAGCTTCAAACTCCCAAATCTCGCTAACGGATTGACCTAACCCAAAAATTCCTATTGCATCTCAAGGTAGAAACTCGCCCGATTACAACGGTATGTGTATTTTTTCCCTAGGCCATTCTGGTTAAGCGTTTGGAGCAGCAGAATTGCGAAAAATTCTTTGCCTTCTCAACCATTTCTTGTCTTCAAACTCCCATATCTCGCGAACGGATTGACCTAACCAAAAATTCCTATTGCATCTGAAAGCAGAAACTCGCCCGATTACAACGGTATGTGTATTTTTTCCCTAGGCCATTCTGGTTAAGCGTTTGGAGCAGCAGAATTGTGAAAAATTTTTTGCCTTCTCTACCATTTCTTGGCTTCAAACTCCAATATCTCGCGAACGGATTGACCTAACCCAAAAATTCCTATTGCATCTGAAGGTAGAAACTCGCCCGATTACAACGGTATGTGTATTTCTTCCCTAGGCCATTCTGGTTAAGCGTTTGGAGCAGCAGAATTGCGAAAAATTTCTTGCCTTCTCAACCATTTCTTGTCTTCAAACTCCCATATCTCGCGAACGGATTGACCTAACCCAAAAATTCCTATTGCATCTGAAAGTAGAAACTCGCCCGATTATAACGGAATTTGTATTTTTTCCCTAGGCCATTCTGGTTAAGCGTTTGGAGCAGCAGAAGTGCGAAAAATTTGTTGTCTTCTCAACCATTTCTTAGGTTTAAACTCCCATATCTCGCGAACGGATTGACCTAACCCAAAAATTCCTGTTGCATCTGAAAGTAGAAACTCGCCCGATTACAACGGTATGTGTATTTTTTCCCTAGGCCATTCTGGTTAAGCGTTTGGAGCAGCAGAATTGCGAAAAATTCTTTGCCTTCTCAACCATTTCTTGTCTTCAAACTCCCATATCTCGCGAACGGATTGACCTAACCAAAAATTCCTATTGCATCTGAAAGTAGAAACTCGCCCGATTACAACGGTATGTGTATTTTTTCCCTAGGCCATTCTGGTTAAGCGTTTGGAGCAGCAGAATTGTGAAAAATTTTTTGCCTTCTCTACCATTTCTTGGCTTTAAACTCCCATATCTCGCGAACGGATTGACCTAACCCAAAAATTCCTGTTGCATCTGAAAGTAGAAACTCGCCCGATTACAACGGTATGTGTATTTTTTCCCTAGGCCATTCTGGTTAAGCGTTTGGAGCAGCAGAATTGCGAAAAATTTTTTGCCTTCTCAACCATTTCTTGGCTTCAAAGTCCCATATCTCGCGAACGGATTGACATAACCCAAAAATTCCTATTGCATCTGAAAGTAGAAAATCGCCCGATTACAACGGTATGTGTATTTTTTCCCTAGGCCATTCTGGTTAAGCGTTTGGAGCAGCAGAATTGCGAAAAATTTGTTGCCTTCTCAACCATTTCTTAGCTTCAAACTCCCATATCTCGCGAACGGATTGACCTAACCCAAAAATTCCTATTGCATCTGAAAGTAGAAACTCGCCCGATTATAACGGCATGTGTATTTTTTCCCTAGGCCATTCTGGTTAAGCGTTTGGAGCAGCAGAATTGCGAAAAATTTTTTGCCTTCTCAACCATTTCTTGTCTTCAAACTCCGATATCTCGCGAACGGATTGACCTAACCAAAAATTCCTATTGCATCTGAGAGTAGAAACTCGCCCGATTACAACGGTATGTGTATTTTTTCCCTAGGCCATTCTGGTTAAGCGTTTGGAGCAGAGAATTGTGAAAAATTTTTTGCCTTCTCTACCATTTCTTGGCTTCAAACTCCCATATCTCGCGAACGGATTGACCTAACCCAAAAATTCCTATTGCATCTGAAGGTAGAAACACGCCCGATTACAACGGTATGTGTATTTTTTCCCTAGGCCATTCTGGTTAAGCGTTTGGAGCAGCAGAATTGCGAAAAATTTTTTGCCTTCTCAACCATTTCTTGGCTTCAAAGTCCCATATCTCGCGAACGGATTGACCTAACCCAAAAATTCCTATTGCATCTGAAAGTAGAAACTCGCCCGATTACAACGGTATGTGTATTTTTTCCCTAGGCCATTCTGGTTAAGCGTTTGGAGCAGCAGAATTGCAAAAAATTTTTTGCCTTCTCAACCATTTCTTGGCTTCAAACTCCCATATCTCGCGAACGGATTGACCTAACCCAAAAATTCCTATTGCATCTGAAAGTAGGAACTCGCCCGATTATAACGGTATGTGTATTTTTTCCCTAGGCCATTCTGGTTAAGCGTTTGGAGCAGCAGAATTGCGAAAAATTTGTTGTCTTCTCAACCATTTCTTAGCTTCAAACTCCCATATCTCGCGAACGGATTGACCTAACCCAAAAATTCCTGTTGCATCTGAAAGTAGAAACTCGCCCGATTACAACGGTTTTTCTATTTTTTCCCTAGGCCATTCTGGTTAAGCGTTTGGAGCAGCAGAATTGTGAAAAATTTTTTGCCTTCGCAACCATTTCTTGGCTTCAAAGTCCCATATCTCGCGAACGGATTGTACTAACCCAAAAATTCCTATTTCATCTGAAAGTAGAAACTCGCCCGATTACAACGGTATGTGTAATTTTTCCCTAGGCCATTCTGGTTAAGCGTTTGGAGCAGCAGAATTGCGAAAAATTTGTTGCCTTCTCAACCATTTCTTGGCTTCAAAGTCCCATATCTCGCGAACGGATTGACCGAACCCAAAAATTCCTGTTGCATCTGATGGTAGAAACTCGCCCGATTACAACGGTATGTGTATTTTTTCCCTAGGCCATTCTGGTTTAGCGTTTGGAGCAGCAGAATTACGAAAAATTTTTTGCCTTCTCAACCATTTCTTAGCTTCAAACTCCCATATCTCGCGAACGGATTGACCTAACCCAAAAATTCCTATTGCATCTGAAAGTAGAAACTCGCCCGATTATAATGGTATGTGTATTTTTTCCCTAGGCCATTCTGGTTAAGCGTTTGGAGCAGCAGAATTGCGAAAAATTTTTTGCCTTCTCAACCATTTCTTGTCTTCAAACTCCCATATCTCGCGAACGGATTAACCCAACCCAAAAATTCCTATTGCATCTGAAAGTAGAAACTCGCCCGATTATAACGGTATGTGTATTTTTTCCCTAGGCCATTCTGGTTAAGCGTTTGGAGCAGCAGAATTGCGAAAAATTTTTTTCCTTCTCAACCATTTCTTGTCTTCAAACTCCCATATCTCGCGAACGGATTGTACTAACCCAAAAATTCCTATTTCATCTGAAAGTAGAAACTCGCCCGATCACAACGGTATGTGTAATTTTTCCCTAGGCCATTCTGGTTAAGCGTTTGGAGCAGCAGAATTGCGAAAAATTTGTTGCCTTCTCAACCATTTCTTGGCTTCAAAGTCCCATATCTCGCGAACGGATTGTACTAACCCAAAAATTCCTATTTCATCTGAAAGTAGAAACTCGCCCGATTACAACGGTATGTGTAATTTTTCCCTAGGCCATTCTGGTTAAGCGTTTGGAGCAGCAGAATTGCGAAAAATTTTTTGCCTTCTCAACCATTTCTTGGCTTCAAAGTCCCATATCTCGCGAACGGATTGACCTAACCCAAAAATTCCTATTGCATCTGAAAGTAGAAACTCGCCCGATTATAACGGTATGTGTATTTTTTCCCTAGGCCATTCTGGTTAAGCGTTTGGAGCAGCAGAATTGCGAAAAATTTTTTGCCTTCTCAACCATTTCTTGTCTTCAAACTCCCATATCTCGCGAACGGATTGACCTAACCAAAAATTCTTATTGTATATGAAAGTAGAAACTCGCCCGATTACAACGGTATGTGTATTTTTTCCCTAGGCCATTCTGGTTAAGCGTTTGGAGCAGCAGAATTGCGAAAAATTTTTTGCCTTCTCAACCATTTCTTGGCTTCAAAGTCCCATATCTCGCGAACGGATTGACCTAACCCAAAAATTCCTATTCCATCTGATGGTAGAAACTCGCCCGATTACAACGGTATGTGTATTTTTTCCCTAGGCCATTCTGGTTAAGCGTTTGGAGCAGCAGAATTGCGAAAAATTTTTTGCCTTCTCAACCATTTCCTAGCTTCAAACTCCCATATCTCGCGAACGGATTAACCTAACCCAAAAATTCCTATTGCATCTGAAAGTAGAAACTCGCCCGATTATAACGGTATGTGTATTTTTTCCCTAGGCCATTCTGGTTAAGCGTTTGGAGCAGCAGAATTGCGAAAAATTTTTTGCCTTCTCAACCATTTCTTGTCTTCAAACTCCCATATCTCGCGAACGGATTGACCTAACCAAAAATTCCTATTGCATCTGAAAGTAGAAACTCGCCCGATTACAACGGTATGTGTATTTTTTCCCTAGGCCATTCTGGTTAAGCGTTTGGAGCAGCAGAATTGCGAAAAATTTTTTGCCTTCTCAACCATTTCTTGGCTTCAAAGTCCCATATCTCGCGAACGGATTGTACTAACCCAAAAATTCCTATTTCATCTGAAAGTAGAAACTCGCCCGATTACAACGGTATGTGTATTTTTTCCCTAGGCCATTCTGGTTAAGCGTTTGGAGCAGCAGAATTGCGAAAAATTTGTTGTCTTCTCAACCATTTCTTAGCTTCAAACTCCCATATCTCGCGAACGGATTGACCTAACCCAAAAATTCCTGTTGCATCTGAAAGTAGAAACTCGCCCGATTACAACGGTTTTTCTATTTTTTCCCTAGGCCATTCTGGTTAAGCGTTTGGAGCAGCAGAATTGTGAAAAATTTTTTGCCTTCGCAACCATTTCTTGGCTTCAAAGTCCCATATCTCGCGAACGGATTGTACTAACCCAAAAATTCCTATTTCATCTGAAAGTAGAAACTCGCCCGATTACAACGGTATGTGTAATTTTTCCCTAGGCCATTCTGGTTAAGCGTTTGGAGCAGCAGAATTGCGAAAAATTTGTTGCCTTCTCAACCATTTCTTGGCTTCAAAGTCCCATATCTCGCGAACGGATTGACCGAACCCAAAAATTCCTGTTGCATCTGATGGTAGAAACTCGCCCGATTACAACGGTATGTGTATTTTTTCCCTAGGCCATTCTGGTTTAGCGTTTGGAGCAGCAGAATTACGAAAAATTTTTTGCCTTCTCAACCATTTCTTAGCTTCAAACTCCCATATCTCGCGAACGGATTGACCTAACCCAAAAATTCCTATTGCATCTGAAAGTAGAAACTCGCCCGATTATAATGGTATGTGTATTTTTTCCCTAGGCCATTCTGGTTAAGCGTTTGGAGCAGCAGAATTGCGAAAAATTTTTTGCCTTCTCAACCATTTCTTGTCTTCAAACTCCCATATCTCGCGAACGGATTAACCCAACCCAAAAATTCCTATTGCATCTGAAAGTAGAAACTCGCCCGATTATAACGGTATGTGTATTTTTTCCCTAGGCCATTCTGGTTAAGCGTTTGGAGCAGCAGAATTGCGAAAAATTTTTTGCCTTCTCAACCATTTCTTGTCTTCAAACTCCCATATCTCGCGAACGGATTGACCTAACCAAAAATTCTTATTGTATATGAAAGTAGAAACTCGCCCGATCACAACGGTATGTGTAATTTTTCCCTAGGCCATTCTGGTTAAGCGTTTGGAGCAGCAGAATTGCGAAAAATTTGTTGCCTTCTCAACCATTTCTTGGCTTCAAAGTCCCATATCTCGCGAACGGATTGTACTAACCCAAAAATTCCTATTTCATCTGAAAGTAGAAACTCGCCCGATTACAACGGTATGTGTAATTTTTCCCTAGGCCATTCTGGTTAAGCGTTTGGAGCAGCAGAATTGCGAAAAATTTTTTGCCTTCTCAACCATTTCTTGGCTTCAAAGTCCCATATCTCGCGAACGGATTGACCTAACCCAAAAATTCCTATTGCATCTGAAAGTAGAAACTCGCCCGATTATAACGGTATGTGTATTTTTTCCCTAGGCCATTCTGGTTAAGCGTTTGGAGCAGCAGAATTGCGAAAAATTTTTTGCCTTCTCAACCATTTCTTGTCTTCAAACTCCCATATCTCGCGAACGGATTGACCTAACCAAAAATTCTTATTGTATATGAAAGTAGAAACTCGCCCGATTACAACGGTATGTGTATTTTTTCCCTAGGCCATTCTGGTTAAGCGTTTGGAGCAGCAGAATTGCGAAAAATTTTTTGCCTTCTCAACCATTTCTTGGCTTCAAAGTCCCATATCTCGCGAACGGATTGACCTAACCCAAAAATTCCTATTCCATCTGATGGTAGAAACTCGCCCGATTACAACGGTATGTGTATTTTTTCCCTAGGCCATTCTGGTTAAGCGTTTGGAGCAGCAGAATTGCGAAAAATTTTTTGCCTTCTCAACCATTTCCTAGCTTCAAACTCCCATATCTCGCGAACGGATTAACCTAACCCAAAAATTCCTATTGCATCTGAAAGTAGAAACTCGCCCGATTATAACGGTATGTGTATTTTTTCCCTAGGCCATTCTGGTTAAGCGTTTGGAGCAGCAGAATTGCGAAAAATTTTTTGCCTTCTCAACCATTTCTTGTCTTCAAACTCCCATATCTCGCGAACGGATTGACCTAACCAAAAATTCCTATTGCATCTGAAAGTAGAAACTCGCCCGATTACAACGGTATGTGTATTTTTTCCCTAGGCCATTCTGGTTAAGCGTTTGGAGCAGCAGAATTGCGAAAAATTTTTTGCCTTCTCAACCATTTCTTGGCTTCAAAGTCCCATATCTCGCGAACGGATTGTACTAACCCAAAAATTCCTATTTCATCTGAAAGTAGAAACTCGCCCGATTACAACGGTATGTGTATTTTTTCCCTAGGCCATTCTGGTTAAGCGTTTGGAGCAGCAGAATTGCGAAAAATTTTTTGCCTTCTCAACCATTTCTTGTCTTCAAACTCCCATATCTCGCGAACGGATTAACCCAACCCAAAAATTCCTATTGCATCTGAAAGTAGAAACTCGCCCGATTATAACGGTATGTGTATTTTTTCCCTAGGCCATTCTGGTTAAGCGTTTGGAGCAGCAGAATTGCGAAAAATTTTTTTCCTTCTCAACCATTTCTTGTCTTCAAACTCCCATATCTCGCGAACGGATTAACCTAACCCAAAAATTCCCATTGCATCTGAAAGTAGAAACTCGCCCGATTATAACGGTATGTGTATTTTTTCCCTAGGCCATTCTGGTTAAGCGTTTGGAGCAGCAGAACTGCGAAAAATTTTTTGCCTTCTCAACCATTTCTTGTCTTCAAACTCCCATATCTCGCGAACGGATTGACCTAACCAAAAATTCTTATTGTATCTGAAAGTAGAAACTCGCCCGATTACAACGGTATGTGTATTTTTTCCCTAGGCCATTCTGGTTAAGCGTTTGGAGCAGCAGATTTGCGAAAAATTTTTTGCCTTCTCAACCATTTCTTGGCTTCAAAGTCCCATATCTCGCGAACGGATTGACCTAACCCAAAAATTCCTATTCCATCTGATGGTAGAAACTCGCCCGATTACAACGGTATGTGTATTTTTTCCCTAGGCCATTCTGGTTAAGCGTTTGGAGCAGCAGAATTGCGAAAAATTTTTTGCCTTCTCAACCATTTCCTAGCTTCAAACTCCCATATCTCGCGAACGGATTAACCTAACCCAAAAATTCCTATTGCATCTGAAAGTAGAAACTCGCCCGATTATAACGGTATGTGTATTTTTTCCTAGGCCATTCTGGTTAAGCGTTTGGAGCAGCAGAATTGCGAAAAATTTTTTGCCTTCTCAACCATTTCTTGTCTTCAAACTCCCATATCTCGCGAACGGATTGACCTAACCAAAAATTCCTATTGCATCTGAAAGTAGAAACTCGCCCGATTACAACGGTATGTGTATTTTTTCCCTAGGCCATTCTGGTTAAGCGTTTGGAGCAGCAGAAGTGCGAAAAATTTGTTTGCTTCTCAACCATTTCTTAGCTTCAAACTCCCATATCTCGCGAACGGATTGACCTAACCCAAAAATTCCTATTGCATCTGAAAGTAGAAACTCGCCCGATTATAATGGTATGTGTATTTTTTCCCTAGGCCATTCTGGTTAAGCGTTTGGAGCAGCAGAATTGCGAAAAATTTTTTGCCTTCTCAACCATTTCTTGTCTTCAAACTCCCATATCTCGCGAACGGATTGACCTAACCAAAAATTCCTATTGCATCTGAAAGTAGAAACCCGTCCGATTACAACGGTATGTGTATTTTTTCCCTAGGCCATTCTGGTTAAGCGTTTGGAGCAGCAGAATTGTGAAAAATTTTTTGCCTTCTCTACCATTTCTTGGCTTCAAACTCCCATATCTCGCGAACGGATTGACCTAATCCAAAAATTCCTATTGCATCTGAAAGTAGAAACTCGCCCGATTACAACGGTAAGTGTATTTTTTCCCTAGGCCATTCTGGTTAAGCTTTTGGAGCAGCAGAATTATGAGAAATTTTTTGCCTTCTCTACCATTTCTTGGCTTCAAACTCCCATATCTCGCGAACGGATTGACCTAACCCAAAAATTCCTATTGCATCTGAAGGTAGAAACTCGCCCGATTACAACGGTATGTGTATTTTTTCCCTAGGCCATTCTGGTTAAGCGTTTGGAGCAGCAGAATTGTGAAAAATTTTTTGCCTTCTCTACCATTTCTTGGCTTCAAACTCCCATATCTCGCGAACGGATTGACCTAACCCAAAAATTCCTATTGCATCTGAAAGTAGAAACTCGCCCGATTACAACGGTATGTGTATTTTTTCCCTAGGCCATTCTGGTTAAGCGTTTGGAGCAGCAGAATTGCGAAAAATTTTTTGCCTTCTCAACCATTTCTTGGCTTCAAAGTCCCATATCTCGCGAACGGATTGACCTAACCCAAAAATTCCTATTGCATCTGAAAGTAGAAACTCGCCCGATTACAACGGTATGTGTATTTTTTCCCTAGGCCATTCTGGCTAAGCGTTTGGAGCAGCAGAATTGCAAAAAATTTTTTGCCTTCTCAACCATTTCTTGGCTTCAAAGTCCCATATCTCGCGAACGGATTGACCTAACCAAAAATTCTTATTGTATCTGAAAGTAGAAACTCGCCCGATTACAACGGTATGTGTATTTTTTCCCTAGGCCATTCTGGTTAAGCGTTTGGAGCAGCAGAATTGCGAAAAATTTTTTGCCTTCTCAACCATTTCTTGGCTTCAAAGTCCCATATCTCGCGAACGGATTGACCTAACCCAAAAATTCCTATTGCATCTGAAAGTAGAAACTCGCCCGATTATAACGGTATGTGTATTTTTTCCCTAGGCCATTCTGGTTAAGCGTTTGGAGCAGCAGAAGTGCGAAAAATTTGTTTGCTTCTCAACCATTTCTTAGCTTCAAACTCCCATATCTCGCGAACGGATTGACCTAACCCAAAAATTCCTGTTGCACCTGAAAGTAGAAACTCGCCCGATTACAACGGTTTTTCTATTTTTTCCCTAGGCCATTCTGGTTAAGCGTTTGGAGCAGCAGAATTGTGAAAAATTTTTTGCCTTCTCAACCATTTCTTAGCTTCAAACTCCCATATCTCGCGAACGGATTGACCTAACCCAAAAATTCCTATTGCATCTGAAAGTAGAAACTCGCCCGATTATAATGGTATGTGTATTTTTTCCCTAGGCCATTCTGGTTAAGCGTTTGGAGCAGCAGAATTGCGAAAAATTTTTTGCCTTCTCAACCATTTCTTGTCTTCAAACTCCCATATCTCGCGAACGGATTGACCTAACCAAAAATTCCTATTGCATCTGAAAGTAGAAACCCGTCCGATTACAACGGTATGTGTATTTTTTCCCTAGGCCATTCTGGTTAAGCGTTTGGAGCAGCAGAATTGTGAAAAATTTTTTGCCTTCTCTACCATTTCTTGGCTTCAAACTCCCATATCTCGCGAACGGATTGACCTAATCCAAAAATTCCTATTGCATCTGAAAGTAGAAACTCGCCCGATTACAACGGTAAGTGTATTTTTTCCCTAGGCCATTCTGGTTAAGCTTTTGGAGCAGCAGAATTATGAGAAATTTTTTGCCTTCTCTACCATTTCTTGGCTTCAAACTCCCATATCTCGCGAACGGATTGACCTAACCCAAAAATTCCTATTGCATCTGAAGGTAGAAACTCGCCCGATTACAACGGTATGTGTATTTTTTCCCTAGGCCATTCTGGTTAAGCGTTTGGAGCAGCAGAATTGTGAAAAATTTTTTGCCTTCTCTACCATTTCTTGGCTTCAAACTCCCATATCTCGCGAACGGATTGACCTAACCCAAAAATTCCTATTGCATCTGAAAGTAGAAACTCGCCCGATTACAACGGTATGTGTATTTTTTCCCTAGGCCATTCTGGTTAAGCGTTTGGAGCAGCAGAATTGCGAAAAATTTTTTGCCTTCTCAACCATTTCTTGGCTTCAAAGTCCCATATCTCGCGAACGGATTGACCTAACCCAAAAATTCCTATTGCATCTGAAAGTAGAAACTCGCCCGATTACAACGGTATGTGTATTTTTTCCCTAGGCCATTCTGGCTAAGCGTTTGGAGCAGCAGAATTGCAAAAAATTTTTTGCCTTCTCAACCATTTCTTGGCTTCAAAGTCCCATATCTCGCGAACGGATTGACCTAACCAAAAATTCTTATTGTATCTGAAAGTAGAAACTCGCCCGATTACAACGGTATGTGTATTTTTTCCCTAGGCCATTCTGGTTAAGCGTTTGGAGCAGCAGAATTGCGAAAAATTTTTTGCCTTCTCAACCATTTCTTGGCTTCAAACTCCCATATCTCGCGAACGGATTGACCTAACCCAAAAATTCCTATTGCATCTGAAAGTAGGAACTCGCCCGATTATAACTGTATGTGTATTTTTTCCCTAGGCCATTCTGGTTAAGCGTTTGGAGCAGCAGAAGTGCGAAAAATTTGTTGTCTTCTCAACCATTTCTTAGCTTCAAACTCCCACATCTCCCGAACGGATTGACCTAACCCAAAAATTCCTGTCGCATCTGAAAGTAGAAACTCGCCCGATTACAACGGTTTTTCTATTTTTTCCCTAGGCCATTCTGGTTAAGCGTTTGGAGCAGCAGAATTGTGAAAAATTTTTTGCCTTCGCAACCATTTCTTGGCTTCAAAGTCCCATATCTCGCGAACGGATTGTACTAACCCAAAAATTCCTATTGCATCTGAAAGTAGAAACTCGCCCGATTACAACGGTATCTGTAATTTTTCCCTAGGCCATTCTGGTTAAGCGTTTGGAGCAGCAGAATTGCGAAAAATTTGTTGCCTTCTCAACCATTTCTTGGCTTCAAAGTCCCATATCTCGCGAACGGATTGACCGAACCCAAAAATTCCTGTTGCATCTGAAAGTAGAAACCCGTCCGATTACAACGGTATGTGTATTTTTTCCCTAGGCCATTCTGGTTAAGCGTTTGGAGCAGCAGAATTGTGAAAAATTTTTTGCCTTCTCTACCATTTCTTGGCTTCAAACTCCCATATCTCGCGAACGGATTAACCCAACCCAAAAATTCCTATTGCATCTGAAAGTAGAAACTCGCCCGATTATAACGGTATGTGTATTTTTTCCCTAGGCCATTCTGGTTAAGCGTTTGGAGCAGCAGAATTGCGAAAAATTTTTTGCCTTCTCAACCATTTCTTGTCTTCAAACTCCCATATCTCGCGAACGGATTAACCTAACCCAAAAATTCCTATTGCATCTGAAAGTAGAAACTCGCCCGATTATAACGGTATGTGTATTTTTTCTCTAGGCCATTCTGGTTAAGCGTTTGGAGCAGCAGAATTGCGAAAAATTTTTTGCCTTCTCAACCATTTCTTGTCTTCAAACTCCCATATCTCGCGAACGGATTGACCTAACCAAAAATTCTTATTGTATCTGAAAGTAGAAACTCGCCCGATTACAACGGTATGTGTATTTTTTCCCTAGGCCATTCTGGTTAAGCGTTCGGAGCAGCAGAATTGCGAAAAATTGTTTGCCTTCTCAACCATTTCCTAGTTTCAAACTCCCATATCTCGCGAACGGATTAACCTAACCCAAAAATTCCTATTGCATCTGAAAGTAGAAACTCGCCCGATTATAACGGTATGTGTATTTTTTCCCTAGGCCATTCTGGTTAAGCGTTTGGAGCAGCAGAAGTGCGAAAAATTTGTTTGCTTCTCAACCATTTCTTAGCTTCAAACTCCCATATCTCGCGAACGGATTGACCTAACCCAAAAATTCCTGTTGCATCTGAAAGTAGAAACTCGCCCGATTACAACGGTTTTTCTATTTTTTCCCTAGGGCATTCTGGTTAAGCGTTTGGAGCAGCAGAATTGCGAAAAATTTTTTGCCTTCTCAACCATTTGTTGGCTTCAAACTCCCATATCTCGCGAACGGATTCACCTAATCCAAAAATTCCTATTCCATCTGATGGTAGAAACTCGCCCGATTGCAACGGTATGTGTATTTTTTCCCTAGGCCATTCTGGTTAAGCGTTTGGAGCAGCAGAATTGCGAAAAATTTTTTGCCTTCTCAACCATTTCCTAGCTTCAAACTCCCATATCTCGCGAACGGATTAACCTAACCCAAAAATTCCTATTGCATGTGAAAGTAGAAACTCGCCCGATTATAACGGTATGTGTATTTTTTCCCTAGGCCATTCTGGTTAAGCGTTTGGAGCAGCAGAATTGCGAAAAATTTTTTGCCTTCTCAACCATTTCTTGTCTTCAAACTCCCATATCTCGCGAACGGATTGACCTAACCAAAAATTCCTATTGCATCTGAAAGTAGAAACTCGCCCGATTACAACGGTATGTGTATTTTTTCCCTAGGCCATTCTGGTTAAGCGTTTGGAGCAGCAGAATTGCGAAAAATTTTTTGCCTTCTCAACCATTTCTTGGCTTCAAACTCCCATATCTCGCGAACGGATTGACCTAACCCAAAAATTCCTATTGCATCTGAAAGTAGGAACTCGCCCGATTATAACTGTATGTGTATTTTTTCCCTAGGCCATTCTGGTTAAGCGTTTGGAGCAGCAGAAGTGCGAAAAATTTGTTGTCTTCTCAACCATTTCTTAGCTTCAAACTCCCACATCTCCCGAACGGATTGACCTAACCCAAAAATTCCTGTTGCATCTGAAAGTAGAAACTCGCCCGATTACAACGGTTTTTCTATTTTTTCCCTAGGCCATTCTGGTTAAGCGTTTGGAGCAGCAGAATTGTGAAAAATTTTTTGCCTTCGCAACCATTTCTTGGCTTCAAAGTCCCATATCTCGCGAACGGATTGTACTAACCCAAAAATTCCTATTGCATCTGAAAGTAGAAACTCGCCCGATTACAACGGTATCTGTAATTTTTCCCTAGGCCATTCTGGTTAAGCGTTTGGAGCAGCAGAATTGCGAAAAATTTGTTGCCTTCTCAACCATTTCTTGGCTTCAAAGTCCCATATCTCGCGAACGGATTGACCGAACCCAAAAATTCCTGTTGCATCTGAAAGTAGAAACTCGCCCGATTACAACGGTATGTGTATTTTTTCCCTAGGCCATTCTGGTTAAGCGTTTGGAGCAGCAGAATTACGAAAAATTTTTGCCTTCTCAACCATTTCTTAGCTTCAAACTCCCATATCTCGCGAACGGGTTGACCTAACCCAAAAATTCCTATTGCATCTGAAAGTAGAAACTCGCCCGATTATAATGGTATGTGTATTTTTTTCCTAGGCCATTCTGGTTAAGCGTTTGGAGCAGCAGAATTGCGAAAAATTTTTTGCCTTCTCAACCATTTCTTGTCTTCAAACTCCCATATCTCGCGAACGGATTGACCTAACCAAAAATTCCTATTGCATCTGAAAGTAGAAACCCGTCCGATTACAACGGTATGTGTATTTTTTCCCTAGGCCATTCTGGTTAAGCGTTTGGAGCAGCAGAATTGTGAAAAATTTTTTGCCTTCTCTACCATTTCTTGGCTTCAAACTCCCATATCTCGCGAACGGATTAACCCAACCCAAAAATTCCTATTGCATCTGAAAGTAGAAACTCGCCCGATTATAACGGTATGTGTATTTTTTCCCTAGGCCATTCTGGTTAAGCGTTTGGAGCAGCAGAATTGCGAAAAATTTTTTGCCTTCTCAACCATTTCTTGTCTTCAAACTCCCATATCTCGCGAACGGATTAACCTAACCCAAAAATTCCTATTGCATCTGAAAGTAGAAACTCGCCCGATTATAACGGTATGTGTATTTTTTCTCTAGGCCATTCTGGTTAAGCGTTTGGAGCAGCAGAATTGCGAAAAATTTTTTGCCTTCTCAACCATTTCTTGTCTTCAAACTCCCATATCTCGCGAACGGATTGACCTAACCAAAAATTCTTATTGTATCTGAAAGTAGAAACTCGCCCGATTACAACGGTATGTGTATTTTTTCCCTAGGCCATTCTGGTTAAGCGTTTGGAGCAGCAGAATTGCGAAAAATTGTTTGCCTTCTCAACCATTTCCTAGTTTCAAACTCCCATATCTCGCGAACGGATTAACCTAACCCAAAAATTCCTATTGCATCTGAAAGTAGAAACTCGCCCGATTATAACGGTATGTGTATTTTTTCCCTAGGCCATTCTGGTTAAGCGTTTGGAGCAGCAGAAGTGCGAAAAATTTGTTTGCTTCTCAACCATTTCTTAGCTTCAAACTCCCATATCTCGCGAACGGATTGACCTAACCCAAAAATTCCTGTTGCATCTGAAAGTAGAAACTCGCCCGATTACAACGGTTTTTCTATTTTTTCCCTAGGGCATTCTGGTTAAGCGTTTGGAGCAGCAGAATTGCGAAAAATTTTTTGCCTTCTCAACCATTTGTTGGCTTCAAACTCCCATATCTCGCGAACGGATTCACCTAATCCAAAAATTCCTATTCCATCTGATGGTAGAAACTCGCCCGATTGCAACGGTATGTGTATTTTTTCCCTAGGCCATTCTGGTTAAGCGTTTGGAGCAGCAGAATTGCGAAAAATTTTTTGCCTTCTCAACCATTTCCTAGCTTCAAACTCCCATATCTCGCGAACGGATTAACCTAACCCAAAAATTCCTATTGCATGTGAAAGTAGAAACTCGCCCGATTATAACGGTATGTGTATTTTTTCCCTAGGCCATTCTGGTTAAGCGTTTGGAGCAGCAGAATTGCGAAAAATTTTTTGCCTTCTCAACCATTTCTTGTCTTCAAACTCCCATATCTCGCGAACGGATTGACCTAACCAAAAATTCCATTGCATCTGAAAGTAGAAACTCGCCCGATTACAACGGTATGTGTATTTTTTCCCTAGGCCATTCTGGTTAAGCGTTTGGAGCAGCAGAATTGCGAAAAATTTTTTGCCTTCTCAACCATTTCTTGGCTTCAAAGTCCCATATCTCGCGAACGGATTGACCTAACCCAAAAATTCCTATTCCATCTGAAAGTAGAAACTCGCCCGATTACAACGGTATGTGTATTTTTTCCCTAGGCCATTCTGGTTAAGCGTTTGGAGCAGCAGAATTGGGAAAAATTTTTTGCCTTCTCAACCATTTCTTAGCTTCAAACTCCCATATCTCGCGAACGGATTAACCTAACCCAAAAATTCCTATTGCATCTGAAAGTAGAAACTCGCCCGATTATAACGGTATGTGTATTTTTTCCCTAGGCCATTCTGGTTAAGCGTTTGGAGCAGCAGAATTGCGAAAAATTTTTTGCCTTCTCAACCATTTCTTGTCTTCAAACTCCCATAACTCGCGAACGGATTGAACTAACCCAAAAATTCCTATTGCATCTGAAAGTAGAAACTTGCCCGATTACAACGGTATGTGTAATTTTTCCCTAGGCCATTCTGGTTAAGCGTTTGGAGCAGCAGAATTGCGAAAAATTTTTTGCCTTCTCAACCATTTCTTGGCTTCAAAGTCCCATATCTCGCGAACGGATTGACCTAACCCAAAAATTCCTGTTGCATCTGAAAGTAGAAACTCGCCCGATTACAACGGTATGTGTATTTTTTCCCTAGGCCATTCTGGTTAAGCGTTTGGAGCAGCAGAATTGCGAAAAATTTTTTGCCTTCTCAACCATTTCTTGGCTTCAAAGTCCCATATCTCGCGAACGGATTGACCTAACCCAAAAATTCCTATTGCATCTGAAAGTAGAAACTCGCCCGATTACAACGGTTTTTCTATTTTTTCCCTAGGCCATTCTGGTTAAGCGTTTGGAGCAGCAGAATTGTGAAAAATTTTTTGCCTTCTCTACCATTTCTTGGCTTCAAACTCCCATACCTCGCGAATGGATTGACCTAACCCAAAAATTCCTATTGCATCTGAAGGTAGAAACTAGCCCGATTACAACGGTATGTGTATTTTTTCCCTAGGCCATTCTGGTTAAGCGTTTGGAGCAGCAGAATTGCGAAAAATTTTTTGCCTTCTCAACCATTTCTTAGCTTCAAACTCCCATATCTCGCGAACGGATTAACCTAACCCAAAAATTCCTATTGTATCTGAAAGAAGAAACTCGCCCGATTATAACGGTATGTGTATTTTTTCCCTAGGCCGTTCTGGTTAAGCGTTTGGAGCAGCAGAATTGCGAAAAATTTTTTGCCTTCTCAACCATTTCTTGTCTTCAAACTCCCATATCTCGCGAACGGATTGACCTAACCAAAAATTCCTATTGCATCTGAAAGTAGAAACTCGCCCGATTACAACGGTTTTTCTATTTTTTCCCTAGGCCATTCTGGTTAAGCGTTTGGAGCAGCAGAATTGTGAAAAATTTTTTGCTTTCTCAACCATTTCTTGGCTTCAAAGTCCCATATCTCGCGAACGGATTGAATTAACCCAAAAATTCCTATTGCATCTGAAAGTAGAAACTTGCCCGATTACAACGGTATGTGTAATTTTTCCCTAGGCCATTCTGGTTAAGCGTTTGGAGCAGCAGAATTGCGAAAAATTTTTTGCCTTCTCAACCATTTCTTGGCTTCAAAGTCCCATATCTCGCGAACGGATTGACCTAACCCAAAAATTCCTATTGCATGTGAAGGTAGAAACTCGGCCGATTACAACGGTATGTGTATTTTTTCCCTAGGCCATTCTGGTTAAGCGTTTGGAGCAGCAGAATTGTGAAAAATTTTTTGCCTTCTCAACCATTTCTTGGCTTCAAAGTCCCATATCTCGCGAACGGATTGAACTAACCCAAAAATTCCTATTGCATCTGAAAGTAGAAACTCGCCCGATTACAACGGTATGTGTAATTTTTCCCTAGGCCATTCTGGTTAAGCGTTTGGAGCAGCAGAATTGCGAAAAATTTTTTGCCTTCTCAACCATTTCTTGGCTTCAAAGTCCCATATCTCGCGAACGGATTGACCTAACCCAAAAATTCCTGTTGCATCTGAAAGTAGAAACTCGCCCGATTACAACGGTATGTGTATTTTTTCCCTAGGCCATTCTGGTTAAGCGTTTGGAGCAGCAGAATTGCGAAAAATTTTTTGCCTTCTCAACCATTTCTTGGCTTCAAAGTCCCATATCTCGCGAACGGATTGACCTAACCCAAAAATTCCTATTGCATCTGAAAGTAGAAACTCGCCCGATTACAACGGTATGTGTATTTTTTCCCTAGGCCATTCTGGTTAAGCGTTTGGAGCAGCAGAATTGTGAAAAATTTTTTGCCTTCTCTACCATTTCTTGGTTTCAAACTCCCATATCTCGCGAACGGATTGACCTAACCCAAAAATTCCTATTGCATCTGAAAGTAGAAACTCGCCCGATTACAACGGTATGTGTATTTTTTCCCTAGGCCAGTCTGGTTAAGCGTTTGGAGCAGCAGAATTGTGAAAAATTTTTTGCCTTCGCAACCATTTCTTGGCTTCAAAGTCCCATATCTCGCGAACGGATTGTACTAACCCAAAAATTCCTATTGCATCTGAAAGTAGAAACTCGCCCGATTACAACGGTATGTGTAATTTTTCCCTAGGCCATTCTGGTTAAGCGTTTGGAGCAGCAGAATTGCGAAAAATTTTTGCCTTCTCAACCATTTCTTGGCTTCAAAGTCCCATATCTCGCGAATGGATTGACCGAACCCAAAAATTCCTGTTGCATCTGAAAGTAGAAACTCGCCCGATTACAACGGTATGTGTATTTTTTCCCTAGGCCATTCTGGTTAAGCGTTTGGAGCAGCAGAATTACGAAAAATTTTTGCCTTCTCAACCATTTCTTAGCTTCAAACTCCCATATCTCGCGAACGGATTGACCTAACCCAAAAATTCCTATTGCATCTGAAAGTAGAAACTCGCCCGATTATAATGGTATGTGTATTTTTTTCCTAGGCCATTCTGGTTAAGCGTTTGGAGCAGCAGAATTGCGAAAAATTTTTTGCCTTCTCAACCATTTCTTGTCTTCAAACTCCCATATCTCGCGAACGGATTGACCTAACCATAAATTCCTATTGCATCTGAAAGTAGAAACCCGTCCGATTACAACGGTATGTGTATTTTTTCCCTAGGCCATTCTGGTTAAGCGTTTGGAGCAGCAGAATTGTGAAAAATTTTTTGCCTTCGCAACCATTTCTTGGCTTCAAAGTCCCATATCTCGCGAACGGATTGTACTAACCCAAAAATTCCTATTGCATCTGAAAGTAGAAACTCGCCCGATTACAACGGTATGTGTAATTTTTCCCTAGGCCATTCTGGTTAAGCGTTTGGAGCAGCAGAATTGCGAAAAATTTTTTGCCTTCTCAACCATTTCTTGGCTTCAAAGTCCCATATCTCGCGAACGGATTGACCTAACCCAAAAATTCCTGTTGCATCTGAAAGTAGAAACTCGCCCGATTACAACGGTATGTGTATTTTTTCCCTAGGCCATTCTGGTTAAGCGTTTGGAGCAGCAGAATTGCGAAAAATTTTTTGCCTTCTCAACCATTTCTTGTCTTCAAACTCCCATATCTCGCGAACGGATTGACCTAACCAAAAATTCTTATTGTATCTGAAAGTAGAAACTCGCCCGATTACAACGGTATGTGTATTTTTTCCCTAGGCCATTCTGGTTAAGCGTTTGGAGCAGCAGAATTGCGAAAAATTTTTTGCCTTCTCAACCATTTCCTAGCTTCAAACTCCCATATCTCGCGAACGGATTAACCTAACCCAAAAATTCCTATTGCATCTGAAAGTAGAAACTCGCCCGATTATAACGGTATGTGTATTTTTTCCCTAGGCCATTCTGGTTAAGCGTTTGGAGCAGCAGAAGTGCGAAAAATTTGTTTGCTTCTCAACCATTTCTTAGCTTCAAACTCCCATATCTCGCGAACGGATTGACCTAACCCAAAAATTCCTGTTGCATCTGAAAGTAGAAACTCGCCCGATTACAACGGTTTTTCTATTTTTTCCCTAGGGCATTCTGGTTAAGCGTTTGGAGCAGCAGAATTGCGAAAAATTTTTTGCCTTCTCAACCATTTGTTGGCTTCAAACTCCCATATCTCGCAAACGGATTCACCTAATCCAAAAATTCCTATTCCATCTGATGGTAGAAACTCGCCCGATTGCAACGGTATGTGTATTTTTTCCCTAGGCCATTCTGGTTAAGCGTTTGGAGCAGCAGAATTGCGAAAAATTTTTTGCCTTCTCAACCATTTCCTAGCTTCAAACTCCCATATCTCGCGAACGGATTAACCCAACCCAAAAATTCCTATTGCATCTGAAAGTAGAAACTCGCCCGATTATAACGGTATGTGTATTTTTTCCCTAGGCCATTCTGGTTAAGCGTTTGGAGCAGCAGAATTGCGAAAAATTTTTTGCCTTCTCAACCATTTCTTGTCTTCAAACTCCCATATCTCGCGAACGGATTGACCTAACCAAAAATTCCTATTGCATCTGAAAGTAGAAACTCGCCCGATTACAACGGTATGTGTATTTTTTCCCTAGGCCATTCTGGTTAAGCGTTTGGAGCAGCAGAATTGCGAAAAATTTGTTGCCTTCTCAACCATTTCTTGGCTTCAAAGTCCCATATCTCGCGAACGGATTGACCTAACCCAAAAATTCCTATTCCATCTGAAAGTAGAAACTCGCCCGATTACAACGGTATGTGTATTTTTTCCCTAGGCCATTCTGGTTAAGCGTTTGGAGCAGCAGAATTGGGAAAAATTTTTTGCCTTCTCAACCATTTCTTAGCTTCAAACTCCCATATCTCGCGAACGGATTAACCTAACCCAAAAATTCCTATTGCATCTGAAAGTAGAAACTCGCCCGATTATAACGGTGTGTGTATTTTTTCCCTAGGCCATTCTGGTTAAGCGTTTGGAGCAGCAGAATTGCGAAAAATTTTTTGCCTTCTCAACCATTTCTTGTCTTCAAACTCCCATAACTCGCGAACGGATTGAACTAACCCAAAAATTCCTATTGCATCTGAAAGTAGAAACTTGCCCGATTACAACGGTATGTGTAATTTTTCCCTAGGCCATTCTGGTTAAGCGTTTGGAGCAGCAGAATTGCGAAAAATTTTTTGCCTTCTCAACCATTTCCTAGCTTCAAACTCCCATATCTCGCGAACGGATTAACCTAACCCAAAAATTCCTATTGCATCTGAAAGTAGAAACTCGCCCGATTATAACGGTATGTGTATTTTTTCCCTAGGCCATTCTGGTTAAGCGTTTGGAGCAGCAGAAGTGCGAAAAATTTGTTTGCTTCTCAACCATTTCTTAGCTTCAAACTCCCATATCTCGCGAACGGATTGACCTAACCCAAAAATTCCTGTTGCATCTGAAAGTAGAAACTCGCCCGATTACAACGGTTTTTCTATTTTTTCCCTAGGGCATTCTGGTTAAGCGTTTGGAGCAGCAGAATTGCGAAAAATTTTTTGCCTTCTCAACCATTTGTTGGCTTCAAACTCCCATATCTCGCAAACGGATTCACCTAATCCAAAAATTCCTATTCCATCTGATGGTAGAAACTCGCCCGATTGCAACGGTATGTGTATTTTTTCCCTAGGCCATTCTGGTTAAGCGTTTGGAGCAGCAGAATTGCGAAAAATTTTTTGCCTTCTCAACCATTTCCTAGCTTCAAACTCCCATATCTCGCGAACGGATTAACCCAACCCAAAAATTCCTATTGCATCTGAAAGTAGAAACTCGCCCGATTATAACGGTATGTGTATTTTTTCCCTAGGCCATTCTGGTTAAGCGTTTGGAGCAGCAGAATTGCGAAAAATTTTTTGCCTTCTCAACCATTTCTTGTCTTCAAACTCCCATATCTCGCGAACGGATTGACCTAACCAAAAATTCCTATTGCATCTGAAAGTAGAAACTCGCCCGATTACAACGGTATGTGTATTTTTTCCCTAGGCCATTCTGGTTAAGCGTTTGGAGCAGCAGAATTGCGAAAAATTTGTTGCCTTCTCAACCATTTCTTGGCTTCAAAGTCCCATATCTCGCGAACGGATTGACCTAACCCAAAAATTCCTATTCCATCTGAAAGTAGAAACTCGCCCGATTACAACGGTATGTGTATTTTTTCCCTAGGCCATTCTGGTTAAGCGTTTGGAGCAGCAGAATTGGGAAAAATTTTTTGCCTTCTCAACCATTTCTTAGCTTCAAACTCCCATATCTCGCGAACGGATTAACCTAACCCAAAAATTCCTATTGCATCTGAAAGTAGAAACTCGCCCGATTATAACGGTGTGTGTATTTTTTCCCTAGGCCATTCTGGTTAAGCGTTTGGAGCAGCAGAATTGCGAAAAATTTTTTGCCTTCTCAACCATTTCTTGTCTTCAAACTCCCATAACTCGCGAACGGATTGAACTAACCCAAAAATTCCTATTGCATCTGAAAGTAGAAACTTGCCCGATTACAACGGTATGTGTAATTTTTCCCTAGGCCATTCTGGTTAAGCGTTTGGAGCAGCAGAATTGCGAAAAATTTTTTGCCTTCTCAACCATTTCTTGGCTTCAAAGTCCCATATCTCGCGAACGGATTGACCTAACCCAAAAATTCCTGTTGCATCTGAAAGTAGAAACTCGCCCGATTACAACGGTATGTGTATTTTTTCCCTAGGCCATTCTGGTTAAGCGTTTGGAGCAGCAGAATTGCGAAAAATTTTTTGCCTTCTCAACCATTTCTTGGCTTCAAAGTCCCATATCTCGCGAACGGATTGACCTAACCCAAAAATTCCTATTGCATCTGAAAGTAGAAACTCGCCCGATTACAACGGTTTTTCTATTTTTTCCCTAGACCATTCTGGTTAAGCGTTTGGAGCAGCAGAATTGTGAAAAATTTTTTGCCTTCTCTACCATTTCTTGGCTTCAAACTCCCATACCTCGCGAATGGATTGACCTAACCCAAAAATTCCTATTGCATCTGAAGGTAGAAACTAGCCCGATTACAACGGTATGTGTATTTTTTCCCTAGGCCATTCTGGTTAAGCGTTTGGAGCAGCAGAATTGTGAAAAATTTTTTGCCTTCTCTACCATTTCTTGGTTTCAAACTCCCATATCTCGCGAACGGATTGACCTAACCCAAAAATTCCTATTGCATCTGAAAGTAGAAACTCGCCCGATTACAACGGTATGTGTATTTTTTCCCTAGGCCAGTCTGGTTAAGCGTTTGGAGCAGCAGAATTGTGAAAAATTTTTTGCCTTCGCAACCATTTCTTGGCTTCAAAGTCCCATGTCTCGCGAACGGATTGTACTAACCCAAAAATTCCTATTGCATCTAAAAGTAGAAACTCGCCCGATTACAACGGTATGTGTAATTTTTCCCTAGGCCATTCTGGTTAAGCGTTTGGAGCAGCAGAATTGCGAAAAATTTTTTGCCTTCTCAACCATTTCTTGGCTTCAAAGTCCCATATCTCGCGAACGGATTGACCTAACCCAAAAATTCCTGTTGCATCTGAAAGCAGAAACTCGCCCGATTACAACGGTATGTGTATTTTTTCCCTAGGCCATTCTGGTTAAGCGTTTGGAGCAGCAGAATTGCGAAAAATTTTTTGCCTTCTCAACCATTTCTTGGCTTCAAAGTCCCATATCTCGCGAACGGATTGACCTAACCCAAAAATTCCTATTGCATCTGAAAGTAGAAACTCGCCCGATTACAACGGTTTTTCTATTTTTTCCCTAGGCCATTCTGGTTAAGCGTTTGGAGCAGCAGAATTGTGAAAAATTTTTTGCCTTCTCTACCATTTCTTGGCTTCAAACTCCCATACCTCGCGAATGGATTGACCTAACCCAAAAATTCCTATTGCATCTGAAGGTAGAAACTAGCCCGATTACAACGGTATGTGTATTTTTTCCCTAGGCCATTCTGGTTAAGCGTTTGGAGCAGCAGAATTGCGAAAAATTTTTTGCCTTCTCAACCATTTCTTAGCTTCAAACTCCCATATCTCGCGAACGGGTTAACCTAACCCAAAAATTCCTATTGCATCTGAAAGAAGAAACTCGCCCGATTATAACGGTATGTGTATTTTTTCCCTAGGCCGTTCTGGTTAAGCGTTTGGAGCAGCAGAATTGCGAAAAATTTTTTGCCTTCTCAACCATTTCTTGTCTTCAAACTCCCATATCTCGCGAACGGATTGACCTAACCAAAAATTCCTATTGCATCTGAAAGTAGAAACTCGCCCGATTACAACGGTATGTGTATTTTTTCCCTAGGCCATTCTGGTTAAGCGTTTGGAGCAGCAGAATTGCGAAAAATTTTTTGCCTTCTCAACCATTTCTTGGCTTCAAAGTCCCATATCTCGCGAACGGATTGACCTAACCCAAAAATTCCTATTGCATGTGAAGGTAGAAACTCGGCCGATTACAACGGTATGTGTATTTTTTCCCTAGGCCATTCTGGTTAAGCGTTTGGAGCAGCAGAATTGTGAAAAATTTTTTGCCTTCTCAACCATTTCTTGGCTTCAAAGTCCCATATCTCGCGAACGGATTGAACTAACCCAAAAATTCATACTGCATCTGAAAGTAGAAACTCGCCCGATTACAACGGTATGTGTAATTTTTCCCCAGGCCATTCTGGTTAAGCGTTTGGAGCAGCAGAATTGCGAAAAATTTTTTGCCTTCTCAACCATTTCTTGGCTTCAAAGTCCCATATCTCGCGAACGGATTGACCTAACCCAAAAATTCCTGTTGCATCTGAAAGTAGAAACTCGCCCGATTACAACGGTATGTGTATTTTTTCCCTAGGCCATTCTGGTTAAGCGTTTGGAGCAGCAGAATTGCGAAAAATTTTTTGCCTTCTCAACCATTTCTTGGCTTCAAAGTCCCATATCTCGCGAACGGATTGACCTAACCCAAAAATTCCTATTGCATTTGAAAGTAGAAACTCGCCCGATTACAACGGTATGTGTATTTTTTCCCTAGGCCATTCTGGTTAAGCGTTTGGAGCAGCAGAATTGTGAAAAATTTTTTGCCTTCTCTACCATTTCTTGGTTTCAAACTCCCATATCTCGCGAACGGATTGGCCTAACCCAAAAATTCCTATTGCATCTGAAGGTAGAAACTCGCCCGGTTACAACGGTATGTGTATTTTTTTCCCTAGGCCATTCTGGTTAAGCGTTTGGAGCAGCAGAATTGCGAAAAATTTTTTGCCTTCTCAACCATTTCTTGGCTTCAAACTCCCATACCTCGCGAACGGATTGACCTAACCCAAAAATTCCTATTGCATCTGAAAGTAGAAACTCGCCCGATTATAACGGTATGTGTATTTTTTCCCTAGGCCATTCTGGTTAAGCGTTTGGAGCAGAAGAAGTGCGAAAAATTTGTTTGCTTCTCAACCATTTCTTAGCTTCAAACTCCCATATCTCGCGAACGGATTGACCTAACTCAAAAATTCCTGTTGCATCTGAAAGTAGAAACTCGCCCGATTACAACGGTTTTTCTATTTTTTCCCTAGGGCATTCTGGTTAAGCGTTTGGAGCAGCAGAATTGTGAAAAATTTTTTGCCTTCTCAACCATTTCTTGGCTTCAAAGTCCCATATCTCGCGATCGGATTGAACTAACCCAAAGTTCCTATTGCATCTGAAAGTAGAAACTCGCCCGATTACAACGGTATGTGTAATTTTTCCCTAGGCCATTCTGGTTGAGCGTTTGGAGCAGCAGAATTGCGAAAAATTTTTTGCCTTCTCAACCATTTCTTGGCTTCAAAGTCCCATATCTCGCGAACGGATTGACCTAACCCAAAAATTCCTATTGCATCTGAAAGTAGACACTCGCCCGATTACAACGGTATGTGTATTTTTTCCCTAGGCCATTCTGGTTAAGCGTTTGGAGCAGCAGAATTGTGAAAAATTTTTTGCCTTCTCAACCATTTCTTGGCTTCAAAGTCCCATATCTCGCGAACGGATTGACCTAACCCAAAAATTCCTATTGCATCTGAAAGTAGAAACTCGCCCGATTACAACGGTATGTGTATTTTTTCCCTAGGCCATTCTGGTTAAGCGTTTGGAGCAGCAGAATTGCGAAAAATTTTTTGCCTTCTCAACCATTTCTTAGCTTCAAACTCCCATATCTCGCGAACGGATTAACCTAACCCAAAAATTCCTATTGCATCTGAAAGTAGAAACTCGCCCGATTGTAACGGTATGTGTATTTTTTCCCTAGGCCATTCTGGTTAAGCGTTTGGAGCAGCAGAATTGCGAAAAATTTTTTGCCTTCTCAACCATTTTTTGTCTTCAAACTCCCATATCTCGCGAACGGATTGACCTAACCAAAAATTCCTATTGCATCTGAAAGTAGAAACTCGCCCGACTACAACGGTATGTGTATTTTTTCCCTAGGCCATTCTGGTTAAGCGTTTGGAGCAGCAGAATTGTGAAAAATTTTTTGCCTTCTCTACCATTTCTTGGCTTCAAACTCCCATTTCTCGCGAACGGAATGACCCAACCCAAAAATTCCTATTGCATCTGAAGGTAGAAACTCGCCCGATTACAACGGTATGTGTATTTTTTCCCTAGGCCATTCTGGTTAAGAGTTTGGAGCAGCAGAATTGCGAAAAATTTTTTGCCTTCTCTACCATTTTTTGGATTCAAACTCCCATATCTCGCGAACGCATTCACCTAACCCAAAAATTCCTATTGTATCTGAAAGTAGAAACTCGCCCGATTATAACGGTATGTGTATTTTTTCCCTAGGCCATTCTGGTTAAGCGTTTGGAGCAGCAGAATTGCGAAAAATTTTTTGCCTTCTCAACCATTTCTTGGCTTCAAACTCCCATATCTCGCGAATGGATTGACCAAACCCAAAAATTCCTATTGCATCTGAAAGTAGAAACTCGCCCGATTACAGCGGTATGTGTATTTTTTCCCTAGGCCATTCTGGTTAAGCTTTTGGAGCAGCAGAATTGCGAAAAATTTTTTGCCTTCTCAACCATTTCTTGGCTTCAAACTCCCATACCTCGCGAACGGATTGACCTAACCCAAAAATTCCTATTGCATCTGAAAGTAGAAACTCGCCCGATTATAACGGTATGTGTATTTTTTCCCTAGGCCATTCTGGTTAAGCGTTTGGAGCAGAAGAAGTGCGAAAAATTTGTTTGCTTCTCAACCATTTCTTAGCTTCAAACTCCCATATCTCGCGAACGGATTGACCTAACTCAAAAATTCCTGTTGCATCTGAAAGTAGAAACTCGCCCGATTACAACGGTTTTTCTATTTTTTCCCTAGGGCATTCTGGTTAAGCGTTTGGAGCAGCAGAATTGTGAAAAATTTTTTGCCTTCTCAACCATTTCTTGGCTTCAAAGTCCCATATCTCGCGATCGGATTGAACTAACCCAAAAATTCCTATTGCATCTGAAAGTAGAAACTCGCCCGATTACAACGGTATGTGTAATTTTTCCCTAGGCCATTCTGGTTGAGCGTTTGGAGCAGCAGAATTGCGAAAAATTTTTTGCCTTCTCAACCATTTCTTGGCTTCAAAGTCCCATATCTCGCGAACGGATTGACCTAACCCAAAAATTCCTATTGCATCTGAAAGTAGACACTCGCCCGATTACAACGGTATGTGTATTTTTTTCCCTAGGCCATTCTGGTTAAGCGTTTGGAGCAGCAGAATTGTGAAAAATTTTTTGCCTTCTCAACCATTTCTTGGCTTCAAAGTCCCATATCTCGCGAACGGATTGACCTAACCCAAAAATTCCTATTGCATCTGAAAGTAGAAACTCGCCCGATTACAACGGTATGTGTATTTTTTCCCTAGGCCATTCTGGTTAAGCGTTTGGAGCAGCAGAATTGCGAAAAATTTTTTGCCTTCTCAACCATTTCTTAGCTTCAAACTCCCATATCTCGCGAACGGATTAACCTAACCCAAAAATTCCTATTGCATCTGAAAGTAGAAACTCGCCCGATTATAACGGTATGTGTATTTTTTCCCTAGGCCATTCTGGTTAAGCGTTTGGAGCAGCAGAATTGCGAAAAATTTTTTGCCTTCTCAACCATTTTTTGTCTTCAAACTCCCATATCTCGCGAACGGATTGACCTAACCAAAAATTCCTATTGCATCTGAAAGTAGAAACTCGCCCGACTACAACGGTATGTGTATTTTTTCCCTAGGCCATTCTGGTTAAGCGTTTGGAGCAGCAGAATTGTGAAAAATTT